>NW_027325355.1:35871513-36381513 GCF_036924035.1 Leuresthes tenuis | reverse complement strand
CACTGGGACACCACAGGGACACCACAGGGACACTACTGGGACACCACTGGGACACTACTGGGACACCACAGGGACACCACTGGGACACTACTGGGACACCACAGGGACACTACTGGGACACCACAGGGACACCACAGGGACACTACTGGGACACCACTGGGACACTACTGGGACACCACAGGGACACCACTGGGACACTACTGGGACACCACAGGGACACTACTGGGACACCACAGGGACACCACAGGGACACCACAGGGACACTACAGGGACACCACAGGGACACCACTGGGACACCACAGGGACACTACAGGGACACCACAGGGACACTACTGGGACACCACAGGGACACCACAGGGACACCACAGGGACACTACAGGGACACCACAGGGACACTACTGGGACACCACTGGGACACCACTGGGACACTACTGGGACACCACTGGGACACTACTGGGACACCACTGGGACACTACAGGGACACCACAGGGACACTACAGGGACACCACTGGGACACTACTGGGACACCACTGGGATACTACTGGGACACCACAGGGACACCACTGGGACACCACTGGGACACCACAGGGACACCACTGGGACACCACAGGGACACTACAGGGACACCACTGGGACACTACTGGGACACCACAGGGACACCACTGGGACACCACAGGGACACCACTGGGACACCACAGGGACACTACTGGGACACCACAGGGACACCACAGGGACACCACAGGGACACTACAGGGACACCACAGGGACACCACTGGGACACCACTGGGACACTACTGGGACACTACTGGGACACCACTGGGACACTACAGGGACACCACAGGGACACTACTGGGACACCACAGGGACACTACTGGGACACCACAGGGACACCACAGGGACACCACAGGGACACTACAGGGACACCACTGGGACACTACTGGGACACCACTGGGACACTACAGGGACACCACAGGGACACTACAAGGACACCACAGGGACACTACTGGGACACCACAGGGACACTACTGGGACACTACTGGGACACTACTGGGACACTACTGGGACACCACTGGGACACCACTGGGACACTACAGGGACACCACAGGGACACTACAGGGACACCACAGGGACACTACTGGGACACCACTGGGACACTACTGGGACACCACTGGGACTCTACTGGGACACCACAGGGACACTACTGGGACACCACAGGGACACCACAGGGACACTACTGGGACACCACTGGGACACTACAGGGACACCACAGGGACACTACAGGGACACCACAGGGACACTACTGGGACACCACTGGGACACTACTGGGACACCACTGGGATTCTACTGGGACACCACAGGGACACCACAGGGACACTACTGGGACACCACTGGGACACTACTGGGACACTACTGGGACATTACAGGGACACCACTGGGACACCACTGGGACACCACTGGGACACTACTGGGACACCACTGGGACACTACTGGGACACCACAGGGACTCTACTGGGACACCACAGGGACACCACAGGGACACTACTGGGACACCACTGGGACACTACTGGGACACCACTGGGACACCACTGGGACACTACAGGGACACTACTGGGACACCACAGGGACTCTACTGGGACACCACAGGGACACCACAGGGACACCACTGGGACACCACAGGGACACCACTGGGACACCACAGGGACACTACTGGGACACTACTGGGACACCACTGGGACACTACTGGGACACCACTGGGACACCACTGGGACACTACAGGGACACTACTGGGACACCACAGGGACACTACTGGGACACCACAGGGACACTACTGGGACACCACAGGGACTCTACTGGGACACCACAGGGACACCACAGGGACACTACTGGGACACCACTGGGACACTACTGGGACACCACAGGGACACCACAGGGACACCACAGGGACACTACTGGGACACCACAGGGACACCACAGGGACACTACTGGGACACCACTGGGACACCACAGGGACACCACTGGGACACCACAGGGACACCACTGGGACACCACAGGGACACCACTGGGACACCACTGGGACACCACAGGGACACCACTGGGACACCACAGGGACACCACTGGGACACTACTGGGACACCACTGGGACACTACTGGGACACCACAGGGACACTACTGGGACACCACTGGGACACCACTGGGACACTACTGGGACACCACAGGGACACCACAGGGACACTACTGGGACACTACTGGGACATTACAGGGACACCACTGGGACACCACTGGGACACTACTGGGACACCACTGGGACACTACTGGGACACCACAGGGACACTACTGGGACACTACAGGGACACCACTGGGACACTACTGGGACACTACTGGGACACCACAGGGACACTACTGGGACACCACTGGGACACCACTGGGACACTACAGGGACACCACTGGGATACCACAGGGACACCACTGGGACACTACTGGGACACCACTGGGACACCACTGGGATACCACAGGGACACTACTGGGACACTACTGGGACACCATTGGGACTCTACTGGGACACTACTGGGACACCACTGGGACACTACTGGGACACCACTGGGATACCACAGGGACACCACTGGGACACTACTGGGACACCACTGGGACACCACTGGGATACCACAGGGACACTACTGGGACACTACTGGGACACCATTGGGACTCTACTGGGACACTACTGGGACACCACTGGGACACTACTGGGACACCACTGGGACACTACTGGGACACCACAGGGACACTACTGGGACACTACTGGGACACCATTGGGACACCACAGGGACACCACTGGGACACCACTGGGACTCTACTGGGACACTACAGGGACACCACTGGGACACCATTGGGACACCACTGGGACACCACTGGGACACCACAGGGACACCACTGGGACACCACAGGGACACCACTGGGACTCTACTGGGACACTACTGGGACACCACTGGGATACCACAGGGATACCACAGGGACACAACTGGGACTCTACTGGGACACTACTGGGACACCACTGGGATACCACAGGGATACCACAGGGACACAACTGGGACTCTACTGGGACACCACTGGGACTCTACTGGGACACTACTGGGACACCACAGGGACACTACTGGGACACCACTGGGACACCACTGGGACACCACTGGGATACCACAGGGATACCACAGGGACACTACAGGGACACCACTGGGACACTACAGGGACACCACTGGGATACCACAGGGATACCACAGGGACACAACTGGGACACTACTGGGACACCACAGGGACACTACTGGGACACTACTGGGACACCACTGGGACACTACTGGGACACCACAGGGACACCACTGGGACACTACTGGGACACCACAGGGACACTACTGGGACACCACTGGGACACCACTGGGACACCACTGGGATACCACAGGGATACCACAGGGACACTACAGGGACACCACTGGGACACTACAGGGACACCACTGGGATACCACAGGGATACCACAGGGACACAACTGGGACACTACTGGGACACTACTGGGACACCACAGGGACACTACTGGGACACCACAGGGACACTACTGGGACACTACTGGGACACCACAGGGACACCACAGGGACACCACTGGGACACCACAGGGACACCACAGGGACACTACTGGGACACCACTGGGACACTACTGGGACACCACAGGGACACCACTGGGACACTACTGGGACACCACAGGGACACTACTGGGACACCACAGGGACACCACAGGGACACTACTGGGACACCACTGGGACACTACTGGGACACCACAGGGACACCACTGGGACACTACTGGGACACCACAGGGACACTACTGGGACACCACAGGGACACCACAGGGACACCACAGGGACACTACAGGGACACCACAGGGACACCACAGGGACACCACAGGGACACTACAGGGACACCACTGGGACACTACTGGGACACCACTGGGACACTACAGGGACACCACAGGGACACTACAGGGACACCACTGGGACACTACTGGGACACCACTGGGATACTACTGGGACACTACTGGGACACCACTGGGATACCACAGGGATACCACAGGGACACAACTGGGACTCTACTGGGACACTACTGGGACACCACTGGGATACCACAGGGATACCACAGGGACACAACTGGGACTCTACTGGGACACCACTGGGACTCTACTGGGACACTACTGGGACACCACAGGGACACTACTGGGACACCACTGGGACACCACTGGGACACCACTGGGATACCACAGGGATACCACAGGGACACTACAGGGACACCACTGGGACACTACAGGGACACCACTGGGATACCACAGGGATACCACAGGGACACAACTGGGACACTACTGGGACACCACAGGGACACTACTGGGACACCACAGGGACACCACTGGGACACTACTGGGACACCACAGGGACACCACTGGGACACTACTGGGACACCACAGGGACACTACTGGGACACCACTGGGACACCACTGGGACACCACTGGGATACCACAGGGATACCACAGGGACACTACAGGGACACCACTGGGACACTACAGGGACACCACTGGGATACCACAGGGATACCACAGGGACACAACTGGGACACTACTGGGACACCACAGGGACACTACTGGGACACTACTGGGACACCACTGGGACACTACTGGGACACCACAGGGACACTACTGGGACACTACTGGGACACCACTGGGACACCACTGGGACACCACTGGGACTCTACAGGGACACCACTGGGACACCACTGGGACTCTACTGGGACACTACTGGGACACCACAGGGACACCACTGGGACACCACAGGGACACTACTGGGACACCACAGGGACACTACAGGGACTCTACTGGGACACTAGGTCTTGTCAATGTGTAGATTAAAATCACCAGATGAGTAGCAGTTAAAAGGAACTTTGTTTGAGGACATTGTGGTTGGTGTTATTGATGCAGTTCCTCCCCTCGTAGAAAATAGAAAGTTAAAATTTGGTGGGGAAGCCTCAGTGTGAACAACAGGTGCATCGGTGCCAAGCCATGTCTCTGAAAAGAGACCACTGTCCAAGTTTTTATCTAAAATTAAATCATTTATGATAAAAGATTTGTTTAAAAGAGAGAGCGCACGTTCAGCTCATCGTGGCATTTTAGGGGAATATTAAAACATTTCTGGGTTTTACCTGTTGATGTGAAATGAAAGTTTTGATGGTGTGAATGTCCTGAGAGTCTGGAGGTGGAGAAGGGTCGACTGATTGAAAGAAGTGTAAGGTGAGGATGAAATGTGGAGTGAGGGAGGGTGGAAGTGTCTATGTGCACGTGAGTTAGCGGCTAGTCAGGAGCTGGCTGTGGTACAGGAGGGTTAGGGTTAGGGTAGCCAGGTCGAAGGTAACTGATAGGAGCAACAAAAAGCTGTTTCTCTTTCTGCATTTCACAGAAAAGTGATCCCTTCTAACCATAACTGTTTCCTTTAGGAAAAGGACAAATTCCTCCTCCTATAGACGGAGACAAAGCCAGTTTCTGAGATAAGAAACTCTGATGAGAGGAGAAATATCCTCAGGATGCCGCAACCTGCTGCCATAATTCACCCAGGAACAGCTGGTGCTGAAGGATGACTTTCAGCAGGTTACGCTACATGTTTTCCTGCCGAGATGGGATCAGAAGCTTTGGCTGAGCTTCTAAAAAAGGATCAGAACCACCTGCTGGGGGATTTTTATGCTTCTCACATTCTGCTTTTCCCAAAAGAAACTCTGCAGTTTCCCATGAGTGAGAAGGTTTGGTGGTCACACGAGGATGCTGTTTACTTTAAAGCAGATGCTCTCAGATTGTGAAGAAAAAGGAGAAGCTGGTGAAGAAAAAGGAGCAGCACGGAGAAGTTTGTGAAGAAAAAGGAGCAGCACTGAGAAGAAAAAGGAGCAGCACAGAGAAGAAAAAGGAGCAGCTGGTGATGAAAAAGGAGCAGCACGGAGAAGCTGGTGAAGAAAAAGGAGCAGCACGGAGAAGCTGTTCTTACCCATCTCGGTCTCGTAGGGCTGTCCGTTCTCAGGCAGCTGGATGAACTGTTTGGAG
This sequence comes from Leuresthes tenuis, assembly GCF_036924035.1. Taxonomy (NCBI): domain Eukaryota; kingdom Metazoa; phylum Chordata; class Actinopteri; order Atheriniformes; family Atherinopsidae; genus Leuresthes; species Leuresthes tenuis. The sequence goes on along the minus strand of NW_027325355.1, from coordinate 36,375,406 downwards.
AACATGCTGCTGCCGTAGCCCAGGATGTAACCCTCCAGCTTCACGTCCGGACTGGGACGCACAAACTTCATGATGATAGTGTCGCCGGTGGCGTTGATCCGAATTTTCATGTTCTGACGACGCACTGAGGAGGAGGAGCAAGAGATGAAATCTGAGTGATTAAAGGTTCTAAAGTTACATAAATGTATGTGTTTTCAGTCAGAATTACAACATTTCAAGGCAAATCTTTTCTGAAAAAGAAAATAACCTCATAAAAATGTGCTTCTATGTCAAACAATAAAACTCAAGAAACCTTCCAGAAACCTTTTCACTTCTGCAGCGCACCCCCTCGCCACAGGGGTCCCCCAAGGCTCAGTACTGGGACCTCTTCTCTTTGCCATATACACCATCTCACTGGGACAGATCATCCGATCACATGGCTTCTCACACCAATGTTATGCTGATGATACCCAGCTCTATCTGTCATTCCCACCTGACGACCACACGGTCTCAGCTGAATCTCAGACTGTCTCTCTGACATATCAACATGGATGAAAGCCCATCACCTCCAACCTAACCTCTAAAAGGTTATCAAAGGTTGCTAGAAACTTGAGTGTCGTGATCGATGACCAACTAACCTTCAAAGATCACGTTACCTCGGTTGCTCGTTCAGCCGCTTTGCATTACTAAACATAAGAAAGATCAGACCATACCTGACCCAACATGCCCCCCAGCTCCTGCTGCAGGCCATGGTCATCTCCTGCCTTGACTACTGCAACGCTCTCCTAACTGGTCTCCTAACTGGTTTCCTAACTGGTTTCCTAACTGGTCTCCTAACTGCTCTCCTAACTGGTTTCCTAACTGGTTTCCTAACTGGTTTCCTAACTGGTCTCCTAACTGGTCTCCTAACTGGTTTCCTAACTGGTTTCCTAACTGGTCTCCTAACTGGTTTCCTAACTGGTCTCCTAACTGGTTTCCTAACTGGTCTCCTAACTAGTTTCCTAACTGGTTTCCTAACTGGTCTCCTAACTGGTTTCCTAACTGGTCTCCTAACTAGTTTCCTAACTGGTTTCCTAACTGGTCTCCTAACTGGTTTCCTTACTGGTCTCCTAACTGGTTTCCTAACTGGTCTCCTAACTGCTCTCCTAACTGGTTTCCTAACTGGTTTCCTAACTGGTTTCCTAACTGGTCTCCTAACTGGTCTCCTAACTGGTTTCCTAACTGGTCTCCTAACTGGTCTCCTAACTGGTCTCCTAACTGGTTTCCTAACTGGTTTCCTAACTAGTTTCCTAACTGGTTTCCTAACTGGTCTCCTAACTGGTTTCCTAACTGGTTTCCTAACGGGTCTCCTAACTGGTTTCCTAACTGGTTTCCTAACTGGTTTCCTAACTGGTTTCCTAACTGGTTTCCTAACTGGTCTCCTAACTGGTCTCCTAACTGGTTTCCTAACTGGTTTCCTAACTGGTCTCCAGCCTGTGAAACCTCTGCAGATGGTCCAGAACGCGGCGGTGCGTCTGGTCTTGGATCAGCCTAAAAGAACACGTCCCCCCTCTGTTCATTGAGCTCCTCTGGCTGCCCTTAGCCGCCTGCATCAGATCCAAGTCCCTGATGTTAGCTACAAAGAGCTTAATGGAACGGCTCCATCTGCTTGAATGCTCTTGCAAAGGCTTCTGTCCCAACTGGGTCCCTCCGTTGGTCCCAGGATTGTCGTCTAGCAGCTCCTACACCACGCCTAAGACAATCCAAACTCTGTTCATGTGTCGTCCCACGATGGTGGAATGACCTACCGAGCGCTACCAGAACAGGGGCGTCCCTGTCTATCTTCAAGAAGCTCCTGAAAACCCAGCTCTTCAGAGAGCATCTCCTATCCCAGCACTTACCTTGTACTTCCCTCCCCCCTCTATCTCTGCACTTTATCTTTCTGCTCTTCCTTCTATGCCTGCACCCTATCTCTACTCTGTCCCCTCTGACAGAGTCGGACTCCTGGGTTCCTTATTGAGCTTATTGTTAGCTTTTTATAAAGCTGTTATATCTTCATTTGTAAGTCGCTTTGGATAAAAGCGTCTGATAAATACAGAAACATAAACAACAGAAACATAAAACTACGCTGGTATTCTCCCAGTGACAGCGTGGATCAGAGCCATACAACGGTCTCTCCTTTAGGTTTACTGTCAGAGCAGCGGAAACATCCAGAGTCTTACACGAACATCATGATCACGGGAGTTTAACAGCTGTGAGAGGATCAGAGGCTGGGATTTGGATGAATTGTCTTGAATCGGGCTGCATCTTTGACATTATTTGTGAACAAAGCTGGATTTTAGTGAAGGTTCCTGCATGTCTGAACATGTCAGTTCATGTCTTTAAGGCCGGCCTCTGCTCTGCTCTGATTGGTTCCCAGCTCCAGGCCTGCCTGGCATCAGCGGCACGTGGAGCTGACCTCTCCTCCTGCGGGGGTCAGACCCAACGTCACGGCCCACTTTTAAAACTTTAACGAGGACAAAATGTTTCTCTCAGGAACTGTGAAGCGTTTTATTTTTCCAGGGCCCAGAAGTCTGATGGCAGACAGACTCTGAGGCGCACGCCAGCCGGAGGAAGAAGCTGCTTCTGGGGTCAGAACATCAGGATGGTTTATATTTCTATGACTGGCTGCAAACAGGATGTGTGAGCAGAGCTGGCGTTTTTTCCACCGTGACAAGGAGCTGGTTGTTTATGTGACGCTTTCCCACCGTTAAACTGGCTCAGACACAATGAAGCTGTTAGTTTTCTGCAACACCACGACACACGTGACATTTCTGGAGCTACTTCATGTGGCTTCTCCGGCTTCCTGTCTGGTTCCCAGAGAGCTGCAAAGTGTCGGGAAAACCTGGTCTCAGCAGAAAGAGCTAATTAGTGAAACAAGCTCCTGATGTTTCCACATGTTGTTCGGTTAAAAGCGACACGCCAGAAGCAGCCAAGGAAAGCCGAGACACTTCAAACTGAGCTCAATCTTCTTTTATTAAACTGAGAAAATCAGCCGGCACTAAAAAGTTGGCTCATTGGACTTGTTTGAGGTTTCATTCAGGAAACAAACAAGTAGAATTCTGTTTTTTAATATACGAGTAACACTTTGGAGGCCTTCCAAGGCAGATTTATTCATACTTTTGAGGTTTTATGACCACTTCTCAGTAATCCAACACATTATTCAGCTTCACTCAAAAGGATAAAACCTCTTTATCAGAGTTAGAAGGTTTTACTTTCACCATTTTATCCTTTTCATCCACCAACAAATGACCAATCATAAATATATTCCTGGTAGTAAGTGACTTGCTTTGATAGCCTCTCCTCAATGTTTGGGACAGAGTCTCATCTTTGTCTAAGTTCAGATCCAGACTTTAATTTAAAGTCATTGTCTTGGTCAGAGACTACAATCAGGGGACCAGTGTCAGGTGTAATAAAAGCTGGTTAAGATACATGAAAAAGTACTTGTCCCTGTTTTTTATGTCATAATGATGATATTTGATGATTTTTCACCACTGCAATGAAAATATATCCTCAATTTTCATTTCAGAAATCTGGTCACCTTCAGCTACTGTCCACAGAAGACTTCATGAACACAAACACGGAGGCTACACTGCTACATGCTAACCGCTAATTAGCCACAAAAACAGTTTGGAATGGAAAAAAAAGGCGTTCTTTGGTTGTAAAGGAGGTGCTGCTTTAATGTAACTCTGTCCTAAACAACATGGAGGGGGGGGGGGGGGGGGGGGTGATCTTTGGTTACTTTAGTTTGAATGTCAGTAAAGCACTGAAAGAGTTTCATCTGAAGCCAAATGAAGCAGTTTAAATGATTCATTTCATTGTCCTGCTGAACCGTTGGTTTGCCTGATTAACTCTCTGCTCAATGCAACATTCAGGTGTAATTAGGCATTAAAGCCCTCTGAGCTGCAGGAACAACATGTGCCTGACTTTAGAGCTCTTCATGTGCCTGGAGCGCAGTACATCATCCTGTCCAGGTCTCTGTGGAGGTTTGATCCTGCAGAGAAGTCGACATGTTAAACATGTGGCATCATGTAGCGGCAGCCGCTGGAGGATTAACCTCCGAAACACAGCACATGCTAACAAACGTGGAACTAAAGTCCCCACGAGACACAACACATGCTAACAAACGTGGAACTAAAGTCCCCACGAAACACAGCACAGGCTAACAAACGTGGAACTAAAGTCCCCACGAGACACAACACATGCTAACAAACGTGGAACTAAAGTCCCCACGAAACACAGCACACGCTAACAAACGTGGAACTAAAGTCCCCACGAAACACAGCACACGCTAACAAACGTGGAACTAAAGTTCCCACGAAACACAGCACATGCTAACAAACGTGGAACTAAAGTCCCCACGAGACACAGCACACGCTAACAAACGTGGAACTAAAGTCCCCACGAAACACAGCACATGCTAACAAACGTGGAACTAAAGTCCCCACGAAACACAGCACAGGCTAACAAACGTGGAACTAAAGTCCCCACGAAACACAGCACACGCTAACAAACGTGGAACTAAAGTCCCCACGAAACACAGCACACGCTAACAAACGTGGAACTAAAGTCCCCACGAAACACAGCACATGCTAACAAACGTGGAACTAAAGTCCCCACGAAACACAGCACATGCTAACAAACGTGGAACTAAAGTCCCCACGAAACACAGCACACGCTAACAAACGTGGAACTAAAGTCCCCACGAAACACAGCACATGCTAACAAACGTGGAACTAAAGTCCCCACGAAACACAGCACACGCTAACAAACGTGGAACTAAAGTCCCCACGAGACACAGCACATGCTAACAAACGTGGAACTAAAGTCCCCACGAGACACAGCACATGCTAACAAACGTGGAACTAAAGTCCCCACGAAACACAGCACACGCTAACAAACGTGGAACTAAAGTCCCCACGAAACACAGCACATGCTAACAAACGTGGAACTAAAGTCCCCACGAAACACAGCACATGCTAACAAACGTGGAACTAAAGTCCCCACGAGACACAGCACATGCTAACAAACGTGGAACTAAAGTCCCCACGAAACACAGCACACGCTAACAAACGTGGAACTAAAGTCCCCACGAAACACAGCACACGCTAACAAACGTGGAACTAAAGTTCCCACGAAACACAGCACACGCTAACAAACGTGGAACTAAAGTCCCCACGAAACACAGCACACGCTAACAAACGTGGAACTAAAGTCCCCACGAAACACAGCACACGCTAACAAACGTGGAATTAAAGTCCCCACGAATCACAGCACATGCTAACAAACGTGGAACTAAAGTCCCCACGAGACACAGCACATGCTAACAAACGTGGAACTAAAGTCCCCACGAAACACAGCACATGCTAACAAACGTGGAACTAAAGTCCCCACGAAACACAGCACACGCTAACAAACATGGAACTAAAGTCCCCACGAGACACAGCACAGGCTAACAAACGTGGAACTAAAGTCCCCACGAGACACAGCACACGCTAACAAACATGGAACTAAAGTCCCCACGAAACACAGCACATGCTAACAAACGTGGAACTAAAGTCCCCACGAAACACAGCACACGCTAACAAACGTGGAACTAAAGTCCCCACGAGACACAGCACACGCTAACAAACGTGGAATTAAAGTCCCCACGAAACACAGCACAGGCTAACAAACGTGGAATTAAAGTCCCCACGAAACACAGCACACGCTAACAAACGTGGAACTAAAGTCCCCACGAAACACAGCACACGCTAACAAACGTGGAACTAAAGTCCCCACGAAACACAGCACACGCTAACAAACGTGGAACTAAAGTCCCCACGAAACACAGCACACGCTAACAAACGTGGAACTAAAGTCCCCACGAGACACAGCACACGCTAACAAACGTGGAACTAAAGTCCCCACGAAACACAGCACAGGCTAACAAACGTGGAACTAAAGTCCCCACGAAACACAGCACACGCTAACAAACGTGGAACTAAAGTCCCCACGAAACACAGCACACGCTAACAAACGTGGAACTAAAGTCCCCACGAAACACAGCACACGCTAACAAACGTGGAACTAAAGTCCCCACGAGACACAGCACACGCTAACAAACGTGGAACTAAAGTCCCCACGAAACACAGCACACGCTAACAAACGTGGAACTAAAGTCCCCACGAGACACAGCACACGCTAACAAACGTGGAACTAAAGTCCCCACGAAACACAGCACATGCTAACAAACGTGGAACTAAAGTCCCCACGAGACACAGCACACGCTAACAAACGTGGAACTAAAGTCCCCACGAAACACAGCACACGCTAACAAACGTGGAACTAAAGTCCCCACGAGACACAGCACAGGCTAACAAACGTGGAACTAAAGTCCCCACGAAACACAGCACACGCTAACAAACGTGGAACTAAAGTCCCCACGAGACACAGCACACGCTAACAAACGTGGAACTAAAGTCCCCACGAGACACAGCACAGGCTAACAAACGTGGAACTAAAGTCCCCACGAAACACAGCACACGCTAACAAACGTGGAACTAAAGTCCCCACGAAACACAGCACACGCTAACAAACGTGGAACTAAAGTCCCCACGAAACACAGCACAGGCTAACAAACGTGGAACTAAAGTCCCCACGAAACACAGCACACGCTAACAAACGTGGAACTAAAGTCCCCACGAAACACAGCACACGCTAACAAACATGGAACTAAAGTCCCCACGAGACACAGCACATGCTAACAAACGTGGAACTAAAGTCCCCACGAGACACAGCACACGCTAACAAACGTGGAACTAAAGTCCCCACGAAACACAGCACACGCTAACAAACGTGGAACTAAAGTCCCCACGAAACACAGCACACGCTAACAAACGTGGAACTAAAGTCCCCACGAAACACAGCACACGCTAACAAACGTGGAACTAAAGTCCCCACGAGACACAGCACACGCTAACAAACGTGGAACTAAAGTCCCCACGAAACGCAGCACACGCTAACAAACGTGGAACTAAAGTCCCCACGAAACACAGCACACGCTAACAAACGTGGAACTAAAGTCCCCACGAAACACAAAAACAGAAAAGCAAGCAGCCCCCAAAGAGGTGAAGAACACAGGTCTGAAGGGTCGACAGGAGAACAAAAACAGCCCAACTTACACCGAAAAAGAGCGACGTGCAAAACACAACCACAAGAAAAATCCACTGCGAAGCATTTATTAGAGCAAAGAAAGAACTCAGAGTGAAACAAAATGAGCTCAAAGTGACCAAAACTACAACAAAGCTGCTGAGAAAATAACGAAGGAGCTCAAACAGATGCACTAAACAACTGATTTAGTTCTTCAAAGAGCAGCAACAAACAAAGAAAGCACCACCTCGTGCTCTTTGGCTCAGAGCTTTCTGGCTCAGACCACAAGAAAACACCAGAGAATAACAACCATCATGAAGCAGAAGAGGAAGGATGCCTCACAGCGTCACAGCACACAGACTGACGGGGTCATCAGAGACCTCGCCCCCCTCAGCGAACCGGGAACTCCAGCCGTGCCCCCCCCCCAGAGAACCGGGAGCTCCAGCCGTGCCCCCCCCCCCCCAGAGAACCGGGAGCTCCAGCCGTGCCCCCCCCCCCCCAGAGAACCGGGAGCTCCAGCCGTGCCCCCCCCAGAGAACCGGGAGCTCCAGCCGTGCCCCCCCCCACCAGAGAACCGGGAGCTCCAGCCGTGCCCCCCCCCAGAGAACCGGGAGCTCCAGCCGTGCCCCCCCCCCCCAGAGAACCGGGAGCTCCAGCCGTGCCCCCCCCAGAGAACCGGGAGCTCCAGCCGTGCCCCCCCCAGAGAACCGGGAGCTCCAGCCGTGTCCCCCCCAGAGAACCGGGAGCTCCAGCCGTGCCCCCCCCCCCCCCAGAGAACCGGGAACTCCAGCCGTGCCCCCCCCAGAGAACCGGGAGCTCCAGCCGTGCCCCCCCCCAGAGAACCGGGAGCTCCAGCCGTGCCCCCCTCAGCGAACCGGGAGCTCCAGCCGTGCCCCCCCCAGAGAACCGGGAGCTCCAGCCGTGCCCCCCCCCCAGAGAACCGGGAGCTCCAGCCGTGCCCCCCCCCCCAGAGAACCGGGAGCTCCAGCCGTGCCCCCCTCAGCGAACCGGGAGCTCCAGCCGTGCCCCCCCCCCCAGAGAACCGGGAGCTCCAGCCGTGCCCCCCCCCAGAGAACCGGGAGCTCCAGCCGTGCCCCCCCCCCCAGAGAACCGGGAGCTCCGGCCGTGCCCCCCCCCCAGAGAACCGGGAGCTCCAGCCGTGCCCCCCCCCCAGAGAACCGGGAGCTCCAGCCGTGCCCCCCCCAGAGAACCGGGAGCTCCAGCCGTGCCCCCCCCCCCCCCAGAGAACCGGGAACTCCAGCCGTGCCCCCCCCAGAGAACCGGGAGCTCCAGCCGTGCCCCCCCCCCAGAGAACCGGGAGCTCCAGCCGTGCCCCCCTCAGCGAACCGGGAGCTCCAGCCGTGCCCCCCCCAGAGAACCGGGAGCTCCAGCCGTGCCCCCCCCCCCAGAGAACCGGGAGCTCCAGCCGTGCCCCCCCCCCAGAGAACCGGGAGCTCCAGCCGTGCCCCCCTCAGCGAACCGGGAGCTCCAGCCGTGCCCCCCCCCCAGAGAACCGGGAGCTCCAGCCGTGCCCCCCCCCAGAGAACCGGGAGCTCCGGCCGTGCCCCCCCCCCAGAGAACCGGGAGCTCCAGCCGTGCCCCCCCCCAGAGAACCGGGAGCTCCAGCCGTGCCCCCCCCAGAGAACCGGGAGCTCCAGCAGCATCATCAGCTCCACGGCCGCCTTTTATGGGAAAAACGGTGAGCAGCAAATGGGACGAGGCTGGAAGTGTTTGTGTGGCTGTAAACAGCAGTAAGGGCTGTCAGGCCGGCTCCAGCTCATTACCTCCAACTGTAAACCACAGCAATGGAAAGCAGGCACCCAGCAGGCTGCTCCATCCCAGCACCGAGGAGCTGCTGGTTTCTGTGGGAGTTATCATCATTTAGAGGGGATTAAATCCCACTGAAGAGTGAGACTTAAAGACTTTAACTCTCGTTTTATTACTCACTGCAGCGAAAGAAGTCTGGAGGAGTGTAAAGCTTTAGAGATAGAGTTTAAATGTCTCCAAAGAGACACAGGGTGGAGGAAGTGGGAATCAGCAGCACCACCTACAGGTGAAACATATGTAGGTCAACAGGTTCTGCTCAGCTGGTGCTGCTGGACCGCCCAACGGGCCAGAACTGTCAAAGTGTTACTGATAAAGCCCAAGAAACATGACCGGTACACCCCAACTCTAATCCAGTCACAGTCCGATTCATTTAGTTACAATCCAATTCATTTAGTTACAGTCCAATTCATTTAGTTACTCCAATTCATTCACCTAGTCCAATTCAACCCAGTCACGGTCCAATTCAACCCAGTCACAGTCCAATTAATTTAGTTAGTCCAATTCATTCACCTAGTCCAATTCAACCCAGTCACAGTCCAATTCAACCCAGTCACAGTCCAATTAATTTAGTTAGTCCAATTCATTCACCTAGTCCAATTCAACCCAGTCACGGTCCAATTCAACCCAGTCACAGTCCAATTAATTTAGTTAGTCCAATTCATTCACCTAGTCCAATTCAACCCAGTCACAGTCCAATTCAACCCAGTCACAGTCCAATTAATTTAGTTAGTCCAATTCATTCACCTAGTCCAATTCAACCCAGTCACAGTCCAATTCAACCCAGTCACAGTCCAATTAATTTAGTTAGTCCAATTCATTCACCTAGTCCAATTCAACCCAGTCACGGTCCAATTCAACCCAGTCACAGTCCAATTAATTTAGTTAGTCCAATTCATTCACCTAGTCCAATTCAACCCAGTCACAGTCCAATTCAACCCAGTCACAGTCCAATTAATTTAGTTAGTCCAATTCATTCACCTAGTCCAATTCAACCCAGTCACAGTCCAATTCAACCCAGTCACAGTCCAATTAATTTAGTTAGTCCAATTCATTCACCTAGTCCAATTCAACCCAGTCACAGTCCAATTCAACCCAGTCACAGTCCAATTCAACCCAGTCACAGTCCAATTAATTTAGTTAGTCCAATTCATTCACCTAGTCCAATTCAACCCAGTCACGGTCCAATTCAACCCAATCACAGTCCAATTCATTCAACTAGTCCAATTCAACCCAATCACAGTCCAATTCATTCAACTAGTCCAATTCAACCCAGTCACAGTCCAATTCATTTAGTTACAGTCCAATTCATTTAGTTACAGTCCAATTCATTTAGTTAGTCCAATTCAACCCAGTCACAGTCCAATTCATTTAACTAGTCCAATTCAACCCAGTCACAGTCCAATTCATTTAGTTACAGTCCAATTCATTTAGTTAGTCCAATTCATTCACCTAGTCCAATTCAACCCAGTCACAGTCCAATTCAACCCAGTCACAGTCCAATTCATTCAACTAGTCCAATTCAACCCAATCACAGTCCAATTCATTCAACTAGTCCAATTCAACCCAGTCACAGTCAAATTCAACCCAATCACAGTCCAATTAATTCAACTAGTCCAATTAACCCAATCACAGTCCAATTCATTCAACTAGTCCAATTCAACCCAATCACAGTCCAATTCATTCAACTAGTCCAATTCAACCCAATCACAGTCCAATTCATTCAAATAGTCCAATTCAACCCAGTCACAGTCCAATTCATTCAACTAGTCCAATTCAGCCCAGTCACAGTCCAATTAATTCAACTAGTCCAATTCATTTAATTAATCCAATTCAACCCAGACACAGTCCAATTCATTTAAGTAGTCCAATTCAACCCAGTCACAGTCCAATTCATTTAACTAGTCCAATTCAACCCAGTCACAGTCCAATTCATTTAGTTAGTCTAATTCAACCCAGTCACAGTCCAATTCATTTAACTAGTCCAATTCAACCCAGTCACAGTCCAATTCATTTAACTAGTCCAATTCAACCCAATTACAGTGCAGTTTAACTCAGTTACACCCAACTCAAAATCAATTTCATACCAATTCAACCCAGCTACAGTCCAATTCATACAGAGCCAGTCTAAACAGTATCCTAGCTAAGGAAACCAACAGATTGCACTGAAAGTTCTCTTTGGTCCAATCCGTCCTGAGCTGCAGGAGGCGACTGTGGAGAGAATAAAACTCCCTTTTATCAGGAAGAAACCTCCATTAGCACCAGAACCAGGAAGGGCGGCCATCAGAGTAGGTGCACAACCGGGCGAAAGGCATCGTACCCCCTGGACAGGACGCCAGTCCATGGAGAAAACATAATTTATCACCTCCTTATAACAGGAAGTGGCCCCTGTGGGGTATGACAGGAAATGCCCCCTGTGGGGTATAACAGGAGCCGCCCCCTGTGGGTTATAACAGGAAGTGCCCCCTGTGGGTTATAATAGGAAGTGCCCCCTGTGGGTTATAACAGGAAATGCCCCCTGTGGGGTATAACAGGAAGTGCCCCCTGTGGGGTATAACAGGAAGTGCCCCCTGTGGGGTATAACAGGAAGTGCCCCCTGTGGGTTATAACAGGAAATGCCCCCTGTGGGGTATAACAGGAAGTGCCCCCTGTGGGGTATAACAGGAAGTGCCCCCTGTGGGTTATAACAGGAAATGCCCCCTGTGGGGTATAACAGGAGCCGCCCCCTGTGGGTTATAACAGGAAGTGCCCCCTGTGGGTTATAACAGGAAGTGCCCCCTGTGGGGTATAACAGGAAGTGCCCCCTGTGGGTTATAACAGGAAGTGCCCCCTGTGGGTTATAATAGGAAGTGCCCCTTGTGGGTTATAACAGGAAGTGCCCCCTGTGGGTTATAACAGGAAGTGCCCCCTGTGGGTTATAATAGGAAGTGCCCCCTGTGGGTTATAACAGGAAGTGCCCCCTGTGGGTTATAACAGGAAGTGCCCCCTGTGGGTTATAATAGGAAGTGCCCCCTGTGGGTTATAATAGGAAGTGCCCCCTGTGGGTTATAACAGGAAATGCCCCCTGTGGGTTATAACAGGAAATGCCCCCTGTGGGTTATAACAGGAAGTGCCCCCTGTGGGTTATAACAGGAAATGCCCCCTGTGGGTTATAACAGGAAATGCCCCCTGTGGGTTATAACAGGAAATGCCCCCTGTGGGTTATAACAGGAAGTGTCCCCTGTGGGGTATAACAGGAAGTGCCCCCTGTGGGGTATAACAGGAAATGCCCCCTGTGGGTTATAACAGGAAATGCCCCCTGTGGGTTATAACAGGAAGTGCCCCCTGTGGGTTATAACAGGAAGTGCCCCCTGTGGGTTATAACAGGAAGTGCCCCCTGTGGGTTATAACAGGAAATGCCCCCTGTGGGTTATAACAGGAAGTGCCCCCTGTGGGTTATAACAGGAAATGCCCCCTGTGGGTTTTCAGACCCTAATTCCCTGACTTGATGCCTCAGTTTTCCAAACAGCAGCACAAAATAACAGAAAATGAATAAAGATTCCTGATAAAATGCAGGTAAACGGGTTACAGATCAGCTGCCAAACAACAGAGCTGCGGAGCTAACTGATAGCTGTTTATTTATATATGATATAGATTCTTTTTCCCCTCAAACTGACACGTGCAGCAACACTGAGCGTCAAAGCGAGACAAACACCTGCAGAACCCGGTGTTCGTCCCTTCTGCAGAGCGCCTCTCAGCAGTTTTGTCCCTAATGAGACTCCATACTGTGTAAAACAGCGTGTCTGAGCACATCGAGCTCCGTCTCTCTGTTGCTGTTGGCAGCCTCTTGGCTGGTGAGGTCATTCAGACCACCGAGGCGCCCTGACAGCGATCCTCTGCCTATAGGACGGTTTATCATCTTACACAACATGAGCTTTAGCTCCGCCCCCGTGCGGCGGCGCACACCTGAACCCACACGAAGGCTCCCAGCCCGCCGCGGTCCTCTGTAAACGGACCCTAACCCTGTCTGAATCCAAGCCTTATACCTCGTGTTTCCTCTCTTTGGGCTTTTTCCAACTAACTTCTATGTGAATCAAAGCCATTCTAACTCTGTTTTTCTCTTCTTCTGCTGTATTTCTAAGCTGCACATTTCCTTTCTCCCTCTGAGCTCGTGCACCCTGACCCTGACTTCAGGCTATCGGTGCATGCAGCGGACACTTGCCTCTGATGCCCTGTGCAGGGATGCCGCTGAGGAGAACCGTCCCTCCGAGCAGCAGGAGGAGGATTCGCAGGAGGAGAGCGATGCCTGCCATGACCTCTCAAAGCTGGAGCTCCAGGAGGTGAGGATGGAAAAGAGGAAGGCTGAGGATGAGGAGCTGGAGAACGTCAGTAAGCGTCTCCCTGCGGTCGGTCGGTGGCTTTGAGGACTTGCTCAGCTGTTGGACGTCCTGGCTTTGGAGGGGCACCGCCGGGACATCGGCATCTATAGGCTCCCGGGTGGGCGTGGCCTAAAGCCTCCCTCCTCTTTCTGCAGCCTTCTCCCCTCCCTCTCCTTTGCTTTCTGGATCTCAAACATGATTTTTTCATCATGTACACCTCGACCTCACTGTATTGTTTCTTTGCTGAGGGACACTTTGTTCTGCGGGGGGGGGGGGGTTGTTACAGAACCAGATGTTTCAGATGTTCTGAAAGAGCTGGAAAAAAAAAATGTGTGCAGCTCTTCTGATATCTTTGGTTAGTTTGAGTTTCTACATGAATGTTTGCTCTCCTTTTGTTTTCAGTTATGTGTTCCTCATTAAAGGGGAACTCCGGTGTTTTTAAACCTTATTTCTGGCATGAAATACGTTCATCTGCTCACTGAGAACAGTTTGGTGAAAGTCGGCGTCCTTCGGAAGATATTTAGATAACTGGAGATCCATATAACGGAGTGAACGGGGCTTAGAGGATGCAGCCTCTAAATAAGGCATTATCTGTCTTTATTTCACCAATACTTTAAGAAGAATGAATGAATGAACGTGTGCTATAGCTCTGTTAGCTCATAGCTGCTGTTATGTGGCTACTTGCAGCTTTAGGGTTAGGGGAGGTTAGGTTAGGGGGTTTCTGGGGTTAGGGGGTTTCTGGGGTTAGGGTGTTTCTGGGGTTAGGGGTTTCTGGGGTTAGGGTTAGGGTGTTTCTGGGGTTAGGGTTAGGGGTTTCTGGGGTTAGGGGTTTCTGGGGTTAGGGGTTTCTGGGGTTAGGGTTAGGGGTTTCTGGGGTTAGGGTTAGGGTGTTTCTGGGGTTAGGGTTAGGGGGTTTCTGGGGTTAGGGGTTTCTGGGGTTAGGGGTTTCTGTTGTTAGGGTTAGGGTGTTTCTGGGGTTAGGGGTTTCTGGGGTTAGGGTTAGGGGGTTTCTGGGGTTAGGGTTAGGGTGTTTCTGGGGTTAGGGTTAGGGGTTTCTGGGGTTAGGGGTTTCTGGGGTTAGGGTTAGGGGGTTTCTGGGGTTAGGGGTTTCTGGGGTTAGGGTTAGGGGGTTTCTGGGGTTAGGGGTTTCTGGGGTTAGGGTTAGGGGGTTTCTGGGGTTAGGGTTAGGGGGTTTCTGGGGTTAGGGGTTTCTGGGGTTAGGGTTAGGGGTTTCTGGGGTTAGGGGTTTCTGGGGTTAGGGTTAGGGTGTTTCTGGGGTTAGGGGTTTCTGGGGTTAGGGTTAGGTGTTTCTGGGGTTAGGGTTAGGGGTTTCTGGGGTTAGGGGTTTCTGGGGTTAGGGTTAGGGGTTTCTGGGGTTAGGGGTTTCTGGGGTTAGGGTTAGGGGTTTCTGACTTTCACCAAACTGTTCTCGGTGAGCAGATGAACGTATTTTATGCCAGAAATAAGGTTTAAAAATACCGGAGTTCCCCTTTTATACCCCCGTGGTTGGTGGTTCGGTTCCACTCTCGCCATTCAAAAAGAGGTGAGGGGTGTCAGCCCGGCTCCGTGCCAGTGTGAGGTATCTGCCTCCATGAGAGTGTTCAACAGGTGCCTAAACCCAATAAATCTCAATTTAAGACGCCTTTGAGGCTGTTCATTTTTTGTTAAAAAATTTTATTTGGATTTTTTAGGGGTGTTGTGGCAGCTTTGAGTCTTTTTGTGTCTCATTTGGGTTATTTTAAGTTTCCTGTACGTTCCACCTGAGCCACCTACCAATAAAATACATTATCTGTCACTTTAAAGGGGGCTCCCGCCCCCAGGCTCCTTACCTTTTGGAGGGTTTGGCTTTATTGGGTCACACCTGTAGAGACGAGCACCCTTCACTGGATCATCATCTCATTTTGACCACATTCCTGGCTGGAATGATGCGTTTTAGTTTGGGCTTAATGAGCAGCAGCTGGACGTGGA
This sequence comes from Leuresthes tenuis, assembly GCF_036924035.1. Lineage (NCBI taxonomy): Eukaryota > Metazoa > Chordata > Actinopteri > Atheriniformes > Atherinopsidae > Leuresthes > Leuresthes tenuis. The sequence goes on along the minus strand of NW_027325355.1, from coordinate 36,360,128 downwards.
GCACTGAGGGAATGAAAGAAATGTGGGTCGGTTTCACACAAATGAGTGAGTCTGTCAGAAACTGAGTGACATCAGAGCGTCCCTGGTGGCCCCGACGCTCCGGGGGCCGAACAGGATCACAGATCTCACACAAGCCCCGCCCACATCACATCACAACACCCCCTCGCACGTGGATGCTGGGAACTTCCACAGAGAGAAAATCTGTTTTATCCAGTTGGAGCAACTTGGAGCCTGAATGGAGGAATGATGGATTCTGGCTTTGTGGATCCAACACGTGCCGCCACATGCGACAGGATGGAGGCGAGGCGCGGAGGCAAGCTGCCAAACAGCAGCTGAGACGGGAAATATTCAAGATTCAAGCCGCTCCGCAGCAGCTGAAAGAAGAAAGCAAATAAGGAGCAGGAAAGATGAGGAGAATCCGTCAGAAGTCTGATCTGAGGTCAGCTTTCTGACGTTCTGCTGCTGGCTCCCAGCCTCATGTTATTAAGCTTTTATTCCTGAGGGCCGGTACCAGAACAACAGCCCTGTTTCCCATTCATAACTCACCTCTTGGGTTTCCTTCATCAGCTGCTAACTCTGCACAGCTTTGGCTCCAAATCATCCTAATCATCACAAATCATTTCAACTTGTGTCAAATGCACCTTTAACAACGTACTTTGTTCAAATGTTGTGTGTTTAGGAACTCTTTGTGCCGAATGGACCGTGATAATAAACTGTTCATAAGCAGGGACGAAGCCGATGATATCTGCTGCTCTGAGGTGGAAATGCTGCAGCGTCCTTGAAGACTCTGACAGCTGCAACCAGCAAGCTTCAACACGCTGCTGCCAAAATCAACACTCGAAGTTGTGAAAGCCCTCGTCTCCTTTCTTTCTGCCTCCCTCCTCCTCCTCATGTCATCGTCCATAAAGTTTGTTTTTGCCAGCAGGCAGCAGAGCGGCTCGGTCCTCTTAAACTGAAACACTCCCACATCAAACAGCAGCGAGGCTCGCCGGGCTCGGACTAATTAAAAAGCCTGTTATTCCAAACATACTCCAGCCCGAGGCTCATGTTGCTTTCTGCCAATTAGGCTAACGATGTTCATGCTGCCAAATAGGCCGAGGAGCTGTTGTTATCCTACGGCCAATTAAGACTCCACTCCAACAGAAAACAAGCCAATCTGCCCATTTAGACCCGCTTTTAGTGCATTTAAACTCTGACGTTTTATCACCACTATTATTAATACAAATTATAACAATAAAAACTAAATGTTCTTTTAGAAACATTTAAAAAAAAGGACAAAGGCAGTTAAACTCACTCTCAGACCTTTTGGTAAAGAAATACATATATAAGGGCTTAATTTAGTTATCCCACGGTTAATCCCACTCTTAATATAATTCTTAATGCATTCTTATGCATACTTAAATATAAATGCTTGCTTTATGCATGTTTTAGGTATTCTTGCAAAGCTCATCATGAAAAACTCCAACAACAGAAAGGAGAATGACAAAATATGAAGGAGCATTTAGAACATAAATTAAAAGTTAGACTCATTTAACTGTGACTGACCTGATCTCTGACTGTTCTTCCACACTAACTGTGTCTAACCGTGTCAAACCGTGTCCAACCGTGTCCAACCGTGTCCAACCGTGTCTAACCGTGTCAAACCGTGTCCAACTGTGTCCAACCCTGTCCAACCGTGTCCAACCGTGTCCAACCGTGTCCCACTGTGTCCAACTGTGTCCAACCCTGTCCAACCGTGTCCAACCGTGTCCAACCGTGTCCCACTGTGTCAAACTGTGTCCAACCGTGTCCAACCGTGTCTAACCGTGTCCAACCGTGTCAAACCGTGTCCAACTGTGTCAAACTGTGTCCAACCGTGTCCAACCGTGTCTAACCGTGTGCAACTGTGTCTAACCTGTCTAACTGTGTCTAACCTGTCCAACCGTGTCCAACCGTGTCCCACTGTGTCAAACTGTGTCCAACCGTGTCCAACCGTGTCTAACCGTGTCCAACCGTGTCCAACCGTGTCAAACCGTGTCCAACTGTGTCCAACTGTGTCCAACCGTGTCTAACTGTGTCCAACCGTGTCCAACCGTGTCTAACCGTGTCCAACCGTGTCAAACCGTGTCCAACTGTGTCCAACTGTGTCCAACCGTGTCTAACTGTGTCCAACTGTGTCCAACCGTGTCTAACCGTGTCTAACCGTGTCCAACCGTGTCCAACCGTGTCCCACTGTGTCAAACTGTGTCCAACCGTGTCCAACCGTGTCTAACCGTGTCCAACCGTGTCAAACCGTGTCCAACTGTGTCAAACCGTGTCCAACTGTGTCCAACTGTGTCTAACCTGTCTAACTGTGTCCAACTGTGTCCAACTGTGTCCAACTGTGTCTAACCTGTCTAACCTGTCTAACTGTGTCTAACTGTGTCCAACCGTGTCTAACTGTGTCCAACTGTGTCCAACCGTGTCTAACCGTGTCTAACCGTGTCCAACTGTGTCTAACTGTGTCAAACTGTGTCAAACTGTGTCCAACTGTGTCCAACTGTGTCCAACTGTGTCAAACCGTGTCCAACCGTGTCCAACCGTGTCCAACTGTGTCCAACTGTGTCCAACCATGTCCAACCGTGTCCCACCGTGTCCAACCGTGTCCAACTGTGTCCAACTGTGTCCAACCGTGTCCAACTGTGTCCAACTGTGTCAAACCGTGTCCAACCGCGTCTAACCTGTCCAACTGTGTCCAACTGTGTCAAACCGTGTCCAACTGTGTCTAACCTGTCCAACTGTGTCCAACTGTGTCCAACTGTGTTCAACTGTGTCTAACCGTGTCCAACTGTGTCCAACTGTGTCTAACCTGTCTAACCTGTCCAACTGTGTCCAACTGTGTCCAACTGTGTCTAACCTGTCTAACCTGTCCAACTGTGTCCAACTGTGTCCAACTGTGTCCAACCTGTCTTACTGTGCCCAACTGTGTCTAACCTGTCCAACTGTGTCCAACTGTGTCCAACCGTGTCCAACTGTGTCCAACTGTGTCCATCTGTGTCTAACCTGTCCAACTGTGTCCAACCTGTCTAACTGTGTCCAACTGTGTCTAACCTGTCCAACTGTGTCCATCTGTGTCTAACTGTGCCCAACTGTGTCTAACCTGTCCAACTGTGTCAAACTATGTCCATCTGTGTCTAACCTGTCCAACTGTGTCAAACCGTGTCAAACCGTGTCCAACCGTGTCCAACTGTGTCCAACTGTGTCAAACCGTGTCCAACCGTGTCCAACTGTGTCCAATCGTGTCCCACCGTGTCCATCTGTGTCTAACTGTGCCCAACTGTGTCTAACCTGTACAACTGTGTCCAACTATGTCCATCTGTGTCCATCTGTGTCTAACTGTGCCCAACTGTGTCTAACCTGTCCAACTGTGTCAAACCGTGTCCAACCGTGTCCAACTGTGTCCAACTGTGTCAAACCGTGTCCCACCGTGTCCAACTGTGTCCAACTGTGTCCAACCGTGTCCAACTGTGCCCAACTGTGTCTAACCTGTCCAACTGTGTCCAACCTGTCTAACTGTGCCCAACTGTGTCTAACCTGTCCAACTGTGTCCAACCGTGTCCAACCGTGTCCAACCGTGTCCCACCGTGTCCCACCGTGTCCAACTGTGTCCAACCGTGTCCCACCGTGTCCAACCGTGTCTAACCGTGTCTAACCGTGTCCAACCGTGTCCAACTGTGTCCAACTGTGTCAAACCGTGTCCAACCGTGTCCAACCTGTCCAACTGTGTCCAACTGTGTCTAACCTATCTAACTGTGTCCAACTGTGTCCAACCGTATCTAACCATGTCTAACCGTGTCCAACTGTGTCCAACTGTGTCCAACTGTGTCTAACCTGTCTAACCTGTCCAACTGTGTCAAACTGTATCTAACCTGTCTAACCTGTCCAACAGTGTCCAACTGTGTCTAACCTGTCTAACTGTGCCCAACTGTGTCTAACCTGTCCAACTGTGTCCAACTGTGTCCAACCGTGTCCAACTGTGTCCAACCGTGTCCAACTGTGTCCAACTGTGTCCAACTGTGTCAAACCGTGTCCAACTGTGTCCAACCTGTCTAACTGTGCCCATCTGTGTCTAACCTGTCCAACTGTGTCCATCTGTGTCTAACTGTGCCCAACTGTGTCTAACCTGTCCAACTGTGTCCAACTGTGTCACACTGTGTCCATCTGTGTCTAACCTGTCCAACTGTGTCAAACCGTGTCAAACCGTGTCCAACTGTGTCCAACCGTGTCTAACCGTGTCCAACCGTGTCCAACTGTGTCCAACCGTGTCCAACCGACTCCAACCGTGTCCAACTGTGTCTAACCTGTCCAACTGTGTCCAACTGTGTCTAACCTATCTACCCTGTCCAACTGTGTCCAACTGTGTCCAACCGTGTCTAACCATGTCTAACCGTGTCCAACTATGTCCAACTGTGTCCAACTGTGTCTAACCTGTCTAACCTGTCTAACCTGTCCAACTGTGTCCAACTGTGTCTAACCTGTCTAACCTGTCCAACTGTGTCCAACTGTGTCTAACTGTGTCTAACCTGTCTAACTGTGTCCAACTGTTTCCAACTGTTTCCAACCGTGTCTAACCATGTCTAACCGTGTCCAACTATGTCCAACTGTGTCCAACTGTGTCTAACCTGTCTAACCTGTCTAACCTGTCCAACTGTGTCCAACTGTGTCTAACCTGTCTAACCTGTCCAACTGTGTCCAACTTTGTCCAACTGTGTCTAACCTGTCTAACTGTGCCCAACTGTGTCTAACCTGTCCAACTGTGTCCAACTGTGTCCAACTGTGTCCAACCGTGTCCAACTGTGCCCAACTGTGCCCAACTGTGTCTAACCTGTCCAACTGTGTCCAACTGTGTCCAACTGTGTCTAACCTGTCCAACTGTGTCCAACTGTGTCTAACCTGTCCAACTGTGTCCAACTGTGTCTAACTGTGTCCAACTGTGTCCAACTGTGTCTAACCTGTCCAACTGTGTCCAACCTGTCTAACTGTGTCCAACTGTGTCCAACTGTGTCCAACCGTGTCCAACTGTGCCCAACTGTGTCTAACCTGTCCAACTGTGTCCAACTGTGTCCAACTGTGTCTAACCTGTCCAACTGTGTCCAACTGTGTCCAACTGTGTCCAACTGTGTCCAACCGTGTCCAACTGTGCCCAACTGTGTCTAACCTGTCCAACTGTGTCCAACTGTGTCCAACTGTGTCTAACCTGTCCAACTGTGTCCAACTGTGTTTAACCTGTCCAACTGTGTCCAACCTGTTCAACTGTGTCCAACTGTGTCCAACTGTGTCCAACCGTGTCCAACTGTGTACAACTGTGTCTAACTGTTTCCAACTGTGTCTAACCTGTCTAACCTGTCCAACTGTGTCCAACTGTGTCCAACTGTTTCTAACCTGTCTAACTGTGCCCAACTGTGTCTAACCTGTCCAACTGTGTCCATCTGTGTCTAACTGTGCCCAACTGTGTCTAACCTGTCCAACTGTGTCCAACTATGTCCATCTGTGTCTAACCTGTCCAACTGTGTCCAACTGTGTCTAACCTTTCTAACTGTGCCCAACTGTGTCTAACCTGTCCAACTGTGTCCAACTGTGTCTAACTGTGTCCAACTGTGTCTAACCTGTCCAACTGTGTCCAACTGTGTCCAACTGTGTCCAACTGTGTCTAACCGTGTCTAACCTCTCTAACTGTGTCCAACCGTGTCCAACCGTGTCCAACCGTGTCCAACTGTGTCTAACTGTGTCCAACTGTGTCCAACCGTGTCTAACCTGTCCAACTGTGTCCAACTGTGTCCAACTGTGTCCAACTGTGTCCAACTGTGTCCAACCTGTCCAACTGTGTCCAACTGTGTCTAACCGTGTGTAACCTCTCTAACTGTGTCCAACCGTGTCCAACTGTGCCCAACTGTGTCTAACCTGTCCAACTGTGTCCAACTGTGTCCAACTGTGTCTAACCTGTCCAACTGTGTCCAACTGTGTCTAACCTGTCCAACTGTGTCCAACTGTGTCAAACTGTGTCCAACTGTGTCTAACCTGTCCAACCTGTCTAACTGTGCCCAACTGTGTCTAACCTGTCCAACTGTGTCCATCTGTGTCTAACTGTGTCCATCTGTGTCTAACCTGTCCAACTGTGTCCAACTGTGTCAAACCGTGTCCAACTGTGTCCAACTGTGTCCAAGTGTGTCCAACTGTGTCAAACCGAGTCCAACCGTGTCCAACCGTGTCCAACCGTGTCCAACTGTGTCTAACCTGTCCAACTGTGTCCAACTGTGTCTAAGCTGTCTAACCTGTCCAACTGTGTCCAACTATGTCTAACCTGTCTAACTGTGCCCAACTGTGTCCAACTGTGTCCATCTGTGTCTAACTGTGTCAAACCGAGTCCAACCGTGTCCAACCGTGTCCAACTGTGTCCAACTGTGTCCAACCGTGTCCAACCGTGTCCAACTGTGTCTAACCTGTCCAACTGTGTCCAACTGTGTCTAAGCTGTCTAACCTGTCCAACTTTGTCCAACTGTGTCTAACCTGTCTAACTGTAACCAACTGTGTCCAACTGTGTCTAACTGTGTCCAACTGTGTCTAACCTGTCCAACTGTGTCCAACTGTGTCCAACTGTGTCTAACCGTGTCTAACTTCTCTGTGTCCAACTGTGTCCAACTGTGTCTAACCTGTCCAACTGTGTCCAACTGTGTCCAACTGTGTCTAACCTGTCCAACTGTGTCCAACTGTGTCTAACCTGTCCAACTGTGTCCAACTGTGTCCAACTGTGTCTAACTGTTTCCAACTGTGTCTAACCTGTCCAACTGTGTCCAACTGTGTCTAACCGTGTCTAACCTCTCTAACTGTGTCCAACTGTGTCCAACTGTGTCTAACTGTGTCCAACTGTGTCCAACCGTGTCTAACCTGTCCAACTGTGTCCAACTGTGTCCAACTGTGTCTAACCTGTCCAACTGTGTCCAACTGTGTCTAACCGTGTCTAACCTCTCTAACTGTGTCCAACTGTGCCAAACTGTGTCTAACCTGTCCAACTGTGTCCAACTGTTTCCAACTGTGTGCAACCGTGTCCAACTGTGTCCAACTGTGTCTAACCTGTCCAACTGTGTCCAACTGTGTCTAACTGTGTCCAACTGTGTCCAACTGTGTCTAACCTGTCCAACTGTGTCTAACCTGTCCAACTGTGTCCAACCTGTCTAACTGTGCCCAACTGTGTCTAACCTGTCCAACTGTGTCCATCTGTGTCTAACTGTGCCCAACTGTGTCTAACCTGTCCAACTGTGTCCATCTGTGTCCATCTGTGTCTAACCTGTCGAACTGTGTCCAACTGTGTCAAACCGTGTCCAACTGTGTCCAACTGTGTCCAACTGTGTCAAACCGTGTCCAACCGTGTCCAACCGTGTCCAACTGTGTCCAACCATGTCCAACCGTGTGCAACTGTGTCTAACCTGTCCAACTGTGTCTAAGCTGTCTAACCTGTCCAACTGTGTCCAACTGTGTCTAACCTGTCTAACTGTGCCCAACTGTGTCTAACCTGTCCAACTGTGTCCAACTGTGTCCATCTGTGTCTAACCTGTCCAACTGTGTCCAACTATGTCCATCTGTGTCTAACCTGTCCAACTGTGTCCAACTGTGTCTAACCTGTCTAACTGTGCCCAACTGTGTCCAACTGTGTCTAACTGTGTCCAACTGTGTCTAACCTGTCCAACTGTGTCCAACTGTGTCTAACCGTGTCTAACCGTGTCTAACCTCTCTAACTGTGTCCAACTGTGTCCAACTGTGTCTAACCTGTCCAACTGTGTCCAACTGTGTCCAACTGTGTCTAACCTGTCCAACTATGTCTAACCTGTCCAACTGTGTCCAACTGTGTCCAACTGTGTCTAACTGTGTCCAAATGTGTCTAACCTGTCCAACTGTGTCCAACTGTGTCCAACCTCTCTAACTGTGTCCAACTGTGTCCAACTGTGTCCAACTGTGTCTAACCTGTCCAACTGTGTCCAAATGTGTCCAACTGTGTCCAACCGTGTCTAACCTCTCTAACTGTGTCCAACTGTGTCCAACTGTGTCCAACCGTGTCTAACCGTGTCCAACCGTGTCCAGCCGTGTCTAACTGTGTCCAACTGTGTCCAACTGTGTCTAACCTGTCCAACTGTGTCCAACTGTGTCCAACTGTGTCCAACTGTGTCTAACCGTGTCTAACCTGTCCAACTGTGTCCAACTGTGTCTAACCTGTCCAACTGTGTCCAACTGTGTCCAACCGTGTCTAACCTCTCTAACTGTGTCTAACTGTGTCCAACTGTGTCTAACTGTGTCCAACTGTGTCTAACCTGTCCAACTGTGTCCAACTGTTTCCAACCGTGTCTAACCTCTCTAACTGTGTCCAACTGTGTCCAACTGTGTCCAACCGTGTCTAACCGTGTCCAACCGTGTCCAGCCGTGTCCAACTGTGTCCAACTGTGTCTAACCGTGTCTAACCTCTCTAACTGTGTCCAACTGTGTCCAACTGTGTCTAACCTGTCCAACTGTGTCCAACTGTGTCCAACTGTGTCTAACCTGTCCAACTGTGTCCAACTGTGTCCAACTGTGTCTAACCGTGTCTAACCTCTCTGTGTCCAACTGTGTCCAACTGTGTCTAACCTGTCCAACTGTGTCCAACTGTGTCCAACTGTGTCTAACCTGTCCAACTGTGTCCAACTGTGTCTAACCTGTCCAACTGTGTCCAACTGTGTCTAACCTGTCCAACTGTGTCCAACTGTGTCCAACTGTGTCTAACTGTGTCCAACAGTGTCTAACCTGTCCAACTGTGTCCAACTGTGTCTAACCGTGTCTAACCTCTCTAACTGTGTCCAACTGTGTCCAACTGTGTCTAACTGTGTCCAACTGTGTCCAACCGTGTCTAACCTGTCCAACTGTGTCCAACTGTGTCCAACTGTGTCTAACCTGTCCAACTGTGTCCAACTGTGTCTAACCGTGTCTAACCTCTCTAACTGTGTCCAACTGTGTCCAACTGTGTCCATCTGTGTCTAACTGTGCCCAACTGTGTCTAACCTGTCCAACTGTGTCCATCTGTGTCCATCTGTGTCCAACTGTGTCTAACTGTGTCTAACCTGTCGAACTTTGTCCAACTGTGTCAAACCGGGTCCAACTGTGTCCAACTGTGTCCAACTGTGTCCAACTGTGTCAAACCGTGTCCAACCGTGTCCAACCGTGTCCAACCGTGTGCAACTGTGTCTAACCTGTCCAACTGTGTCCAACTGTGTCTAACCTGTCTAACTGTGCCCAACTGTGTCTAACCTGTCCAACTGTGTCCAACTGTGTCCAACTGTGTCCATCTGTGTCTAACTGTGCCCAACTGTGTCAAACCTGTCCAACTGTGTCATACTATGTCCATCTGTGTCTAACTGTGTCCAACTGTGTCCAACTATGTCCATCTGTGTCTAACCTGTCCAACTGTGTCTAACCTGTCTAACCTGTCCAACTGTGTCCAACTTTGTCCAACTGTGTCTAACCTGTCTAACTGTGCCCAACTGTGTCTAACCTGTCCAACTGTGTCCAACTGTGTCCAACTGTGTCCAACCGTGTCCAACTGTGCCCAACTGTGTCTAACCTGTCCAACTGTGTCCAACTGTGTCCAACTGTGTCTAACCTGTCCAACTGTGTCCAACTGTGTCCAACTGTGTCTAACCTGTCCAACTGTGTCCAACCTGTCTAACTGTGTCCAACTGTGTCCAACTGTGTCCAACCGTGTCCAACTGTGCCCAACTGTGTCTAACCTGTCCAACTGTGTCCAACTGTGTCCAACTGTGTCCAACTGTGTCTAACCTGTCCAACTGTGTCCAACTGTGTCCAACTGTGTCCAACTGTGTCCAACCGTGTCCAACTGTGCCCAACTGTGTCTAACCTGTCCAACTGTGTCCAACTGTGTCCAACTGTGTCTAACCTGTCCAACTGTGTCCAACTGTGTTTAACCTGTCCAACTGTGTCCAACCTGTTCAACTGTGTCCAACTGTGTCCAACTGTGTCCAACCGTGTCCAACTGTGTACAACTGTGTCTAACTGTTTCCAACTGTGTCTAACCTGTCTAACCTGTCCAACTGTGTCCAACTGTGTCCAACTGTTTCTAACCTGTCTAACTGTGCCCAACTGTGTCTAACCTGTCCAACTGTGTCCATCTGTGTCTAACTGTGCCCAACTGTGTCTAACCTGTCCAACTGTGTCCAACTATGTCCATCTGTGTCTAACCTGTCCAACTGTGTCCAACTGTGTCTAACCTTTCTAACTGTGCCCAACTGTGTCTAACCTGTCCAACTGTGTCCAACTGTGTCCAACTGTGTCCAACCGTGTCTAACCTGTCCAACTGTGTCCAACTGTGTCCAACTGTGTCCAACCTGTCCAACTGTGTCCAACTGTGTCTAACCGTGTGTAACCTCTCTAACTGTGTCCAACCGTGTCCAACTGTGCCCAACTGTGTCTAACCTGTCCAACTGTGTCCAACTGTGTCTAACCTGTCCAACTGTGTCCAACTGTGTCTAACCTGTCCAACTGTGTCCAACTGTGTCTAACTGTGTCCAACTGTGTCTAACCTGTCCAACCTGTCTAACTGTGCCCAACTGTGTCTAACCTGTCCAACTGTGTCCAACTGTGTCTAACCTGTCCAACTGTGTCCAACTGTGTCTAACCTGTCCAACTGTGTCCAACTGTGTCTAACTGTGTCCAACTGTGTCTAACCTGTCCAACCTGTCTAACTGTGCCCAACTGTGTCTAACCTGTCCAACTGTGTCCATCTGTGTCTAACTGTGTCCATCTGTGTCTAACCTGTCCAACTGTGTCCAACTGTGTCAAACCGTGTCCAACTGTGTCCAACTGTGTCCAACTGTGTCAAACCGAGTCCAACCGTGTCCAACCGTGTCCAACTGTGTCCAACTGTGTCCAACCGTGTCCAACCGTGTCCAACTGTGTCTAACCTGTCCAACTGTGTCCAACTGTGTCTAAGCTGTCTAACCTGTCCAACTGGGTCCAACTATGTCTAACCTGTCTAACTGTGCCCAACTGTGTCCAACTGTGTCCATCTGTGTCTAACTGTGCCCAACTGTGTCTAACCTGTCCAACTGTGTCCAACTATGTCCATCTGTGTCTAACCTGTCCAACTTTGTCCAACTGTGTCTAACCTGTCTAACTGTAACCAACTGTGTCCAACTGTGTCTAACTGTGTCCAACTGTGTCTAACCTGTCCAACTGTGTCCAACTGTGTCCAACTGTGTCTAACCGTGTCTAACTTCTCTGTGTCCAACTGTGTCCAACTGTGTCTAACCTGTCCAACTGTGTCCAACTGTGTCCAACTGTGTCCAACTGTGTCTAACCTGTCCAACTGTGTCCAACTGTGTCTAACCTGTCCAACTGTGTCCAACTGTGTCTAACTGTTTCCAACTGTGTCTAACCTGTCCAACTGTGTCCAACTGTGTCTAACCGTGTCTAACCTGTCCAACTGTGTCCAACTGTGTCCAACTGTGTCTAACCTGTCCAACTGTGTCCAACTTTGTCCAACTGTGTCTAACCTGTCTAACTGTGCCCAACTGTGTCTAACCTGTCCAACTGTGTCCAACTGTGTCCAACTGTGTCCAACCGTGTCCAACTGTGCCCAACTGTGTCCAACCTGTCCAACTGTGTCCAACTGTGTCCAACTGTGTCTAACCTGTCCAACTGTGTCCAACTGTGTCTATCCTGTCCAACTGTGTCCAACTGTGTCTAACTGTGTCCAACTGTGTCCAACTGTGTCTAACCTGTCCAACTGTGTCCAACCTGTCTAACTGTGTCCAACTGTGTCCAACTGTGTCCAACCGTGTCCAACTGTGCCCAACTGTGTCTAACCTGTCCAACTGTGTCCAACTGTGTCCAACTGTGTCCAACTGTGTCTAACCTGTCCAACTGTGTCCAACTGTGTCCAACTGTGTCCAACTGTGTCCAACCGTGTCCAACTGTGCCCAACTGTGTCTAACCTGTCCAACTGTGTCCAACTGTGTCCAACTGTGTCTAACCTGTCCAACTGTGTCCAACTGTGTTTAACCTGTCCAACTGTGTCCAACCTGTTCAACTGTGTCCAACTGTGTCCAACTGTGTCCAACCGTGTCCAACTGTGTACAACTGTGTCTAACTGTTTCCAACTGTGTCTAACCTGTCCAACTGTGTCCAACTGTCTCCAACTGTTTCTAACCTGTCTAACTGTGCCCAACTGTGTCTAACCTGTCCAACTGTGTCCATCTGTGTCTAACTGTGCCCAACTGTGTCTAACCTGTCCAACTGTGTCCAACTATGTCCATCTGTGTCTAACCTGTCCAACTGTGTCCAACTGTGTCTAACCTTTCTAACTGTGCCCAACTGTGTCTAACCTGTCCAACTGTGTCCAACTGTGTCTAACTGTGTCCAACTGTGTCTAACCTGTCCAACTGTGTCCAACTGTGTCCAACTGTGTCCAACTGTGTCTAACCGTGTCTAACCTCTCTAACTGTGTCCAACCCTGTCCAACCGTGTCCAACCGTGTCCAACTGTGTCTAACTGTGTCCAACTGTGTCCAACCGTGTCTAACCTGTCCAACTGTGTCCAACTGTGTCCAACTGTGTCCAACTGTGTCCAACCTGTCCAACTGTGTCCAACTGTGTCTAACCGTGTGTAACCACTCTAACTGTGTCCAACCGTGTCCAACTGTGCCCAACTGTGTCTAACCTGTCCAACTGTGTCCAACTGTGTCCAACTGTGTCTAACCTGTCCAACTGTGTCCAACTGTGTCTAACCTGTCCAACTGTGTCCAACTGTGTCTGTGTCCAACTGTGTCCAACTGTGTCTAACCTGTCCAACCTGTCTAACTGTGCCCAACTGTGTCTAACCTGTCCAACTGTGTCCATCTGTGTCTAACCTGTCCAACTGTGTCCAACTGTGTCAAACCGTGTCCAACTGTGTCCAACTGTGTCCAAGTGTGTCCAACTGTGTCAAACCGAGTCCAACCGTGTCCAACTGTGTCCAACCGTGTCCAACCGTGTCCAACTGTGTCTAACCTGTCCAACTGTGTCCAACTGTGTCTAAGCTGTCTAACCTGTCCAACTGTGTCCAACTATGTCTAACCTGTCTAACTGTGCCCAACTGTGTCCAACTGTGTCCATCTGTGTCTAACTGTGCCCAACTGTGTCTAACCTGTCCAACTGTGTCCAACTATGTCCATCTGTGTCTAACCTGTCCAACTTTGTCCAACTGTGTCTAACCTGTCTAACTGTAACCAACTGTGTCCAACTGTGTCTAACTGTGTCCAACTGTGTCTACCCTGTCCAACTGTGTCCAATTGTGTCCAACTGTGTCTAACCGTGTCTAACTTCTCTGTGTCCAACTGTGTCCAACTGTGTCTAACCTGTCCAACTGTGTCCAACTGTGTCCAACTGTGTCTAACCTGTCCAACTGTGTCCAACTGTGTCTAACCTGTCCAACTGTGTCCAACTGTGTCCAACTGTGTCTAACCTGTCTAACTGTGCCCAACTGTGTCTAACCTGTCCAACTGTGTCCAACTGTGTCCAACTGTGTCCAACCGTGTCCAACTGTGCCCAACTGTGTCTAACCTGTCCAACTGTGTCCAACTGTGTCCAACTGTGTCTAACCTGTCCAACTGTGTCCAACTGTGTCTAACCTGTCCAACTGTGTCCAACTGTGTCTAACTGTGTCCAACTGTGTCCAACTGTGTCTAACCTGTCCAACTGTGTCCAACCTGTCTAACTGTGTCCAACTGTGTCCAACTGTGTCCAACCGTGTCCAACTGTGCCCAACTGTGTCTAACCTGTCCAACTGTGTCCAACTGTGTCCAACTGTGTCTAACCTGTCCAACTGTGTCCAACTGTGTCCAACTGTGTCCAACTGTGTCCAACCGTGTCCAACTGTGCCCAACTGTGTCTAACCTGTCCAACTGTGTCCAACTGTGTCCAACTGTGTCTAACCTGTCCAACTGTGTCCAACTGTGTTTAACCTGTCCAACTGTGTCCAACCTGTTCAACTGTGTCCAACTGTGTCCAACTGTGTCCAACCGTGTCCAACTGTGTACAACTGTGTCTAACTGTTTCCAACTGTGTCTAACCTGTCCAACTGTGTCCAACTGTGTCCAACTGTGTCCAACCGTGTCCAACTGTGCCCAACTGTGTCTAACCTGTCCAACTGTGTCCAACTGTGTCCAACTGTGTCTAACCTGTCCAACTGTGTCCAACTGTGTCCAACTGTGTCCAACTGTGTCCAACCGTGTCCAACTGTGCCCAACTGTGTCTAACCTGTCCAACTGTGTCCAACTGTGTCCAACTGTGTCTAACCTGTCCAACTGTGTCCAACTGTGTCCAACTGTGTCCAACCGTGTCCAACTGTGCCCAACTGTGTCTAACCTGTCCAACTGTGTCCAACTGTGTCCAACTGTGTCCAACCGTGTCCAACTGTGCCCAACTGTGTCTAACCTGTCCAACTGTGTCCAACTGTGTCCAACTGTGTCTAACCTGTCCAACTGTGTCCAACTGTGTCCAACTGTGTCCAACCGTGTCCAACTGTGTCCAACTGTGTCCAACCTGTTCAACTGTGTCCAACCGTGTCCAACTGTGTCCAACCGTGTCCAACTGTGTCCAACTGTGTCCAACCGTGTCCAACTGTGTACAACTGTGTCCAACTGTGTCCAACTGTGTCCAACTGTTTCTAACCTGTCTAACTGTGCCCAACTGTGTCTAACCTGTCCAACTGTGTCCATCTGTGTCTAACTGTGCCCAACTGTGTCTAACCTGTCCAACTGTGTCCAACTATGTCCATCTGTGTCTAACCTGTCCAACTGTGTCCAACTGTGTCTAACCTTTCTAACTGTGCCCAACTGTGTCCAACCTGTCCAACTGTGTCCAACTGTGTCTAACTGTGTCCAACTGTGTCTAACCTGTCCAACTGTGTCCAACTGTGTCCAACTGTGTCCAACTGTGTCTAACCGTGTCTAACCTCTCTAACTGTGTCCAACCCTGTCCAACCGTGTCCAACCGTGTCCAACTGTGTCTAACTGTGTCCAACTGTGTCCAACCGTGTCTAACCTGTCCAACTGTGTCCAACTGTGTCCAACTGTGTCCAACCTGTCCAACTGTGTCCAACTGTGTCTAACCGTGTGTAACCTCTCTAACTGTGTCCAACCGTGTCCAACTGTGCCCAACTGTGTCTAACCTGTCCAACTGTGTCCAACTGTGTCTAACCTGTCCAACTGTGTCCAACTGTGTCTAACCTGTCCAACTGTGTCCAACTGTGTCTAACTGTGTCCAACTGTGTCTAACCTGTCCAACCTGTCTAACTGTGCCCAACTGTGTCTAACCTGTCCAACTGTGTCCATCTGTGTCTAACTGTGTCCATCTGTGTCTAACCTGTCCAACTGTGTCCAACTGTGTCAAACCGTGTCCAACTGTGTCCAACTGTGTCCAAGTGTGTCCAACTGTGTCAAACCGAGTCCAACCGTGTCCAACCGTGTCCAACTGTGTCCAACTGTGTCTAACCTGTCCAACTGTGTCCAACTGTGTCTAAGCTGTCTAACCTGTCCAACTGTGTCCAACTATGTCTAACCTGTCTAACTGTGCCCAACTGTGTCCAACTGTGTCCATCTGTGTCTAACTGTGCCCAACTGTGTCTAACCTGTCCAACTGTGTCCAACTATGTCCATCTGTGTCTAACCTGTCCAACTTTGTCCAACTGTGTCTAACCTGTCTAACTGTAACCAACTGTGTCCAACTGTGTCTAACTGTGTCCAACTGTGTCTAACCTGTCCAACTGTGTCCAACTGTGTCCAACTGTGTCTAACCGTGTCTAACTTCTCTGTGTCCAACTGTGTCCAACTGTGTCTAACCTGTCCAACTGTGTCCAACTGTGTCCAACTGTGTCCAACTGTGTCTAACCTGTCCAACTGTGTCCAACTGTGTCTAACCTGTCCAACTGTGTCCAACTGTGTCTAACTGTTTCCAACTGTGTCTAACCTGTCCAACTGTGTCCAACTGTGTCTAACCGTGTCTAACCTGTCCAACTGTGTCCAACTGTGTCCAACTGTGTCTAACCTGTCCAACTGTGTCCAACTTTGTCCAACTGTGTCTAACCTGTCTAACTGTGCCCAACTGTGTCTAACCTGTCCAACTGTGTCCAACTGTGTCCAACTGTGTCCAACCGTGTCCAACTGTGCCCAACTGTGTCCAACCTGTCCAACTGTGTCCAACTGTGTCCAACTGTGTCTAACCTGTCCAACTGTGTCCAACTGTGTCTATCCTGTCCAACTGTGTCCAACTGTGTCTAACTGTGTCCAACTGTGTCCAACTGTGTCTAACCTGTCCAACTGTGTCCAACCTGTCCAACTGTGTCCAACTGTGTCCAACTGTGTCCAACCGTGTCCAACTGTGCCCAACTGTGTCTAACCTGTCCAACTGTGTCCAACTGTGTCCAACTGTGTCCAACTGTGTCCAACTGTGTCTAACCTGTCCAACTGTGTCCAACTGTGTCCAACTGTGTCCAACTGTGTCCAACCGTGTCCAACTGTGCCCAACTGTGTCTAACCTGTCCAACTGTGTCCAACTGTGTCCAACTGTGTCTAACCTGTCCAACTGTGTCCAACTGTGTTTAACCTGTCCAACTGTGTCCAACCTGTTCAACTGTGTCCAACTGTGTCCAACTGTGTCCAACCGTGTCCAACTGTGTACAACTGTGTCTAACTGTTTCCAACTGTGTCTAACCTGTCTAACCTGTCCAACTGTGTCCAACTGTGTCCAACTGTTTCTAACCTGTCTAACTGTGCCCAACTGTGTCTAACCTGTCCAACTGTGTCCATCTGTGTCTAACTGTGCCCAACTGTGTCTAACCTGTCCAACTGTGTCCAACTATGTCCATCTGTGTCTAACCTGTCCAACTGTGTCCAACTGTGTCTAACCTTTCTAACTGTGCCCAACTGTGTCTAACCTGTCCAACTGTGTCCAACTGTGTCTAACTGTGTCCAACTGTGTCTAACCTGTCCAACTGTGTCCAACTGTGTCCAACTGTGTCCAACTGTGTCTAACCGTGTCTAACCTCTCTAACTGTGTCCAACCCTGTCCAACCGTGTCCAACCGTTTCCAACTGTGTCTAACTGTGTCCAACTGTGTCCAACCGTGTCTAACCTGTCCAACTGTGTCCAACTGTGTCCAACTGTGTCCAACTGTGTCCAACCTGTCCAACTGTGTCCAACTGTGTCTAACCGTGTGTAACCTCTCTAACTGTGTCCAACCGTGTCCAACTGTGCCCAACTGTGTCTAACCTGTCCAACTGTGTCCAACTGTGTCCAACTGTGTCTAACCTGTCCAACTGTGTCCAACTGTGTCTAACCTGTCCAACTGTGTCCAACTGTGTCTAACTGTGTCCAACTGTGTCCAACTGTGTCTAACCTGTCCAACCTGTCTAACTGTGCCCAACTGTGTCTAACCTGTCCAACTGTGTCCATCTGTGTCTAACTGTGTCCATCTGTGTCTAACCTGTCCAACTGTGTCCAACTGTGTCAAACCGTGTCCAACTGTGTCCAACTGTGTCCAAGTGTGTCCAACTGTGTCAAACCGAGTCCAACCGTGTCCAACCGTGTCCAACTGTGTCCAACCGTGTCCAACCGTGTCCAACTGTGTCCAACTGTGTCTAACCTGTCCAACTGTGTCCAACTGTGTCTAAGCTGTCTAACCTGTCCAACTGTGTCCAACTATGTCTAACCTGTCTAACTGTGCCCAACTGTGTCCAACTGTGTCCATCTGTGTCTAACTGTGCCCAACTGTGTCTAACCTGTCCAACTGTGTCCAACTATGTCCATCTGTGTCTAACCTGTCCAACTTTGTCCAACTGTGTCTAACCTGTCTAACTGTAACCAACTGTGTCCAACTGTGTCTAACTGTGTCCAACTGTGTCTACCCTGTCCAACTGTGTCTAACCGTGTCTAACTTCTCTGTGTCCAACTGTGTCCAACTGTGTCTAACCTGTCCAACTGTGTCCAACTGTGTCCAACTGTGTCTAACCTGTCCAACTGTGTCCAACTGTGTCTAACCTGTCCAACTGTGTCCAACTGTGTCCAACTGTGTCTAACTGTTTCCAACTGTGTCTAACCTGTCCAACTGTGTCCAACTGTGTCCAACTGTGTCTAACCGTGTCTAACCTGTCCAACTGTGTCCAACTGTGTCCAACTGTGTCTAACCTGTCCAACTGTGTCCAACTGTGTCTAACCGTGTCTAACCTCTCTAACTGTGTCCAACTGTGCCAAACTGTGTCTAACCTGTCCAACTGTGTCCAACTGTTTCCAACTGTGTGCAACCGTGTCCAACTGTGTCCAACTGTGTCTAACCTGTCCAACTGTGTCCAACTGTGTCTAACTGTGTCCAACTGTGTCCAACTGTGTCTAACCTGTCCAACTGTGTCCAACCTGTCTAACTGTGCCCAACTGTGTCTAACCTGTCCAACTGTGTCCATCTGTGTCTAACTGTGCCCAACTGTGTCTAACCTGTCCAACTGTGTCAATCTGTGTCCATCTGTGTCCATCTGTGTCTAACCTGTCGAACTGTGTCCAACTGTGTCAAACCGTGTCCAACCGTGTCCAACCGTGTCCAACTGTGTCCAACTGTGTCCAACCGTGTCCAACCGTGTGCAACTGTGTCTAACCTGTCCAACTGTGTCTAAGCTGTCTAACCTGTCCAACTGTGTCCAACTGTGTCTAACCTGTCTAACTGTGCCCAACTGTGTCTAACCTGTCCAACTGTGTCCAACTGTGTCCAACTGTGTCCATCTGTGTCTAACCTGTCCAACTGTGTCCAACTATGTCCATCTGTGTCTAACCTGTCCAACTGTGTCCAACTGTGTCTAACCTGTCTAACTGTGCCCAACTGTGTCCAACTGTGTCCAACTGTGTCTAACCTGTCCAACTGTGTCCAACTGTGTCCAACTGTGTCTAACCGTGTCTAACCGTGTCTAACCTCTCTAACTGTGTCCAACTGTGTCCAACTGTGTCCAACTGTGTCTAACCTGTCCAACTGTGTCCAACTGTGTCCAACTGTGTCTAACCGTGTCTAACCTGTCCAACTGTGTCTAACCTGTCCAACTGTGTCCAACTGTGTCTAACTGTGTCCAAATGTGTCTAACCTGTCCAACTGTGTCCAACTGTGTCCAACCGTGTCTAACCTCTCTAACTGTGTCCAACTGTGTCCAACTGTGTCCAACTGTGTCTAACCTGTCCAACTGTGTCCAAATGTGTCCAACTGTGTCCAACCGTGTCTAACCTCTCTAACTGTGTCCAACTGTGTCCAACTGTGTCCAACCGTGTCTAACCGTGTCCAACCGTGTCCAGCCGTGTCTAACTGTGTCCAACTGTGTCCAACTGTGTCTAACTGTGTCCAACTGTGTCCAACTGTGTCTAACCTGTCCAACTGTGTCCAACTGTGTCCAACTGTGTCTAACCGTGTCTAACCTGTCCAACTGTGTCCAACTGTGTCTAACCTGTCCAACTGTGTCCAACTGTGTCCAACTGTGTCCAACCGTGTCTAACCTCTCTAACTGTGTCTAACTGTGTCCAACTGTGTCTAACCTGTCCAACTGTGTCCAACTGTTTCCAACCGTGTCTAACCTCTCTAACTGTGTCCAACTGTGTCCAACTGTGTCCAACCGTGTCTAACCGTGTCCAACCGTGTCCAGCCGTGTCCAACTGTGTCCAACTGTGTCTAACCGTGTCTAACCTCTCTAACTGTGTCCAACTGTGTCCAACTGTGTCTAACCTGTCCAACTGTGTCCAACTGTGTCCAACTGTGTCTAACCTGTCCAACTGTGTCCAACTGTGTCCAACTGTGTCTAACCGTGTCTAACCTCTCTGTGTCCAACTGTGTCCAACTGTGTCCAACTGTGTCTAACCTGTCCAACTGTGTCCAACTGTGTCCAACTGTGTCTAACCTGTCCAACTGTGTCCAACTGTGTCTAACCTGTCCAACTGTGTCCAACTGTGTCTAACCTGTCCAACTGTGTCCAACTGTGTCCAACTGTGTCTAACTGTGTCCAACAGTGTCTAACCTGTCCAACTGTGTCCAACTGTGTCTAACCGTGTCTAACCTCTCTAACTGTGTCCAACTGTGTCCAACTGTGTCTAACTGTGTCCAACTGTGTCCAACCGTGTCTAACCTGTCCAACTGTGTCCAACTGTGTCCAACTGTGTCTAACCTGTCCAACTGTGTCCAACTGTGTCTAACCGTGTCTAACCTGTCCAACTGTGTCCAACTGTGTCCAACTGTGTCCATCTGTGTCTAACTGTGCCCAACTGTGTCTAACCTGTCCAACTGTGTCCATCTGTGTCCATCTGTGTCCAACTGTGTCTAACTGTGTCTAACCTGTCGAACTGTGTCCAACTGTGTCAAACCGGGTCCAACTGTGTCCAACTGTGTCCAACTGTGTCCAACTGTGTCAAACCGTGTCCAACCGTGTCCAACCGTGTCCAACCGTGGCCAACTGTGTCTAACCTGTCTAACTGTGCCCAACTGTGTCTAACCTGTCCAACTGTGTCCAACTGTGTCCAACTGTGTCCATCTGTGTCTAACTGTGCCCAACTGTGTCAAACCTGTCCAACTGTGTCATACTATGTCCATCTGTGTCTAACCTGTCCAACTGTGTCCAACTGTGTCTAACCTGTCTAACTGTGCCCAACTGTGTCCAACTGTGTCTAACCGTGTCTAACCTCTCTAACTGTGTCCAACTGTGTCCAACTGTGTCCAACTGTGTCTAACCTGTCCAACTGTGTCCAACTGTGTCCAACTGTGTCTAACCATGTCTAACCTGTCCAACTGTGTCCAACTGTGTCTAACCTATCCAACTGTGTCCAACTGTGTCCAACTGTGTCTAACTGTGTCCAAATGTGTCTAACCTGTCCAACTGTGTCCAACTGTGTCCAACCGTGTCTAACCTCTCTAACTGTGTCCAACTGTGTCCAACTGTGTCCAACTGTGTCCAACCGTGTCTAACCGTGTCCAACCGTGTCCAGCCGTGTCTAACTGTGTCCAACTGTGTCCAACTGTGTCCAACTGTGTCCAACTGTGTCTAACCTGTCCAACTGTGTCCAACTGTGTCTAACCGTGTCTAACCTGTCCAACTGTGTCCAACTGTGTCTAACCTGTCCAACTGTGTCCAACTGTGTCCAACTGTGTCCAACTGTGTCTAACTGTGTCCAACTGTGTCTAACCTGTCCAACTGTGTCCAACTGTGTCCAACCGTGTCTAACCTCTCTAACTGTGTCTAACTGTGTCCAACTGTGTCTAACTGTGTCCAACTGTGTCTAACTGTGTCCAACTGTGTCCAACTGTGTCCAACCGTCTCTGACCTCTCTAACTGTGTCCAACTGTGTCCAACCGTGTCTAACCGTGTCCAACCGTGTCCAGCCGTGTCCAACTGTGTCCAACTGTGTCTAACCGTGTCTAACCTCTCTAACTGTGTCCAACTGTGTCTAACCTGTCCAACTGTGTCCAACTGTGTCCAACTGTGTCTAACCGTGTCTAACCTGTCCAACTGTGTCCAACTGTGTCTAACCTGTCCAACTGTGTCCAACTGTGTCCAACTGTGTCCAACTGTGTCTAACTGTGTCCAACTGTGTCTAACCTGTCCAACTGTGTCCAACTGTGTCCAACTGTGTCTAACCTGTCCAACTGTGTCCAACTGTGTCCAACTGTGTCTAACCTGTCCAACTGTGTCCAACTGTGTCCAACTGTGTCTAACTGTGTCCAACTGTGTCTAACCTGTCCAACTGTGTCCAACTGTGTCCAACTGTGTCCAACCATGTCCAACTGTGTCCAACTGTGTCTAACCTGTCCAACTGTGTCCAACTGTGTCTAACCTGTCCAACTGTGTCCAACCGTGTCTAACCTCTCTAACTGTGTCTAACTGTGTCCAACTGTGTCCAACCGTGTCTAACCTGTCCAACTGTGTCCAACTGTGTCCAACTGTGTCTAACTGTGTCCAACTGTGTCTAACCTGTCCAACTGTGTCCAACCGTGTCTAACCTGTCCAACTGTGTCCAACTGTGTCCAACTGTGTCCAACCGTGTCTAACCTGTCCAACTGTGTCTAACTGTGTCTAACTGTGTCCAACTGTGTCTAACCTGTCCAACTGTGTCCAACTGTGTCTAACCGTGTCTAACCTCTCTAACTGTGTCCAACCGTGTCCAACTGTGCCCAACTGTGTCTAACCTGTCCAACTGTGTCCAACTGTGTCCAACTGTGTCCAACTGTGTCCAACCATGTCCAACTGTGTCCAACTGTGTCTAACCTGTCCAACTGTGTCCAACTGTGTCTAACCTGTCCAACTGTGTCCAACTGTGTCTAACTGTGTCCAACTGTGTCTAACCTGTCCAACCTGTCTAACTGTGCCCAACTGTGTCTAACCTGTCCAACTGTGTCCATCTGTGTCTAACTGTGCCAAACTGTGTCTAACCTGTCCAACTGTGTCCAACTGTGTCCATCTGTGTCCATCTGTGTCTAACCGTTCCAACTGTGTCCAACTGTGTCAAACCGTGTCCAACTGTGTCCAACTGTGTCCAAGTGTGTCCAACTGTGTCAAACCGTGTCCAACCGTGTCCAACCGTTTCCAACTGTGTCCAACTGTGTCCAACCGTGTCCAACCGTGTCCAACCGTGTCTAACCTGTCCAACTGTGTCCAACTGTGTCTAAGCTGTCTAACCTGTCCAACTGTGTCCAACTGTGTCCAACTGTGTCTAACCTGTCTAACTGTGCCCAACTGTGTCTAACGTGTCCAACTGTGTCCAACTGTGTCCATCTGTGTCTAACTGTGCCCAACTGTGTCTAACCTGTCCAACTGTGTCCAACTATGTCCATCTGTGTCTAACCTGTCCAACTGTGTCCAACTGTGTCTAACCTGTCCAACTGTGTCCAACTGTGTCTAACTGTGTCCAACTGTGTCTAACCTGTCCAACTGTGTCCAACTGTGTCCAACTGTGTCCAACTGTGTCTAACCTGTCCAACTGTGTCCAACTGTGTCTAACCTGTCCAACTGTGTCCAACTGTGTCCAACTGTGTCTAACCTGTCCAACTGTGTCTAACCTGTCCAACTGTGTCCAACTGTGTCTAACTGTGTCCATCTGTGTCTAACCTGTCCAACTGTGTCCAACTGTGTCCAACTGTGTCTAACCTGTCCAACTGTGTCTAACCTGTCCAACTGTGTCCAACTGTGTCCAACTGTGTCTAACTGTGTCCATCTGTGTCTAACCTGTCCAACTGTGTCCAACTGTGTCAAACCGTGTCCAACTGTGTCCAACCGTGTCCAACCGTGTCCAACCGTGTCCAACTGTGTCCAACCGTGTGCAACTGTGTCTAACCTGTCCAACTGTGTCCAACTGTGTCTAAGCTGTCTAACCTGTCCAACTGTGTCCAACTGTGTCTAACCTGTCTAACTGTGCCCAACTGTGTCTAACCTGTCCAACTGTGTCCAACTGTGTCCATCTGTGTCTAACTGTGCCCAACTGTGTCTAACCTGTCCAACTGTGTCCAACTATGTCCATCTGTGTCTAACCTGTCCAACTGTGTCCAACTGTGTCTAACCTGTCTAACTGTGCCCAACTGTGTCCAACTGTGTCTAACTGTGTCCAACTGTGTCTACCTGTGTCCAACTGTGTCTACCTGTGTCCAACTGTGTCTAACCTGTCCAACTGTGTCCAACTGTGTCCAACCGTGTCTAACCTCTCTAACTGTGTCCAACTGTGTCCAACTGTGTCCAACTGTGTCTAACCGTGTCTAACCTCTCTGTGTCCAACTGTGTCCAACTGTGTCTAACCTGTCCAACTGTGTCCAACTGTGTCCAACTGTGTCTAACCTGTCCAACTGTGTCTAACCTGTCCAACTGTGTCCAACTGTGTCCAACTGTGTCTAACTGTGTCCATCTGTGTCTAACCTGTCCAACTGTGTCCAACTGTGTCTAAGCTGTCTAACCTGTCCAACTGTGTCCAACTGTGTCAAACCGTGTCCAACCGTGTCCAACCGTGTCCAACCGTGGCCAACTGTGTCTAACCTGTCTAACTGTGCCCAACTGTGTCTAACCTGTCCAACTGTGTCCAACTGTGTCCATCTGTGTCTAACTGTGCCCAACTGTGTCAAACCTGTCCAACTGTGTCATACTATGTCCATCTGTGTCTAACCTGTCCAACTGTGTCCAACTGTGTCTAAACTGTCTAACTGTGCCCAACTGTGTCCAACTGTGTCTAACCGTGTCTAACCTCTCTAACTGTGTCCAACTGTGTCCAACTGTGTCCAACTGTGTCTAACCTGTCCAACTGTGTCCAACTGTGTCCAACTGTGTCTAACCATGTCTAACCTGTCCAACTGTGTCCAACTGTGTCTAACCTATCCAACTGTGTCCAACTGTGTCCAACTGTGTCTAACTGTGTCCAAATGTGTCTAACCTGTCCAACTGTGTCCAACCGTGTCTAACCTCTCTAACTGTGTCCAACTGTGTCCAACTGTGTCCAACTGTGTCCAACCGTGTCCAACCGTGTCCAGCCGTGTCCAACTGTGTCCAACTGTGTCCAACTGTGTCTAACCTGTCCAACTGTGTCCAACTGTGTCTAACCGTGTCTAACCTGTCCAACTGTGTCCAACTGTGTCTAACCTGTCCAACTGTGTCCAACTGTGTCCAACTGTGTCTAACTGTGTCCAACTGTGTCTAACCTGTCCAACTGTGTCCAACTGTGTCCAACCGTGTCTAACCTCTCTAACTGTGTCTAACTGTGTCCAACTGTGTCTAACTGTGTCCAACTGTGTCTAACTGTGTCCAACTGTGTCCAACTGTGTCCAACCGTGTCTGACCTCTCTAACTGTGTCCAACTGTGTCCAACCGTGTCTAACCGTGTCCAACCGTGTCCAGCCGTGTCCAACTGTGTCCAACTGTGTCTAACCGTGTCTAACCTCTCTAACTGTGTCCAACTTTGTCCAACTGTGTCTAACCTGTCCAACTGTGTCCAACTGTGTCCAACTGTGTCTAACCGTGTCTAACCTGTCCAACTGTGTCCAACTGTGTCTAACCTGTCCAACTGTGTCCAACTGTGTCCAACTGTGTCCAACTGTGTCTAACTGTGTCCAACTGTGTCTAACCTGTCCAACTGTGTCCAACTGTGTCCAACTGTGTCTAACCTGTCCAACTGTGTCCAACTGTGTCCAACTGTGTCTAACTGTGTCCAACTGTGTCTAACCTGTCCAACTGTGTCCAACTGTGTCCAACTGTGTCTAACTGTGTCCAACTGTGTCTAACCTGTCCAACTGTGTCCAACTGTGTCCAACTGTGTCCAACCATGTCCAACTGTGTCCAACTGTGTCTAACCTGTCCAACTGTGTCCAACTGTGTCTAACCTGTCCAACTGTGTCCAACCGTGTCTAACCTCTCTAACTGTGTCTAACTGTGTCCAACTGTGTCCAACCGTGTCTAACCTGTCCAACTGTGTCCAACTGTGTCCAACTGTGTCTAACTGTGTCCAACTGTGTCTAACCTGTCCAACTGTGTCCAACTGTGTCCAACCGTGTCTAACCTGTCCAACTGTGTCCAACTGTGTCCAACTGTGTCCAACTGTGTCTAACCGTGTCTAACCTCTCTAACTGTGTCCAACCGTGTCCAACTGTGCCCAACTGTGTCTAACCTGTCCAACTGTGTCCAACTGTGTCCAACTGTGTCCAACCATGTCCAACTGTGTCCAACTGTGTCTAACCTGTCCAACTGTGTCCAACTGTGTCTAACCTGTCCAACTGTGTCCAACTGTGTCTAACTGTGTCCAACTGTGTCTAACCTGTCCAACCTGTCTAACTGTGCCCAACTGTGTCTAACCTGTCCAACTGTGTCCATCTGTGTCTAACTGTGCCAAACTGTGTCTAACCTGTCCAACTGTGTCCAACTGTGTCCATCTGTGTCTAACCGTTCCAACTGTGTCCAACTGTGTCAAACCGTGTCCAACTGTGTCCAACTGTGTCCAAGTGTGTCCAACTGTGTCAAACCGTGTCCAACCGTGTCCAACCGTTTCCAACTGTGTCCAACTGTGTCCAACCGTGTCCAACCGTGTCCAACTGTGTCTAACCTGTCCAACTGTGTCCAACTGTGTCTAAGCTGTCTAACCTGTCCAACTGTGTCCAACTGTGTCCAACTGTGTCTAACCTGTCTAACTGTGCCCAACTGTGTCTAACGTGTCCAACTGTGTCCAACTGTGTCCAACTGTGTCCATCTGTGTCTAACTGTGCCCAACTGTGTCTAACCTGTCCAACTGTGTCCAACTATGTCCATCTGTGTCTAACCTGTCCAACTGTGTCCAACTGTGTCTAACCTGTCCAACTGTGTCTAACTGTGTCCAACTGTGTCTAACCTGTCCAACTGTGTCCAACTGTGTCCAACTGTGTCTAACCGTGTCTAACCTCTCTGTGTCCAACTGTGTCCAACTGTGTCCAACTGTGTCTAACCTGTCCAACTGTGTCCAACTGTGTCCAACTGTGTCTAACCTGTCCAACTGTGTCTAACCTGTCCAACTGTGTCCAACTGTGTCCAACTGTGTCTAACTGTGTCCATCTGTGTCTAACCTGTCCAACTGTGTCCAACTGTGTCCAACTGTGTCTAACCTGTCCAACTGTGTCTAACCTGTCCAACTGTGTCCAACTGTGTCCAACTGTGTCTAACTGTGTCCATCTGTGTCTAACCTGTCCAACTGTGTCCAACTGTGTCAAACCGTGTCCAACTGTGTCCAACCGTGTCCAACCGTGTCCAACTGTGTCCAACCGTGTGCAACTGTGTCTAACCTGTCCAACTGTGTCCAACTGTGTCTAAGCTGTCTAACCTGTCCAACTGTGTCCAACTGTGTCTAACCTGTCTAACTGTGCCCAACTTTGTCTAACCTGTCCAACTGTGTCCAACTGTGTCCATCTGTGTCTAACTGTGCCCAACTGTGTCTAACCTGTCCAACTGTGTCCAACTATGTCCATCTGTGTCTAACCTGTCCAACTGTGTCCAACTGTGTCTAACTGTGCCCAACTGTGTCTAACCTGTCCAACTGTGTCCAACTATGTCCATCTGTGTCTAACCTGTCCAACTGTGTCCAACTGTGTCTAACCTGTCTAACTGTGCCCAACTGTGTCCAACTGTGTCTAACTGTGTCCAACTGTGTCTACCTGTGTCCAACTGTATCTACCTGTGTCCAACTGTGTCTAACCTGTCCAACTGTGTCCAACTGTGTCCAACTGTGTCCAACTGTGTCCAACCGTGTCTAACCTCTCTAACTGTGTTCAACTGTGTCCAACTGTGTCCAACTGTGTCCAACTGTGTCTAACCGTGTCTAACCTCTCTGTGTCCAACTGTGTCCAACTGTGTCCAACTGTGTCTAACCTGTCCAACTGTGTCCAACTGTGTCCAACTGTGTCTAACCTGTCCAACTGTGTCTAACCTGTCCAACTGTGTCCAACTGTGTCCAACTGTGTCTAACTGTGTCCATCTGTGTCTAACCTGTCCAACTGTGTCCAACTGTGTCAAACCGTGTCCAACTGTGTCCAACCGTGTCCAACCGTGTCCAACTGTGTCCAACCGTGTCCAACCGTGTGCAACTGTGTCTAACCTGTCCAACTGTGTCCAACTGTGTCTAAGCTGTCTAACCTGTCCAACTGTGTCCAACTGTGTCTAACCTGTCTAACTGTGCCCAACTGTGTCTAACCTGTCCAACTCTGTCCAACTGTGTCCATCTGTGTCTAACTGTGCCCAACTGTGTCTAACCTGTCCAACTGTGTCCAACTATGTCCATCTGTGTCTAACCTGTCCAACTGTGTCTAACCTGTCTAACTGTGCCCAACTGTGTCCAACTGTGTCTAACTGTGTCCAACTGTGTCTACCTGTGTCCAACTGTGTCTACCTGTGTCCAACTGTGTCTAACCTGTCCAACTGTGTCGAACTGTGTCCAACCGTGTCTAACCTCTCTAACTGTGTCCAACTGTGTCCAACCGTGTCCAACCGTGTCCAGCCGTGTCTAACTGTGTCCAACTGTGTCCAACTGTGTCCAACCGTGTCTAACCTCTCCAACTGTGTCTAACTGTGTCCAACTGTGTCTAACTGTGTCCAACTGTGTCTAACTGTGTCCAACTGTGTCTAACCTGTCCAACTGTGTCCAACTGTGTCCAACCGTGTCTAACCTCTAACTGTGTCCAACTATGTCCAACTGTGTCCAACTGTGTCCAACTGTGTCCAACCGTGTCCAGCCGTGTCCAACTGTGTCCAACTGTGTCTAACCGTGTCTAACCTCTCTAACTGTGTCCAACTGTGTCCAACTGTGTCTAACCTGTCCAACTGTGTCCAACTGTGTCCAACTGTGTCTAACCGTGTCTAACCTGTCCAACTGTGTCCAACTGTGTCCAACTGTGTCTAACTGTGTCCAACTGTGTCTAACCTGTCCAACTGTGTCCAACTGTTTCCAACCGTGTCTAACCTCTCTAACTGTGTCTAACTGTGTCCAACCGTGTCTAACCTGTCCAACTGTGTCCAACTGTGTCCAACTGTGTCTAACTGTGTCCAACTGTGTCTAACCTATCCAACTGTGTCCAACTGTGTCTAACCGTGTCTAACCTCTCTAACTGTGTCCAACCGTGTCCAACTGTGCCCAACTGTGTCTAACCTGTGTCTAACCTGTCCAACTGTGTCCAACTGTGTCTAACTGTGTCCAACTGTGTCCAACTGTGTCTAACCTGTCCAACTGTGTCCAACTGCGTCCAACTGTGTCCAACCGTGTCCAACTGTGTCCAACTGTGTCTAACCTGTGTCTAACCTGTCCAACTGTGTCCAACTGTGTCTAACTGTGTCCAACTGTGTCTAACCTGTCCAACTGTGTCCAACCTGTCTAACTGTGCCCAACTGTGTCTAACCTGTCCAACTGTGTCCATCTGTATCTAACTGTGTCCATCTGTCTAACCTGTCCAACTGTGTCCAACTGTGTCCAACTGTGTCCAACTGTGTCTAACCTGTCCAACTGTGTCCAACCTGTCTAACTGTGTCCAACTGTGTCTAACCTGTCCAACTGTGTCCAACTGTGTCCATCTGTGTCCATCTGTCTAACCTGTCCAACTGTGTCCAACTGTGTCAAACTGTGTCCAACTGTGTCCAACTGTGTCCAACTGTGTCAAACCGTGTCCAACCGTGTCCAACCGTGTCCAACTGTGTCCAACCGTGTCCAACTGTGTCCAACCGTGTCCAACCGTGTCCAACTTTGTCTAACCTGTCCAACTGTGTCCAACTGTGTCTAACCTATCTAACCTGTCCAACTGTGTCCAACTGTGTCCAACCGTGTCTAACCGTGTCTTACCTGTCTAACCTTTCCAACTGTGTCCAACTGTGTCCAATTGTGTCTAACCGTGTCTAACCGTGTCCAACTGTGTCCAACTCTGTCCAACTGTGTCTAACCTGTCCAACTGTGTCCAACTGTGTCCAACTGTGTCCAACTGTGTCTAACCTGTCCAACTGTGCCCAACTGTGTCTAACCTGTCCAACTGTGTCCAACCGTGTCCAACTGTGTCTAACCTGTCTAACCTGTCCAACTGTGTCCAACTGTGTCCAACTGTCAAACTGTGTCCAACTGTGTCTAACCTGTTTAACCTGTCCAACTGTGTCCAACTGTGTCCAACTGTGTCAAACTGTGTCCAACTGTGTCCAACTGTGTCCAACTGTGTCAAACCGTGTCCAACCGTGTCCAACTGTGTCCAATTGTGTCTAACTGTGTCCAACTGTGTCCAACCGTGTCTAACCATGTCTAACCGTGTCTAACCGAGTCCAACTGTGTCCAACACTGTCTAACTGTGTCCAACTGTGTCTAACCTGTCCAACTGTGTCCAACTGTGTCCAACTGTGTCCAACCGTGTCAAACTGTGTCCAACTTTGTCTAACCTGTCCTACTGTGTCCAACTGTGTCTAACCCGTCCAACTGTGTCTAACTGTGTCCAACTGTGTCTAACCTGTCTAACCTGTCCAACTGTGTCCAACTGTGTCAAACTGTGTCCAACTGTGTCCAACTGTGTCCAACTGTGTCAAACCGTGTCAAACCGTGTCCAACTGTGTCCACCTGTGTCCAACCGTGTCCAACCGTGTCCAACTTTGTCTAACCTGTCCAACTGTGTCCAACTGTGTCCAACTGTGTCTAACCTATCTAACCTGTCCAACTGTGTCCAACTGTGTCCAACCATGTCTAACCATGTCTAACCGTGTCCAACTGAATCCAACTGTGTCCAACTGTGTCTAACCTGTCTAACTGTGTCCAACTTTGTCCAACTGTGTCTAACCGTGTCTTACCTGTCTAACCTTTCCAACTGTGTCCAACTGTGTCCAATTGTGTCTAACCTGTCTAACTGTGTCCAACTGTGTCCAACCGTGTCTAACCATGTCTAACCGTGTCTAACCGTGTCCAACTGTGTCCAACTGTGTCTAACTGTGTCCAACTGTGTCTAACCTCTCTAACCTGTCTAACCTTTCCAACTGTGTCCAACTGTGTCTAACCTGTCCAACTGTGTCCAACTGTGTCCAACTGTGTCTAACCTGTCCAACTGTGCCCAACTGTGTCTAACCTGTCCAACTGTGTCCAACCGTGTCCAACTGTGTCCAACTGTGTCCAACCGTGTCCAACTGTGTCCAACTTTGTCTAACCTGTCCTACTGTGTCCAACTGTGTCTAACCCGTCCAACTGTGTCTAACTGTGTCCAACCGTGTCCAGCCGTGTCCAACTGTGTCCAACTGTGTCTAACCGTGTCTAACCTCTCTAACTGTGTCCAACTGTGTCCAACTGTGTCTAACCTGTCCAACTGTGTCCAACTGTGTCCAACTGTGTCTAACCGTGTCTAACCTGTCCAACTGTGTCCAACTGTGTCTAACTGTGTCCAACTGTGTCTAACCTGTCCAACTGTGTCCAACTGTTTCCAACCGTGTCTAACCTCTCTAACTGTGTCTAACTGTGTCCAACCGTGTCTAACCTGTCCAACTGTGTCCAACTGTGTCCAACTGTGTCTAACTGTGTCCAACTGTGTCTAACCTATCCAACTGTGTCCAACTGTGTCTAACCGTGTCTAACCTCTCTAACTGTGTCCAACCGTGTCCAACTGTGCCCAACTGTGTCTAACCTGTGTCTAACCTGTCCAACTGTGTCCAACTGTGTCTAACTGTGTCCAACTGTGTCCAACTGTGTCTAACCTGTCCAACTGTGTCCAACTGCGTCCAACTGTGTCCAACCGTGTCCAACTGTGTCCAACTGTGTCTAACCTGTGTCTAACCTGTCCAACTGTGTCCAACTGTGTCTAACTGTGTCCAACTGTGTCCAACTGTGTCTAACCTGTCCAACTGTGTCCAACCTGTCTAACTGTGCCCAACTGTGTCTAACCTGTCCAACTGTGTCCATCTGTATCTAACTGTGTCCATCTGTCTAACCTGTCCAACTGTGTCCAACTGTGTCCAACTGTGTCCAACTGTGTCCAACTGTGTCTAACCTGTCCAACTGTGTCCAACCTGTCTAACTGTGTCCAACTGTGTCTAACCTGTCCAACTGTGTCCAACTGTGTCCATCTGTGTCCATCTGTCTAACCTGTCCAACTGTGTCCAACTGTGTCAAACTGTGTCCAACTGTGTCCAACTGTGTCCAACTGTGTCAAACCGTGTCCAACCGTGTCCAACCGTGTCCAACTGTGTCCAACCGTGTCCAACTGTGTCCAACCGTGTCCAACCGTGTCCAACTTTGTCTAACCTGTCCAACTGTGTCCAACTGTGTCTAACCTATCTAACCTGTCCAACTGTGTCCAACTGTGTCCAACCGTGTCTAACCGTGTCTTACCTGTCTAACCTTTCCAACTGTGTCCAACTGTGTCCAATTGTGTCTAACCGTGTCTAACCGTGTCCAACTGTGTCCAACTGTGTCCAACTGTGTCTAACCTGTCCAACTGTGTCCAACTGTGTCCAACTGTGTCCAACTGTGTCTAACCTGTCCAACTGTGCCCAACTGTGTCTAACCTGTCCAACTGTGTCCAACCGTGTCCAACTGTGTCTAACCTGTCTAACCTGTCCAACTGTGTCCAACTGTGTCCAACTGTGTCAAACTGTGTCCAACTGTGTCTAACCTGTTTAACCTGTCCAACTGTGTCCAACTGTGTCCAACTGTGTCAAACTGTGTCCAACTGTGTCCAACTGTGTCCAACTGTGTCAAACCGTGTCCAACCGTGTCCAACTGTGTCCAATTGTGTCTAACCTGTCTAACTGTGTCCAACTGTGTCCAACCGTGTCTAACCATGTCTAACCGTGTCTAACCGAGTCCAACTGTGTCCAACACTGTCTAACTGTGTCCAACTGTGTCTAACCTGTCCAACTGTGTCCAACTGTGTCCAACTGTGTCCAACCGTGTCAAACTGTGTCCAACTTTGTCTAACCTGTCCTACTGTGTCCAACTGTGTCTAACCCGTCCAACTGTGTCTAACTGTGTCCAACTGTGTCTAACCTGTCTAACCTGTCCAACTGTGTCCAACTGTGTCAAACTGTGTCCAACTGTGTCCAACTGTGTCCAACTGTGTCAAACCGTGTCAAACCGTGTCCAACTGTGTCCACCTGTGTCCAACCGTGTCCAACCGTGTCCAACTTTGTCTAACCTGTCCAACTGTGTCCAACTGTGTCCAACTGTGTCTAACCTATCTAACCTGTCCAACTGTGTCCAACTGTGTCCAACCATGTCTAACCATGTCTAACCGTGTCCAACTGAATCCAACTGTGTCTAACCTGTCTAACTGTGTCCAACTTTGTCCAACTGTGTCTAACCGTGTCTTACCTGTCTAACCTTTCCAACTGTGTCCAACTGTGTCCAATTGTGTCTAACCTGTCTAACTGTGTCCAACCGTGTCTAACCATGTCTAACCGTGTCTAACCGTGTCCAACTGTGTCCAACTGTGTCTAACTGTGTCCAACTGTGTCTAACCTCTCTAACCTGTCTAACCTTTCCAACTGTGTCCAACTGTGTCTAACCTGTCCAACTGTGTCCAACTGTGTCCAACTGTGTCTAACCTGTCCAACTGTGCCCAACTGTGTCTAACCTGTCCAACTGTGTCCAACCGTGTCCAACTGTGTCCAACTGTGTCCAACCGTGTCCAACTGTGTCCAACTTTGTCTAACCTGTCCTACTGTGTCCAACTGTGTCTAACCCGTCCAACTGTGTCTAACTGTGTCCAACTGTGTCTAACCTGTCTAACCTGTCCAACTGTGTCCAACTGTGTCAAACTGTGTCCAACTGTGTCCAACTGTGTCCAACTGTGTCAAACCGTGTCAAACCGTGTCCAACTGTGTCAAACCGTGTCCAACCGTGTCCAACTGTGTCCAACCGTGTCCAACTGTGTCCACCTGTGTCCAACCTTGTCCAACCGTGTCCAACTTTGTCTAACCTGTCCAACTGTGTCCAACTGTGTCTAACCTATCTAACCTGTCCAACTGTGTCCAACTGTGTCCAACCGTGTCTAACCATGTCTAACCGTGTCCAACTGTGTCCAACTGTGTCCAACTGTGTCTAACCTGTCTAACTGTGTCCAACTTTGTCCAACTGTGTCTAACCGTGTCTTACCTGTCTAACCTTTCCAACTGTGTCCAACTGTGTCCAATTGTGTCTAACCTTTCTAACTGTGTCCAACTGTGTCCAACCGTGTCTAACCATGTCTAACCGTGTCTAACCGTGTCCAACTGTGTCCAACTGTGTCCAACTGTGTCTAACCTGTCCAACTGTGTCCAACTGTGTCCAACTGTGTCTAACCTGTCCAACTGTGCCCAACTGTGTCTAACCTGTCCAACTGTGTCCAACCGTGTCCAACTGTGTCTAACCTGTCTAACCTGTCCAACTTTGTCCAACTGTGTCAAACTGTGTCCAACTGTGTCTAACCTGTTTAACCTGTCCAACTGTGTCCAACTGTGTCCAACTGTGTCCAACTGTGTCTAACCTGTCCAACTGTGTCCAACTGTGTCCAACTGTGTCTAACCGTGTCTAACCTGTCCAACTGTGTCCAACTGTGTCTAACCTGTCCAACTGTGTCCAACTGTGTCCAACTGTGTCCAACCGTGTCTAACCTCTCTAACTGTGTCTAACTGTGTCCAACTGTGTCTAACTGTGTCCAACTGTGTCTAACTGTGTCCAACTGTGTCTAACCTGTCCAACTGTGTCCAACTGTTTCCAACCGTGTCTAACCTCTCTAACTGTGTCCAACTGTGTCCAACCGTGTCTAACCGTGTCCAACCGTGTCCAGCCGTGTCCAACTGTGTCTAACCGTGTCTAACCTCTCTAACTGTGTCCAACTATGTCCAACTGTGTCTAACCTGTCCAACTGTGTCCAACTGTGTCCAACTGTGTCTAACCTGTCCAACTGTGTCCAACTGTGTCCAACTGTGTCTAACCGTGTCTAACCTCTCTAACCGTGTCCAGCCGTGTCCAACTGTGTCTAACCGTGTCTAACCTCTCTAACTGTGTCCAACTATGTCCAACTGTGTCTAATCTGTCCAACTGTGTCCAACTGTGTCCAACTGTGTCTAACCTGTCCAACTGTGTCCAACTGTGTCCAACTGTGTCCAACTGTGTCTAACCTGTCCAACTGTGCCCAACTGTGTCTAACCTGTCCAACTGTGTCCAACCGTGTCCAACTGTGTCCAACTGTGTCCAACCGTGTCCAACTGTGTCCAACTTTGTCTAACCTGTCCTACTGTGTCCAACTGTGTCTAACCCGTCCAACTGTGTCTAACTGTGTCCAACTGTGTCTAACCTGTCTAACCTGTCCAACTGTGTCCAACTGTGTCAAACTGTGTCCAACTGTGTCCAACTGTGTCCAACTGTGTCAAACCGTGTCAAACCGTGTCCAACTGTGTCAAACCGTGTCCAACCGTGTCCAACTGTGTCCAACCGTGTCCAACTGTGTCCACCTGTGTCCAACCGTGTCCAACCGTGTCCAACTTTGTCTAACCTGTCCAACTGTGTCCAACTGTGTCTAACCTATCTAACCTGTCCAACTGTGTCCAACTGTGTCCAACCGTGTCTAACCATGTCTAACCGTGTCCAACTGTGTCCAACTGTGTCCAACTGTGTCTAACCTGTCTAACTGTGTCCAACTTTGTCCAACTGTGTCTAACCGTGTCTTACCTGTCTAACCTTTCCAACTGTGTCCAACTGTGTCCAATTGTGTCTAACCTGTCTAACTGTGTCCAACTGTGTCCAACCGTGTCTAACCATGTCTAACCGTGTCTAACCGTGTCCAACTGTGTCCAACTGTGTCCAACTGTGTCTAACCTGTCCAACTGTGTCCAACTGTGTCCAACTGTGTCTAACCTGTCCAACTGTGCCCAACTGTGTCTAACCTGTCCAACTGTGTCCAACCGTGTCCAACTGTGTCTAACCTGTCTAACCTGTCCAACTGTGTCCAACTGTGTCAAACTGTGTCCAACTGTGTCTAACCTGTTTAACCTGTCCAACTGTGTCCAACTGTGTCCAACTGTGTCTAACCGTGTCTAACCTCTCTAACTGTGTCCAACCGTGTCCAACTGTGCCCAACTGTGTCTAACCTGTGTCTAACCTGTCCAACTGTGTCCAACTGTGTCTAACTGTGTCCAACTGTGTCCAACTGTGTCTAACCTGTCCAACTGTGTCCAACTGCGTCCAACTGTGTCCAACCGTGTCCAACTGTGTCCAACTGTGTCTAACCTGTGTCTAACCTGTCCAACTGTGTCCAACTGTGTCCAACTGTGTCTAACTGTGTCCAACTGTGTCCAACTGTGTCTAACCTGTCCAACTGTGTCCAACCTGTCTAACTGTGCCCAACTGTGTCTAACCTGTCCAACTGTGTCCATCTGTATCTAACTGTGTCCATCTGTCTAACCTGTCCAACTGTGTCCAACTGTGTCCAACTGTGTCCAACTGTGTCCAACTGTGTCCAACTGTGTCTAACCTGTCCAACTGTGTCCAACCTGTCTAACTGTGTCCAACTGTGTCTAACCTGTCCAACTGTGTCCAACTGTGTCCATCTGTGTCCATCTGTCTAACCTGTCCAACTGTGTCCAACTGTGTCAAACTGTGTCCAACTGTGTCCAACTGTGTCCAACTGTGTCAAACCGTGTCCAACCGTGTCCAACTGTGTCCAACCGTGTCCAACTGTGTCCAACCGTGTCCAACCGTGTCCAACTTTGTCTAACCTGTCCAACTGTGTCCAACTGTGTCTAACCTATCTAACCTGTCCAACTGTGTCCAACTGTGTCCAACCGTGTCTAACCGTGTCTTACCTGTCTAACCTTTCCAACTGTGTCCAACTGTGTCCAATTGTGTCTAACCGTGTCTAACCGTGTCCAACTGTGTCCAACTGTGTCCAACTGTGTCTAACCGTGTCTAACCGTGTCCAACTGTGTCCAACTGTGTCCAACTGTGTCTAACCTGTCCAACTGTGTCCAACTGTGTCCAACTGTGTCCAACTGTGTCTAACCTGTCCAACTGTGCCCAACTGTGTCTAACCTGTCCAACTGTGTCCAACCGTGTCCAACTGTGTCTAACCTGTCTAACCAGTCCAACTGTGTCCAACTGTGTCCAACTGTGTCCAACTGTGTCCAACTGTGTCCAACTGTGTCTAACCTGTTTAACCTGTCCAACTGTGTCCAACTGTGTCCAACTGTGTCAAACTGTGTCCAACTGTGTCCAACTGTGTCCAACTGTGTCAAACCGTGTCCAACCGTGTCCAACTGTGTCCAATTGTGTCTAACCTGTCTAACTGTGTCCAACTGTGTCCAACCGTGTCTAACCATGTCTAACCGTGTCTAACCGAGTCCAACTGTGTCCAACACTGTCTAACTGTGTCCAACTGTGTCTAACCTGTCCAACTGTGTCCAACTGTGTCCAACTGTGTCCAACCGTGTCAAACTGTGTCCAACTTTGTCTAACCTGTCCTACTGTGTCCAACTGTGTCCAACTGTGTCCAACACTGTCTAACTGTGTCCAACTGTGTCTAACCCGTCCAACTGTGTCTAACTGTGTCCAACTGTGTCTAACCTGTCTAACCTGTCCAACTGTGTCCAACTGTGTCAAACTGTGTCCAACTGTGTCCAACTGTGTCCAACTGTGTCAAACCGTGTCAAACCGTGTCCAACTGTGTCCACCTGTGTCCAACCGTGTCCAACCGTGTCCAACTTTGTCTAACCTGTCCAACTGTGTCCAACTGTGTCCAACTGTGTCTAACCTATCTAACCTGTCCAACTGTGTCCAACTGTGTCCAACCATGTCTAACCATGTCTAACCGTGTCCAACTGAATCCAACTGTGTCCAACTGTGTCTAACCTGTCTAACTGTGTCCAACTTTGTCCAACTGTGTCTAACCGTGTCTTACCTGTCTAACCTTTCCAACTGTGTCCAACTGTGTCCAATTGTGTCTAACCTGTCTAACTGTGTCCAACTGTGTCCAACCGTGTCTAACCATGTCTAACCGTGTCTAACCGTGTCCAACTGTGTCCAACTGTGTCCAACTGTGTCTAACTGTGTCCAACTGTGTCTAACCTCTCTAACCTGTCTAACCTTTCCAACTGTGTCCAACTGTGTCTAACCTGTCCAACTGTGTCCAACTGTGTCCAACTGTGTCTAACCTGTCCAACTGTGCCCAACTGTGTCTAACCTGTCCAACTGTGTCCAACCGTGTCCAACTGTGTCCAACTGTGTCCAACCGTGTCCAACTGTGTCCAACTTTGTCTAACCTGTCCTACTGTGTCCAACTGTGTCTAACCCGTCCAACTGTGTCTAACTGTGTCCAACTGTGTCTAACCTGTCTAACCTGTCCAACTGTGTCCAACTGTGTCAAACTGTGTCCAACTGTGTCCAACTGTGTCCAACTGTGTCAAACCGTGTCAAACCGTGTCCAACTGTGTCAAACCGTGTCCAACCGTGTCCAACTGTGTCCAACCGTGTCCAACTGTGTCCACCTGTGTCCAACCTTGTCCAACCGTGTCCAACTTTGTCTAACCTGTCCAACTGTGTCCAACTGTGTCTAACCTATCTAACCTGTCCAACTGTGTCCAACTGTGTCCAACCGTGTCTAACCATGTCTAACCGTGTCCAACTGTGTCCAACTGTGTCCAACTGTGTCTAACCTGTCTAACTGTGTCCAACTTTGTCCAACTGTGTCTAACCGTGTCTTACCTGTCTAACCTTTCCAACTGTGTCCAACTGTGTCCAATTGTGTCTAACCTTTCTAACTGTGTCCAACTGTGTCCAACCGTGTCTAACCATGTCTAACCGTGTCTAACCGTGTCCAACTGTGTCCAACTGTGTCCAACTGTGTCTAACCTGTCCAACTGTGTCCAACTGTGTCCAACTGTGTCTAACCTGTCCAACTGTGCCCAACTGTGTCTAACCTGTCCAACTGTGTCCAACCGTGTCCAACTGTGTCTAACCTGTCTAACCTGTCCAACTTTGTCCAACTGTGTCAAACTGTGTCCAACTGTGTCTAACCTGTTTAACCTGTCCAACTGTGTCCAACTGTGTCCAACTGTGTCCAACTGTGTCTAACCTGTCCAACTGTGTCCAACTGTGTCCAACTGTGTCTAACCGTGTCTAACCTGTCCAACTGTGTCCAACTGTGTCTAACCTGTCCAACTGTGTCCAACTGTGTCCAACTGTGTCCAACCGTGTCTAACCTCTCTAACTGTGTCTAACTGTGTCCAACTGTGTCTAACTGTGTCCAACTGTGTCTAACTGTGTCCAACTGTGTCTAACCTGTCCAACTGTGTCCAACTGTTTCCAACCGTGTCTAACCTCTCTAACTGTGTCCAACTGTGTCCAACCGTGTCTAACCGTGTCCAACCGTGTCCAGCCGTGTCCAACTGTGTCTAACCGTGTCTAACCTCTCTAACTGTGTCCAACTATGTCCAACTGTGTCTAACCTGTCCAACTGTGTCCAACTGTGTCCAACTGTGTCTAACCTGTCCAACTGTGTCCAACTGTGTCCAACTGTGTCTAACCGTGTCTAACCTCTCTAACCGTGTCCAGCCGTGTCCAACTGTGTCTAACCGTGTCTAACCTCTCTAACTGTGTCCAACTATGTCCAACTGTGTCTAACCTGTCCAACTGTGTCCAACTGTGTCCAACTGTGTCTAACCTGTCCAACTGTGTCCAACTGTGTCCAACTGTGTCCAACTGTGTCTAACCTGTCCAACTGTGCCCAACTGTGTCTAACCTGTCCAACTGTGTCCAACCGTGTCCAACTGTGTCCAACTGTGTCCAACCGTGTCCAACTGTGTCCAACTTTGTCTAACCTGTCCTACTGTGTCCAACTGTGTCCAACTGTGTCTAACCTGTCTAACCTGTCCAACTGTGTCCAACTGTGTCAAACTGTGTCCAACTGTGTCCAACTGTGTCCAACTGTGTCAAACCGTGTCAAACCGTGTCCAACTGTGTCAAACCGTGTCCAACCGTGTCCAACTGTGTCCAACCGTGTCTAACCTGTCCAACTGTGCCCAACTGTGTCTAACCTGTCCAACTGTGTCCAACCGTGTCCAACTGTGTCCAACTGTGTCCAACCGTGTCCAACCGTGTCCAACTTTGTCTAACCTGTCCAACTGTGTCCAACTGTGTCTAACCTATCTAACCTGTCCAACTGTGTCCAACTGTGTCCAACCGTGTCTAACCATGTCTAACCGTGTCCAACTGTGTCCAACTGTGTCCAACTGTGTCTAACCTGTCTAACTGTGTCCAACTTTGTCCAACTGTGTCTAACCGTGTCTTACCTGTCTAACCTTTCCAACTGTGTCCAACTGTGTCCAATTGTGTCTAACCTGTCTAACTGTGTCTAACCATGTCTAACCGTGTCTAACCGTGTCCAACTGTGTCCAACTGTGTCCAACTGTGTCTAACCTGTCCAACTGTGTCCAACTGTGTCCAACTGTGTCTAACCTGTCCAACTGTGCCCAACTGTGTCTAACCTGTCCAACTGTGTCCAACCGTGTCCAACTGTGTCTAACCTGTCTAACCTGTCCAACTGTGTCCAACTGTGTCAAACTGTGTCCAACTGTGTCTAACCTGTTTAACCTGTCCAACTGTGTCCAACTGTGTCCAACTGTGTCCAACTGTGTCTAACCTGTCCAACTGTGTCCAACTGTGTTCAACTGTGTCTAACCGTGTCTAACCTGTCCAACTGTGTCCAACTGTGTCTAACCTGTCCAACTGTGTCCAACTGTGTCCAACTGTGTCCAACCGTGTCTAACCTCTCTAACTGTGTCTAACTGTGTCCAACTGTGTCTAACTGTGTCCAACTGTGTCCAACTGTGTCTAACCTGTCCAACTGTGTCCAACTGTTTCCAACCGTGTCTAACCTCTCTAACTGTGTCCAACTGTGTCCAACTGTGTCCAACCGTGTCTAACCGTGTCCAACCGTGTCCAGCCGTGTCCAACTGTGTCTAACCGTGTCTAACCTCTCTAACTGTGTCCAACTATGTCCAACTGTGTCTAACCTGTCCAACTGTGTCCAACTGTGTCCAACTGTGTCTAACCTGTCCAACTGTGTCCAACTGTGTCCAACTGTGTCTAACCGTGTCTAACCTCTCTAACCGTGTCCAGCCGTGTCCAACTGTGTCTAACCGTGTCTAACCTCTCTAACTGTGTCCAACTATGTCCAACTGTGTCTAACCTGTCCAACTGTGTCCAACTGTGTCTAACCTGTCCAACTGTGTCCAACTGTGTCCAACTGTGTTCAACTGTGTCTAACCTGTCCAACTGTGTCCAACTGTGTCCAACTGTGTCCAACTGTGTCTAACCTGTCCAACTGTGTCCAACTGTGTCTAACCTGTCCAACTGTGTCCAACTGTGTCCAACTGTGTCTAACTGTGTCCAACAGTGTCTAACCTGTCCAACTGTGTCCAACTGTGTCTAACCGTGTCTAACCTCTCTAACTGTGTCCAACTGTGTCCAACTGTGTCTAACTGTGTCCAACTGTGTCCAACCGTGTCCAACTGTGTCCAACTGTGTCTAACCTGTCCAACTGTGTCCAACTGTGTCTAACCGTGTCTAACCTCTCTGTGTCCAACTGTGTCCAACTGTGTCCATCTGTGTCTAACTGTGCCCAACTGTGTCTAACCTGTCCAACTGTGTCCAACTGTGTCAAACCGGGTCCAACTGTGTCCAACTGTGTCCAACTGTGTCCAACTGTGTCAAACCGTGTCCAACCGTGTCCAACCGTGTCCAACCGTGTGCAACTGTGTCCAACTGTGTCAAACCGTGTCCAACTGTGTCTAACCTGTCTAACTGTGCCCAACTGTGTCTAACCTGTCCAACTGTGTCCAACTGTGTCCATCTGTGTCTAACTGTGCCCAACTGTGTCAAACCTGTCCAACTGTGTCCAACTATGTCCATCTGTGTCTAACCTGTCCAACTGTGTCCAACTGTGTCTAACCTGTCTAACTGTGCCCAACTGTGTCCAACTGTGTCTAACCGTGTCTAACCTCTCTAACTGTGTCCAACTGTGTCCAACTGTGTCCAACTGTGTCTAACCTGTCCAACTGTGTCCAACTGTGTCCAACTGTGTCTAACCATGTCTAACCTGTCCAACTGTGTCCAACTGTGTCTAACCTCTCTAACTGTGTCCAACTGTGTCCAACTGTGTCCAACTGTGTCTAACCTGTCCAACTGTGTCCAACTGTGTCCAACTGTGTCCAACCGTGTCTAACCTCTCTAACTGTGTCCAACTGTGTCCAACTGTGTCCAACTGTGTCCAACCGTGTCTAACCGTGTCTAACCGTGTCCAACCGTGTCCAGCCGTGTCTAACTGTGTCCAACTGTGTCCAACTGTGTCTAACTGTGTCCAACTGTGTCCAACTGTGTCTAACCTGTCCAACTGTGTCCAACTGTGTCCAACCGTGTCTAACCTGTCCAACTGTGTCCAACCGTGTCTAACCGTGTCCAACCGTGTCCAGCCGTGTCTAACTGTGTCTAACTGTGTCCAACTGTGTCTAACCTGTCCAACTGTGTCCAACTGTGTCCAACCGTGTCTAACCTCTCTAACTGTGTCTAACTGTGTCCAACTGTGTCTAACTGTGTCCAACTGTGTCTAACTGTGTCCAACTGTGTCCAACTGTGTCCAACCGTGTCTAACCTCTCTAACTGTGTCCAACTGTGTCCAACTGTGTCCAACCGTGTCTAACCGTGTCCAACCGTGTCCAGCCGTGTCCAACTGTGTCCAACTGTGTCTAACCGTGTCTAACCTCTCTAACTGTGTCCAACTGTGTCCAACTGTGTCTAACCTGTCCAACTGTGTCCAACTGTGTCCAACCGTGTCTAACCTCTCTAACTGTGTCCAACTGTGTCCAACTGTGTCCAACCGTGTCTAACCGTGTCCAACCGTGTCCAGCCGTGTCCAACTGTGTCCAACTGTGTCTAACCGTGTCTAACCTCTCTAACTGTGTCCAACTGTGTCCAACTGTGTCTAACCTGTCCAACTGTGTCCAACTGTGTCTAACCGTGTCTAACCTGTCCAACTGTGTCCAACTGTGTCTAACCTGTCCAACTGTGTCCAACTGTGTCCAACTGTGTCCAACTGTGTCTAACTGTGTCCAACTGTGTCTAACCTGTCCAACTGTGTCCAACGGTGTCCAACCGTGTCTAACCTCTCTAACTGTGTCTAACTGTGTCCAACTGTGTCCAACCGTGTCTAACCTGTCCAACTGTGTCCAACTGTGTCCAACTGTGTCTAACTGTGTCCAACTGTGTCTAACCTGTCCAACTGTGTCCAACTGTGTCCAAGAGTGTCTAACCTGTCCAACTGTGTCCAACTGTGTCCAACTGTGTCTAACCTGTCCAACTGTGTCCAACTGTGTCTAACCGTGTCTAACCTCTCTAACTGTGTCCAACCGTGTCCAACTGTGCCCAACTGTGTCTAACCTGTCCAACTGTGTCCAACTGTGTCCAACTGTGTCCAACCATGTCCAACTGTGTCCAACTGTGTCTAACCTGTCCAACTGTGTCCAACTGTGTCTAACCTGTCCAACTGTGTCTAACTGTGTCCAACTGTGTCTAACCTGTCCAACCTGTCTAACTGTGCCCAACTGTGTCTAACCTGTCCAACTGTGTCCATCTGTGTCTAACTGTGCCAAACTGTGTCTAACCTGTCCAACTGTGTCCAACTGTGTCCATCTGTGTCCATCTGTGTCTAACCTTTCCAACTGTGTCCAACTGTTTCAAACCGTGTCCAACTGTGTCCAACTGTGTCCAAGGGTGTCCAACTGTGTCAAACCGTGTCCAACCGTGTCCAACCGTTTCCAACTGTGTCCAACTGTGTCCAACCGTGTCCAACCGTGTCCAACTGTGTCTAACCTGTCCAACTGTGTCCAACTGTGTCTAAGCTGTCTAACCTGTCCAACTGTGTCCAACTGTGTCCAACTGTGTCTAACCTGTCTAACTGTGCCCAACTGTGTCTAACGTGTCCAACTGTGTCCAACTGTGTCCAACTGTGTCCATCTGTGTCTAACTGTGCCCAACTGTGTCTAACCTGTCCAACTGTGTCCAACTATGTCCATCTGTGTCTAACCTGTCCAACTGTGTCCAACTGTGTCTAACCTGTCCAACTGTGTCCAACTGTGTCTAACTGTGTCCAACTGTGTCTAACCTGTCCAACTGTGTCCAACTGTGTCCAACTGTGTCCAACCGTGTCTAACCTCTCTGTGTCCAACTGTGTCCAACTGTGTCTAACCTGTCCAACTGTGTCCAACTGTGTCCAACTGTGTCTAACCTGTCCAACTGTGTCCAACTGTGTCTAACCTGTCCAACTGTGTCCAACTGTGTCCAACTGTGTCTAACTGTGTCCAACTGTGTCTAACCTCTCTAACTGTGTCCAACTGTGTCCAACTGTGTCTAACTGTGTCCAACTGTGTCCAACCGTGTCTAACCTGTCCAACTGTGTCCAACTGTGTCCAACTGTGTCTAACCTGTCCAACTGTGTCCAACTGTGTCTAACCGTGTCTAACCTCTCTAAATGTGTCCAACCGTGTCCAACTGTGCCAAACTGTGTCTAACCTGTCCAACTGTGTCCAACTGTTTCCAACTGTGTCCAACCGTGTCCAACTGTGTCCAACTGTGTCTAACCTGTCCAACTGTGTCCAACTGTGTCTAACTGTGTCCAACTGTGT
The DNA here is from genome assembly GCF_036924035.1 of Leuresthes tenuis. Taxonomy (NCBI): domain Eukaryota; kingdom Metazoa; phylum Chordata; class Actinopteri; order Atheriniformes; family Atherinopsidae; genus Leuresthes; species Leuresthes tenuis. The sequence goes on along the minus strand of NW_027325355.1, from coordinate 36,315,935 downwards.
CCAACTGTGTCTAACCTGTCCAACTGTGTCTAACCTATCCAACTGTGTCCAACCTGTCTAACTGTGCCCAACTGTGTCTAACCTGTCCAACTGTGTCCATCTGTGTCTAACTGTGCCCAACTGTGTCTAACCTGTCCAACTGTGTCCAACTGTGTCAAACCGTGTCCAACTGTGTCCAACTGTGTCCAACTGTGTCAAACCGTGTCCAACCGTGTCCAACCGTGTCCAACTGTGTCCAACCGTGTCCAACCGTGTTCAACTGTGTCTAACCTGTCCAACTGTGTCCAACTGTGTCTAAGCTGTCTAACCTGTCCAACTGTGTCCAACTGTGTCTAACCTGTCTAACTGTGCCCAACTGTGTCTAACCTGTCCAACTGTGTCCAACTGTGTCCAACTGTGTCCAACTGTGTCCATCTGTGTCTAACTGTGCCCAACTGTGTCTAACCTGTCCAACTGTGTCCAACTATGTCCATCTGTGTCTAACCTGTCCAACTGTGTCCAACTGTGTCTAACCTGTCTAACTGTGCCCAACTGTGTCCAACTGTGTCTAACTGTGTCCAACTGTGTCTACCTGTGTCCAACTGTGTCTAACCTGTCCAACTGTGTCCAACTGTGTCCAACTGTGTCTAACCGTGTCTAACCTCTCTAACTGTGTCCAACTGTGTCCAACTGTGTCCAACTGTGTCTAACCTGTCCAACTGTGTCCAACTGTGTCCAACTGTGTCTAACCGTGTCTAACCTGTCCAACTGTGTCCAACTGTGTCTAACCTGTCCAACTGTGTCCAACTGTGTCCAACTGTGTCTAACCTGTCCAACTGTGTCCAACCGTGTCTAACCTCTCTAACTGTGTCCAACTGTGTCTAACCTGTCCAACTGTGTCCAACTGTGTCCAACCGTGTCTAACCTCTCTAACTGTGTCCAACTGTGTCCAACCGTGTCCAACCGTGTCCAGCCGTGTCTAACTGTGTCCAACTGTGTCCAACTGTGTCCAACCGTGTCTAACCTCTCCAACTGTGTCTAACTGTGTCCAACTGTGTCTAACTGTGTCCAACTGTGTCTAACCTGTCCAACTGTGTCCAACTGTGTCCAACTGTGTCCAACCGTGTCCAACTGTGTCTAACCTGTCCAACTGTGTCCAACTGTGTCCAACTGTGTCTAACTGTGTCCAACTGTGTCTAACCTGTCCAACTGTGTCCAACCGTTTCCAACCGTGTCTAACCTCTCTAACTGTGTCTAACTGTGTCCAACCGTGTCTAACCTGTCCAACTGTGTCCAACTGTGTCCAACTGTGTCCAACTGTGTCTAACCTGTCCAACTGTGTCCAACTGTGTCTAACCGTGTCTAACCTCTCTAACTGTGTCCAACCGTGTCCAACTGTGCCCAACTGTGTCTAACCTGTCCAACTGTGTCCAACTGCGTCCAACTGTGTCCAACCGTGTCCAACTGTGTCTAACCTGTGTCTAACCTGTCCAACTGTGTCCAACTGTGTCCAACCGTGTCCAACTGTGCCCAACTGTGTCTAACCTGTCCAACTGTGTCCAACTGCGTCCAACTGTGTCCAACCGTGTCCAACTGTGTCTAACCTGTGTCTAACCTGTCCAACTGTGTCCAACTGTGTCTAACTGTGTCCAACTGTGTCCAACTGTGTCTAACCTGTCCAACTGTGTCCAACCTGTCTAACTGTGCCCAACTGTGTCTAACCTGTCCAACTGTGTCCATCTGTATCTAACTGTGTCCATCTGTCTAACCTGTCCAACTGTGTCCAACTGTGTCCAACTGTGTCCAACTGTGTCTAACCTGTCCAACTGTGTCCAACCTGTCTAACTGTGTCCAACTTTGTCTAACCTGTCCAACTGTGTCCAACTGTGTCCATCTGTGTCCATCTGTCTAACCTGTCCAACTGTGTCCAACTGTGTCCAACTGTGTCCAACTGTGTCCAACTGTGTCAAACCGTGTCCAACCGTGTCCAACTGTGTCCAACCGTGTCCAACTGTGTCCACCTGTGTCCAACCGTGTCCAACTTTGTCTAACCTGTCCAACTGTGTCCAACTGTGTCTAACCTATCTAACCTGTCCAACTGTGTCCAACTGTGTCCAACCGTGTCTAACCATGTCTAACCGTGTCCAACTGTGTCCAACTGTGTCCAACTGTGTCTAACCTGTCTAACTGTGTCCAACTTTGTCCAACTGTGTCTAACCGTGTCTTACCTGTCTAACCTTTCCAACTGTGTCCAACTGTGTCCAATTGTGTCTAACCTGTCTAACTGTGTCCAACTGTGTCCAACCGTGTCTAACCATGTCTAACCGTGTCTAACCGTGTCCAACTGTGTCCAACTGTGTCCAACTGTGTCTAACCTGTCCAACTGTGTCCAACTGTGTCCAACTGTGTCCAACTGTGTCTAACCTGTCCAACTGTGCCCAACTGTGTCTAACCTGTCCAACTGTGTCCAACCGTGTCCAACTGTGTCTAACCTGTCTAACCTGTCCAACTGTGTCCAACTGTGTCCAACTGTGTCAAACTGTGTCCAACTGTGTCTAACCTGTTTAACCTGTCCAACTGTGTCCAACTGTGTCCAACTGTGTCCAACTGTGTCCAACTGTGTCCAACTGTGTCAAACTGTGTCCAACTGTGTCCAACTGTGTCAAACCGTGTCCAACCGTGTCCAACTGTGTCCAATTGTGTCTAACCTGTCTAACTGTGTCCAACTGTGTCCAACCGTGTCTAACCGTGTCTAACCGTGTCCAACTGTGTCCAACTGTGTCTAACTGTGTCCAACTGTGTCTAACCTGTCCAACTGTGTCCAACTGTGTCCAACCGTGTCCAACTGTGTCCAACTTTGTCTAACCTGTCCTACTGTGTCCAACTGTGTCTAACCCGTCCAACTGTGTCTAACTGTGTCCAACTGTGTCTAACCTGTCTAACCTGTCCAACTGTGTCCAACTGTGTCCAACTGTGTCAAACTGTGTCCAACTGTGTCCAACTGTGTCCAACTGTGTCAAACCGTGTCAAACCGTGTCCAACTGTGTCCAACCGTGTCCAACCGTGTCCAACCGTGTCCACCTGTGTCCAACCGTGTCCAACCGTGTCCAACTTTGTCTAACCTGTCCAACTGTGTCCAACTGTGTCCAACTGTGTCTAACCTATCTAACCTGTCCAACTGTGTCCAACCGTGTCTAACCATGTCTAACCGTGTCCAACTGAATCCAACTGTGTCCAACTGTGTCTAACCTGTCTAACTGTGTCCAACTTTGTCCAACTGTGTCTAACCGTGTCTTACCTGTCTAACCTTTCCAACTGTGTCCAACTGTGTCCAATTGTGTCTAACCTGTCTAACTGTGTCCAACTGTGTCCAACCGTGTCTAACCATGTCTAACCGTGTCTAACCGTGTCCAACTGTGTCCAACTGTGTCTAACTGTGTCCAACTGTGTCTAACCTCTCTAACCTGTCTAACCTTTCCAACTGTGTCCAACTGTGTCTAACCTGTCCAACTGTGTCCAACTGTGTCCAACTGTGTCTAACCTGTCCAACTGTGCCCAACTGTGTCTAACCTGTCCAACTGTGTCCAACCGTGTCCAACTGTGTCCAACTGTGTCCAACCGTGTCCAACTGTGTCCAACTTTGTCTAACCTGTCCTACTGTGTCCAACTGTGTCCAACTGTGTCTAACCTGTCTAACCTGTCCAACTGTGTCCAACTGTGTCCAACTGTGTCAAACTGTGTCCAACTGTGTCCAACTGTGTCCAACTGTGTCAAACCGTGTCGAACCGTGTCCAACTGTGTCAAACCGTGTCCAACCGTGTCCAACTGTGTCCAACCGTGTCCAACTGTGTCCACCTGTGTCCAACCGTGTCCAACCGTGTCCAACTTTGTCTAACCTGTCCAACTGTGTCCAACTGTGTCTAACCTATCTAACCTGTCCAACTGTGTCCAACTGTGTCCAACCGTGTCTAACCATGTCTAACCGTGTCCAACTGTGTCCAACTGTGTCCAACTGTGTCTAACCGTGTCTTACCTGTCTAACCTTTCCAACTGTGTCCAACTGTGTCCAACTGTGTCTAACCATGTCTAACCGTGTCTAACCGTGTCCAACTGTGTCCAACTGTGTCTAACCTGTCCAACTGTGTCCAACTGTGTCCAACTGTGTCCAACTGTGTCTAACCTGTCCAACTGTGCCCAACTGTGTCTAACCTGTCCAACTGTGTCCAACCGTGTCCAACTGTGTCTAACCTGTCTAACCTGTCCAACTGTGTCCAACTGTGTCCAACTGTGTCAAACTGTGTCCAACTGTGTCTTACCTGTCTAACCTTTCCAACTGTGTCCAACTGTGTCCAACTGTGTCTAACCGTGTCTTACCTGTCTAACCTGTCTAACTGTGTCCAACTGTGTCCAACCGTGTCTTACCATGTCTAACCGTGTCTAACCGTGTCCAACTGTGTCCAACTGTGTCTAACCTGTCCAACTGTGTCCAACTGTGTCCAACTGTGTCCAACTGTGTCTAACCTGTCCAACTGTGCCCAACTGTGTCTAACCTGTCCAACTGTGTCCAACCGTGTCCAACTGTGTCTAACCTGTCTAACCTGTCCAACTGTGTCCAACTGTGTCAAACTGTGTCCAACTGTGTCTAACCTGTTTAACCTGTCCAACTGTGTCCAACTGTGTCCAACTGTGTCAAACTGTGTCCAACTGTGTCCAACTGTGTCCAACTGTGTCAAACCGTGTCCAACTGTGTCCAATTGTGTCTAACCTGTCTAACTGTGTCCAACTGTGTCCAACCGTGTCTAACCATGTCTAACCGTGTCCAACTGTGTCCAACTGTGTCTAACTGTGTCCAACTGTGTCTAACCTGTCCAACTGTGTCCAACTGTGTCCAACCGTGTCCAACTGTGTCCAACTTTGTCGAACCTGTCCTACTGTGTCCAACTGTGTCTAACCCGTCCAACTGTGTCTAACTGTGTCCAACTGTGTCTAACCTGTCTAACCTGTCCAACTGTGTCCAACTGTGTCCAACTGTGTCCAACTGTGTCCAACTGTGTCAAACCGTGTCAAACCGTGTCCAACTGTGTCCAACCGTGTCCAACTGTGTCCACCTGTGTCCAACCGTGTCCAACCGTGTCCAACTTTGTCTAACCTGTCCAACTGTGTCCAACTGTGTCCAACTGTGTCTAACCTATCTAACCTGTCCAACTGTGTCCAACTGTGTCCAACCGTGTCTTACCTGTCTAACCTTTCCAACTGTGTCCAACTGTGTCCAATTGTGTCTAACCTGTCTAACTGTGTCCAACTGTGTCCAACCGTGTCTAACCATGTCTAACCGTGTCTAACCGTGTCCAACTGTGTCCAACTGTGTCTAACTGTGTCCAACTGTGTCTAACCTCTCTAACCTGTCTAACCTTTCCAACTGTGTCCAACTGTGTCTAACCTGTCCAACTGTGTCCAACTGTGTCCAACTGTGTCTAACCTGTCCAACTGTGTCCAACCGTGTCCAACTGTGTCCAACTGTGTCCAACTTTGTCTAACCTGTCCTACTGTGTCCAACTGTGTCTAACCCGTCCAACTGTGTCTAACTGTGTCCAACTGTGTCTAACCTGTCTAACCTGTCCAACTGTGTCCAACTGTGTCCAACCTGTCTAACTGTGCCCAACTATGTCAAATCTGTCCAACTGTTTCCAACTGTGTCCAACTGTGTCCATCTGTGTCTAACTGTGTCTAACTGTGTCCAACTGTGTCCAACTGTGTCCAACTGTGTCTAACTTAGTCTAACCTGTCTAACTGTGTCTAACTGTGTCCAACTGTGTCTAACTTGTCCAACTGTGTCTAACTGTGTCCAACTGTGTCTAACTGTGTCTAACTTAGTCTAACCTGTCTAACTGTGTCCAACTGTGTCTAACTTGTCCAACTGTGTCTAACTGTGTCCAACTGTGTCTAACTGTGTCGAACTGTGTCCAACTGTGTCCAACTGTGTCTAACTGTGTCTAACTTAGTCTAACCTGTCTAACCGTGTCTAACCTGTCTAACTGTGTCTAACTGTGTCCAACTGTGTCTAACTGTGTCCAACTGTGTCCAACTGTGTCCAACTGTGTCTAACTGTGTCGAACTGTGTCCAACTGTGTCCAACTGTGTCTAACTGTGTCTAACTTAGTCTAACCTGTCTAACCGTGTCTAACCTGTCCAACTGTGTGTAACTGTGTCCAACTGTGTCTAACTGTGTCTAACTGTGTCCAACTGTGTCCAACTGTGTCCAACTGTGTCTAACTGTGTCTAACTGTGTCTAACTTAGTCTAACCTGTCTAACTGTGTCTAACTGTGTCCAACTGTGTCTAACTGTGTCTAACTTGTCCAACTGTGTCTAACTGTGTCCAACTGTGTCTAACTGTGTCGAACTGTGTCCAACTGTGTCTAACTGTGTCCAACTGTGTCTAACTGTGTCTAACTTGTCCAACTGTGTCTAACTGTGTCCAACTGTGTCTAACTGTGTCTAACTGTGTCGAACTGTGTCCAACTGTGTCCAACTGTGTCTAACTGTGTCCAACTGTGTCTAACTGTGTCTAACTGTGTCCAACTGTGTCTAACTGTGTCTAACTTGTCCAACTGTGTCTAACTGTGTCCAACTGTGTCTAACTGTGTCGAACTGTGTCCAACTGTGTCCAACTGTGTCCAACTGTGTCTAACTGTGTCCAACTGTGTCCAACTGTGTCCAACTGTGTCTAACTGTGTCTAACTTAGTCTAACCTGTCTAACTGTGTCCAACTGTGTCTAACTGTGTCTAACTTGTCCAACTGTGTCTAACTGTGTCCAACTGTGTCTAACTGTGTCGAACTGTGTCCAACTGTGTCCAACTGTGTCCAACTGTGTCTAACTGTGTCCAACTGTGTCCAACTGTGTCCAACTGTGTCTAACTGTGTCTAACTTAGTCTAACCTGTCCAACTGTGTCCAACTGTGTCTAACTGTGTCTCCCCTGTCTAACCTGCAGGTGTTCCCGTTACAAACTGCTCAGCCTGGGCTGCCTTTGGCAGTGGGGATATTTCAGAATGAACGCAGTCCAGTTTACACCAGGTAACTTTGGTCTGGTCGAGGGAACCGTTCGGCTGCTTTCGAACTTCAACATTCAAAAGACCCTTTTCCTCATACTTCAGCTTGTCCATCCAAAGGATTTGTGGTGGATGTTCCTCTTTCTAACTCCCCTCCCAGAGACCTGGGAGCTGTGGGTTCAGTAGCTCATCTGTTCCTGGATCTTCAGGACAGATATCTCTGATGGAAATTGTGAGTAAAGGAAAAAGAAAATTGTTGGGAAAGAAACCAGAAAGTGGAGCTCAAACACGAAAAATTACACAGGCTTACACGCAGGAGCGGGCGGTATGAAGTTTGCCGCGGGCAGGAGCGTCTTAGAGGGTTAGGTCAGAGATTAGAGGTGTGAATGTGAGATGTGGCTCAACAAGTGTTAGGTTGGTGAAACCAACACTAACAGAGATCAGAAGATGTTCAGGCAGGTAAACCATTCACAGGTGACAGCTTTAGGTTGGTGAAACCAACACTAACAGAGATCAGAAGGTGTTCGGGCAGGTAAACCATTCACAGGTGACAGCTTTAGGTTGGTGAAACCAACACTAACAGAGATCAGAAGGTGTTCAGGCAGGTAAACCACTCACAGGTGACAGCTTTAGGTTGGTGAAACCAACACTAACAGAGATCAGAAGGTGTTCAGGCAGGTAAACCATTCACAGGTGACAGCTTTAGGTTGGTGAAACCAACACTAACAGAGATCAGAAGGTGTTCAGGCAGGTAAAACATTCACAGGTGACAGCTTTAGGTTGGTGAAACCAACACTAACAGAGATCAGAAGGTGTTCAGGCAGGTAAAACATTCACAGGTGACAGCTTTAGGTTGGTGAAACCAACACTAACAGAGATCAGAAGCTGTTCAGGCAGGTAAACCATTCACAGGTGACAGCTTTAGGTTGGTGAAACCAACACTAACAGAGATCAGAAGGTGTTCAGGCAGGTAAAACATTCACAGGTGACAGCTTTAGGTTGGTGAAACCAACACTAACAGAGATCAGAAGGTGTTCAGGCAGGTAAACCACTCACAGGTGACAGCTTTAGGTTGGTGAAACCAACATTAACAGAGATCAGAAGGTGTTCAGGCAGGTAAACCACTCACAGGTGACAGCTTTAGGTTGGTGAAACCAACATTAACAGAGATCAGAAGGTGTCCTGTCTAACTGTGTCCAACTGTGTCCAACTGTGTCCAACTGTGTCCAACTGTGTCTCACATGTCTAACCTGCAGGTGTTCCCGTTACAAACTGCTCAGCCTGGGCTGCCTTTGGCAGTGGGGATATTTCAGAATGAACGCAGTCCAGTTTACACCAGGTAACTTTGGTCTGGTCGAGGGAACCGTTCGGCTGCTTTCGAACTTCAACATTCAAAAGACCCTTTTCCTCATACTTGTGGTGGATGTTCCTCTTTCTAACTCCCCTCCCAGAGACCTGGGAGCTGTGGGTTCAGTAGCTCATCTGTTCCTGGATCTTCTGGACAGATATCTCTGATGGGGCACCACTGGCGTCGCTGCTGCCTTAACTTCCCCACATCTCTTGAACTTCCTCCTCCAGCTCGTGGTATTTTTTCTTTCTCTGGTGTTGCTGCCTCCTTCTTTAGTCTACCAACAGATAGAAATATTTGGCACGATGCGTGCACGCACAGTTATGTGGGCCTGATCCGTCTCTCTTCGCCAGGTTAACGATGACGTCTTTTTTTTAAGGTGCGAAAGGTGCCTGTGTGATGGTGACAGTATGGGAAGCCAGCGTTGCCCTGGAAACGTTTAATAATGATCTACAGCCTGTGTAGCCTCAAGCTCCGGGGCTCAAGCTCCGGGGCTCAAGCTCCGGGGCTCAAGCTCCGGGGCCCAAGCTCCGGGGCCCGACGCCGTTGGGGGCCCAACACAAGGCTCGATTTAAAAAAACTCAAATAATTTTTTTTAAAAAGGTGGAAAAAAACCATGCACATTGCTCTGGCTGCTGTCTGTGAACAGCTGTGAGCGAGAGAGATGGAGGGGAGAGATGAATGTATCAATACATTTAAGCCACTGTGATTGGTTAATGATTATGGCTGTCACCTTTTGATGTGCCGGTCCAATGAAGGAGTTGGGGTCTTTAAACTCTGCCGAAGTGGAAATTGTGAGTAAAGGAAAAAGAAAATTGTTGGGAAAGAAACCAGAAAGTGGAGCTCAAACACGAAAAATTACACAGGCTTACACGCAGGAGCGGGCGGTATGAAGTTTGCCGCGGGCAGGAGCGTCTTAGAGGGTTAGGTCAGAGATTAGAGGTGTGAATGTGAGATGTGGCTCAACAAGTGTTAGGTTGGTGAAACCAACACTAACAGAGATCAGAAGGTGTTCAGGCAGGTAAACCATTCACAGGTGACAGCTTTAGGTTGGTGAAACCAACATTAACAGAGATCAGAAGGTGTTCAGGCAGGTAAAACATTCACAGGTGACAGCTTTAGGTTGGTGAAACCAACATTAACAGAGATCAGAAGGTGTTCAGGCAGGTAAACCACTCACAGGTGACAGCTTTAGGTTGGTGAAACCAACATTAACAGAGATCAGAAGGTGTTCAGGCAGGTAAACCACTCACAGGTGACAGCTTTAGGTTGGTGAAACCAACATTAACAGAGATCAGAAGGTGTTCAGGCAGGTAAACCACTCACAGGTGACAGCTTTAGGTTGGTGAAACCAACATTAACAGAGATCAGAAGGTGTCCTGTCTAACTGTGTCCAACTGTGTCTAACTGTGTCTCCCCTGTCTAACCTGCAGGTGTTCCCGTTACAAACTGCTCAGCCTGGGCTGCCTTTGGCAGTGGGGATATTTCAGAATGAACGCAGTCCAGTTTACACCAGGTAACTTTGGTCTGGTCGAGGGAACCGTTCGGCTGCTTTCGAACTTCAACATTCAAAAGACCCTTTTCCTCATACTTCAGCTTGTCCATCCAAAGGATTTGTGGTGGATGGTCCTCTTTCTAACTCCCCTGCCAGAGACCTGGGAGCTGTGGGTTCAGTAGCTCATCTGTTCCTGGATCTTCTGGACAGATATCTCTGATGGGGCACCACTGGCGTCGCTGCTGCCTTCACTTCCCCACATCTCTTGAACTTCCTCCTCCAGCTCGTGGTATTTTTTCTTTCTCTGGTGTTGCTGCCTCCTTCTTTAGTCTACCAACAGATAGAAATATTTGGCACGATGCGTGCACGCACAGTTATGTGGGCCTGATCCGTCTCTCTTCGCCAGGTTAACGATGACGTCTTTTTTTTAAGGTGCGAAAGGTGCCTGTGTGATGGTGACAGTATGGGAAGCCAGCGTTGCCCTGGAAACGTTTAATAATGATCTACAGCCTGTGTAGCCTCAAGCTCCGGGGCTCAAGCTCCGGGGCTCAAGCTCCGGGGCTCAAGCTCCGGGGCCCGACGCCGTTGGGGGCCCAACACAAGGCTCGATTTAAAAAAACTCAAATAATTTTTTTTAAAAAGGTGGAAAAAAACCATGCACATTGCTCTGGCTGCTGTCTGTGAACAGCTGTGAGCGAGAGAGATGGAGGGGAGAGATGAATGTATCAATACATTTAAGCCACTGTGATTGGTTAATGATTATGGCTGTCACCTTTTGATGTGCCGGTCCAATGAAGGAGTTGGGGTCTTTAAACTCTGCCGAAGTGGAAATTGTGAGTAAAGGAAAAAGAAAATTGTTGGGAAAGAAACCAGAAAGTGGAGCTCAAACACGAAAAATTACACAGGCTTACACGCAGGAGCGGGCGGTATGAAGTTTGCCGCGGGCAGGAGCGTCTTAGAGGGTTAGGTCAGAGATTAGAGGTGTGAATGTGAGATGTGGCTCAACAAGTGTTAGGTTGGTGAAACCAACACTAACAGAGATCAGAAGGTGTTCAGGCAGGTAAACCATTCACAGGTGACAGCTTTAGGTTGGTGAAACCAACATTAACAGAGATCAGAAGGTGTTCAGGCAGGTAAACCATTCACAGGTGACAGCTTTAGGTTGGTGAAACCAACATTAACAGAGATCAGAAGGTGTTCAGGCAGGTAAACCATTCACAGGTGACAGCTTTAGGTTGGTGAAACCAACACTAACAGAGATCAGAAGGTGTTCAGGCAGGTAAACCATTCACAGGTGACAGCTTTAGGTTGGTGAAACCAACACTAACAGAGATCAGAAGGTGTTCAGGCAGGTAAACCATTCACAGGTGACAGCTTTAGGTTGGTGAAACCAACACTAACAGAGATCAGAAGGTGTTCAGGCAGGTAAAACATTCACAGGTGACAGCTTTAGGTTGGTGAAACCAACATTAACAGAGATCAGAAGGTGTTCAGGCAGGTAAACCATTCACAGGTGACAGCTTTAGGTTGGTGAAACCAACACTAACAGAGATCAGAAGGTGTTCAGACAGGTAAACCACTCACAGGTGACAGCTTTAGGTTGGTGAAACCAACACTAACAGAGATCAGAAGGTGTTCAGGCAGGTAAACCATTCACAGGTGACAGCTTTAGGTTGGTGAAACCAACATTAACAGAGATCAGAAGGTGTTCAGGCAGGTAAACCACTCACAGGTGACAGCTTTAGGTTGGTGAAACCAACATTAACAGAGATCAGAAGGTGTTCAGGCAGGTAAACCACTCACAGGTGACAGCTTTAGGTTGGTGAAACCAACACTAACAGAGATCAGAAGGTGTTCAGGCAGGTAAACCATTCACAGGTGACAGCTTTAGGTTGGTGAAACCAACACTAACAGAGATCAGAAGGTGTTCAGGCAGGTAAACCACTCACAGGTGACAGCTTTAGGTTGGTGAAACCAACATTAACAGAGATCAGAAGGTGTTCAGGCAGGTAAACCATTCACAGGTGACAGCTTTAGGTTGGTGAAACCAACATTAACAGAGATCAGAAGGTGTTCAGGCAGGTAAACCACTCACAGGTGACAGCTTTAGGTTGGTGAAACCAACATTAACAGAGATCAGAAGGTGTTCAGGCAGGTAAACCATTCACAGGTGACAGCTTTAGGTTGGTGAAACCAACACTAACAGAGATCAGAAGGTGTTCAGGCAGGTAAACCACTCACAGGTGACAGCTTTAGGTTGGTGAAACCAACACTAACAGAGATCAGAAGGTGTTCAGGCAGGTAAACCATTCACAGGTGACAGCTTTAGGTTGGTGAAACCAACACTAACAGAGATCAGAAGGTGTTCAGGCAGGTAAACCACTCACAGGTGACAGCTTTAGGTTGGTGAAACCAACACTAACAGAGATCAGAAGGTGTTCAGGCAGGTAAACCATTCACAGGTGACAGCTTTAGGTTGGTGAAACCAACACTAACAGAGATCAGAAGGTGTTCAGGCAGGTAAACCATTCACAGGTGACAGCTTTAGGTTGGTGAAACCAACACTAACAGAGATCAGAAGGTGTTCAGGCAGGTAAACCACTCACAGGTGACAGCTTTAGGTTGGTGGAACCAACATTAACAGAGATCAGAAGGTGTTCAGGCAGGTAAACCATTCACAGGTGACAGCTTTAGGTTGGTGAAACCAACATTAACAGAGATCAGAAGGTGTTCAGGCAGGTAAACCATTCACAGGTGACAGCTTTAGGTTGGTGAAACCAACACTAACAGAGATCAGAAGGTGTTCAGGCAGGTAAACCATTCACAGGTGACAGCTTTAGGTTGGTGAAACCAACACTAACAGAGATCAGAAGGTGTTCAGGCAGGTAAAACATTCACAGGTGACAGCTTTAGGTTGGTGAAACCAACACTAACAGAGATCAGAAGGTGTTCAGGCAGGTAAACCACTCACAGGTGACAGCTTTAGGTTGGTGAAACCAACATTAACAGAGATCAGAAGGTGTTCAGGCAGGTAAACCACTCACAGGTGACAGCTTTAGGTTGGTGAAACCAACATGAACAGAGATCAGAAGCTGTTCAGGCAGGTAAAACATTCACAGGTGACAGCTTTAGGTTGGTGAAACCAACACTAACAGAGATCAGAAGCTGTTCAGGCAGGTAAACCATTCACAGGTGACAGCTTTAGGTTGGTGAAACCAACACTAACAGAGATCAGAAGGTGTTCAGGCAGGTAAACCATTCACAGGTGACAGCTTTAGGTTGGTGAAACCAACACTAACAGAGATCAGAAGGTGTTCAGGCAGGTAAACCATTCACAGGTGACAGCTTTAGGTTGGTGAAACCAACATTAACAGAGATCAGAAGATGTTCAGGCAGGTAAACCATTCACAGGTGACAGCTTTAGGTTGGTGAAACCAACACTAACAGAGATCAGAAGGTGTTCAGGCAGGTAAACCATTCACAGGTGACAGCTTTAGGTTGGTGAAACCAACACTAACAGAGATCAGAAGGTGTTCAGGCAGGTAAACCATTCACAGGTGACAGCTTTAGGTTGGTGAAACCAACATTAACAGAGATCAGAAGATGTTCAGGCAGGTAAACCATTCACAGGTGACAGCTTTAGGTTGGTGAAACCAACACTAACAGAGATCAGAAGGTGTTCAGGCAGGTAAACCATTCACAGGTGACAGCTTTAGGTTGGTGAAACCAACACTAACAGAGATCAGAAGGTGTTCAGGCAGGTAAACCATTCACAGGTGACAGCTTTAGGTTGGTGAAACCAACACTAACAGAGATCAGAAGGTGTTCAGGCAGGTAAACCATTCACAGGTGACAGCTTTAGGTTGGTGAAACCAACACTAACAGAGATCAGAAGGTGTTCAGGCAGGTAAACCACTCACAGGTGACAGCTTTAGGTTGGTGAAACCAACACTAACAGAGATCAGAAGGTGTTCAGGCAGGTAAACCATTCACAGGTGACAGCTTTAGGTTGGTGAAACCAACACTAACAGAGATCAGAAGCTGTTCAGGCAGGTAAACCACTCACAGGTGACAGCTTTAGGTTGGTGAAACCAACATTAACAGAGATCAGAAGGTGTTCAGGCAGGTAAACCATTCACAGGTGACAGCTTTAGGTTGGTGAAACCAACACTAACAGAGATCAGAAGCTGTTCAGGCAGGTAAACCACTCACAGGTGACAGCTTTAGGTTGGTGAAACCAACATTAACAGAGATCAGAAGGTGTTCAGGCAGGTAAACCATTCACAGGTGACAGCTTTAGGTTGGTGAAACCAACATTAACAGAGATCAGAAGGTGTTCAGGCAGGTAAACCATTCACAGGTGACAGCTTTAGGTTGGTGAAACCAACATTAACAGAGATCAGAAGGTGTTCAGGCAGGTAAACCATTCACAGGTGACAGCTTTAGGTTGGTGAAACCAACATTAACAGAGATCAGAAGGTGTTCAGGCAGGTAAACCATTCACAGGTGACAGCTTTAGGTTGGTGAAACCAACACTAACAGAGATCAGAAGGTGTTCAGGCAGGTAAACCACTCACAGGTGACAGCTTTAGGTTGGTGAAACCAACATTAACAGAGATCAGAAGGTGTTCAGGCAGGTAAACCATTCACAGGTGACAGCTTTAGGTTGGTGAAACCAACACTAACAGAGATCAGAAGGTGTTCAGGCAGGTAAACCATTCACAGGTGACAGCTTTAGGTTGGTGAAACCAACACTAACAGAGATCAGAAGGTGTTCAGGCAGGTAAACCATTCACAGGTGACAGCTTTAGGTTGGTGAAACCAACACTAACAGAGATCAGAAGCTGTTCAGGCAGGTAAACCATTCACAGGTGACAGCTTTAGGTTGGTGAAACCAACACTAACAGAGATCAGAAGGTGTTCAGGCAGGTAAACCATTCACAGGTGACAGCTTTAGGTTGGTGAAACCAACATTAACAGAGATCAGAAGGTGTTCAGGCAGGTAAACCACTCACAGGTGACAGCTTTAGGTTGGTGAAACCAACATTAACAGAGATCAGAAGGTGTTCAGGCAGGTAAACCACTCACAGGTGACAGCTTTAGGTTGGTGAAACCAACACTAACAGAGATCAGAAGGTGTTCAGGCAGGTAAACCATTCACAGGTGACAGCTTTAGGTTGGTGAAACCAACACTAACAGAGATCAGAAGGTGTTCAGGCAGGTAAACCACTCACAGGTGACAGCTTTAGGTTGGTGAAACCAACACTAACAGAGATCAGAAGGTGTTCAGGCAGGTAAACCATTCACAGGTGACAGCTTTAGGTTGGTGAAACCAACATTAACAGAGATCAGAAGCTGTTCAGGCAGGTAAACCATTCACAGGTGACAGCTTTAGGTTGGTGAAACCAACACTAACAGAGATCAGAAGCTGTTCAGGCAGGTAAACCACTCACAGGTGACAGCTTTAGGTTGGTGAAACCAACATTAACAGAGATCAGAAGGTGTTCAGGCAGGTAAACCATTCACAGGTGACAGCTTTAGGTTGGTGAAACCAACATTAACAGAGATCAGAAGGTGTTCAGGCAGGTAAACCATTCACAGGTGACAGCTTTAGGTTGGTGAAACCAACATTAACAGAGATCAGAAGGTGTTCAGGCAGGTAAACCATTCACAGGTGACAGCTTTAGGTTGGTGAAACCAACATTAACAGAGATCAGAAGGTGTTCAGGCAGGTAAACCATTCACAGGTGACAGCTTTAGGTTGGTGAAACCAACACTAACAGAGATCAGAAGGTGTTCAGGCAGGTAAACCACTCACAGGTGACAGCTTTAGGTTGGTGAAACCAACATTAACAGAGATCAGAAGCTGTTCAGGCAGGTAAACCATTCACAGGTGACAGCTTTAGGTTGGTGAAACCAACACTAACAGAGATCAGAAGGTGTTCAGGCAGGTAAACCACTCACAGGTGACAGCTTTAGGTTGGTGAAACCAACACTAACAGAGATCAGAAGGTGTTCAGGCAGGTAAACCATTCACAGGTGACAGCTTTAGGTTGGTGAAACCAACACTAACAGAGATCAGAAGCTGTTCAGGCAGGTAAACCATTCACAGGTGACAGCTTTAGGTTGGTGAAACCAACACTAACAGAGATCAGAAGGTGTTCAGGCAGGTAAACCATTCACAGGTGACAGCTTTAGGTTGGTGAAACCAACATTAACAGAGATCAGAAGGTGTTCAGGCAGGTAAACCACTCACAGGTGACAGCTTTAGGTTGGTGAAACCAACATTAACAGAGATCAGAAGGTGTTCAGGCAGGTAAACCATTCACAGGTGACAGCTTTAGGTTGGTGAAACCAACATTAACAGAGATCAGAAGGTGTTCAGGCAGGTAAACCACTCACAGGTGACAGCTTTAGGTTGGTGAAACCAACACTAACAGAGATCAGAAGGTGTTCAGGCAGGTAAACCATTCACAGGTGACAGCTTTAGGTTGGTGAAACCAACATTAACAGAGATCAGAAGGTGTTCAGGCAGGTAAACCACTCACAGGTGACAGCTTTAGGTTGGTGAAACCAACACTAACAGAGATCAGAAGGTGTTCAGGCAGGTAAACCATTCACAGGTGACAGCTTTAGGTTGGTGAAACCAACATTAACAGAGATCAGAAGGTGTTCAGGCAGGTAAACCACTCACAGGTGACAGCTTTAGGTTGGTGAAACCAACACTAACAGAGATCAGAAGGTGTTCAGGCAGGTAAACCACTCACAGGTGACAGCTTTAGGTTGGTGAAACCAACACTAACAGAGATCAGAAGGTGTTCAGGCAGGTAAACCATTCACAGGTGACAGCTTTAGGTTGGTGAAACCAACACTAACAGAGATCAGAAGGTGTTCAGGCAGGTAAACCATTCACAGGTGACAGCTTTAGGTTGGTGAAACCAACATTAACAGAGATCAGAAGGTGTTCGGGCAGGTAAACCACTCACAGGTGACAGCTTTAGGTTGGTGAAACCAACATTAACAGAGATCAGAAGGTGTTCAGGCAGGTAAACCACTCACAGGTGACAGCTTTAGGTTGGTGAAACCAACATGAACAGAGATCAGAAGCTGTTCAGGCAGGTAAAACATTCACAGGTGACAGCTTTAGGTTGGTGAAACCAACACTAACAGAGATCAGAAGCTGTTCAGGCAGGTAAACCATTCACAGGTGACAGCTTTAGGTTGGTGAAACCAACACTAACAGAGATCAGAAGGTGTTCAGGCAGGTAAACCATTCACAGGTGACAGCTTTAGGTTGGTGAAACCAACATTAACAGAGATCAGAAGATGTTCAGGCAGGTAAACCATTCACAGGTGACAGCTTTAGGTTGGTGAAACCAACACTAACAGAGATCAGAAGGTGTTCAGGCAGGTAAACCATTCACAGGTGACAGCTTTAGGTTGGTGAAACCAACACTAACAGAGATCAGAAGGTGTTCAGGCAGGTAAACCATTCACAGGTGACAGCTTTAGGTTGGTGAAACCAACATTAACAGAGATCAGAAGATGTTCAGGCAGGTAAACCATTCACAGGTGACAGCTTTAGGTTGGTGAAACCAACACTAACAGAGATCAGAAGGTGTTCAGGCAGGTAAACCATTCACAGGTGACAGCTTTAGGTTGGTGAAACCAACACTAACAGAGATCAGAAGGTGTTCAGGCAGGTAAACCATTCACAGGTGACAGCTTTAGGTTGGTGAAACCAACACTAACAGAGATCAGAAGGTGTTCAGGCAGGTAAACCACTCACAGGTGACAGCTTTAGGTTGGTGAAACCAACATTAACAGAGATCAGAAGCTTTTCAGGCAGGTAAACCATTCACAGGTGACAGCTTTAGGTTGGTGAAACCAACACTAACAGAGATCAGAAGCTGTTCAGGCAGGTAAACCACTCACAGGTGACAGCTTTAGGTTGGTGAAACCAACATTAACAGAGATCAGAAGGTGTTCAGGCAGGTAAACCATTCACAGGTGACAGCTTTAGGTTGGTGAAACCAACATTAACAGAGATCAGAAGCTTTTCAGGCAGGTAAACCATTCACAGGTGACAGCTTTAGGTTGGTGAAACCAACACTAACAGAGATCAGAAGCTGTTCAGGCAGGTAAACCACTCACAGGTGACAGCTTTAGGTTGGTGAAACCAACATTAACAGAGATCAGAAGATGTTCAGGCAGGTAAACCATTCACAGGTGACAGCTTTAGGTTGGTGAAACCAACACTAACAGAGATCAGAAGGTGTTCAGGCAGGTAAACCATTCACAGGTGACAGCTTTAGGTTGGTGAAACCAACACTAACAGAGATCAGAAGGTGTTCAGGCAGGTAAACCACTCACAGGTGACAGCTTTAGGTTGGTGAAACCAACACTAACAGAGATCAGAAGGTGTTCAGGCAGGTAAACCATTCACAGGTGACAGCTTTAGGTTGGTGAAACCAACACTAACAGAGATCAGAAGGTGTTCAGGCAGGTAAACCACTCACAGGTGACAGCTTTAGGTTGGTGAAACCAACACTAACAGAGATCAGAAGGTGTTCAGGCAGGTAAACCATTCACAGGTGACAGCTTTAGGTTGGTGAAACCAACACTAACAGAGATCAGAAGGTGTTCAGGCAGGTAAACCATTCACAGGTGACAGCTTTAGGTTGGTGAAACCAACATTAACAGAGATCAGAAGGTGTTCAGGCAGGTAAACCATTCACAGGTGACAGCTTTAGGTTGGTGAAACCAACATTAACAGAGATCAGAAGGTGTTCAGGCAGGTAAACCATTCACAGGTGACAGCTTTAGGTTGGTGAAACCAACACTAACAGAGATCAGAAGGTGTTCAGGCAGGTAAACCATTCACAGGTGACAGCTTTAGGTTGGTGAAACCAACACTAACAGAGATCAGAAGGTGTTCAGGCAGGTAAACCACTCACAGGTGACAGCTTTAGGTTGGTGAAACCAACATTAACAGAGATCAGAAGCTTTTCAGGCAGGTAAACCATTCACAGGTGACAGCTTTAGGTTGGTGAAACCAACATTAACAGAGATCAGAAGATGTTCAGGCAGGTAAACCACTCACAGGTGACAGCTTTAGGTTGGTGAAACCAACATTAACAGAGATCAGAAGGTGTTCAGGCAGGTAAACCATTCACAGGTGACAGCTTTAGGTTGGTGAAACCAACACTAACAGAGATCAGAAGGTGTTCAGGCAGGTAAACCATTCACAGGTGACAGCTTTAGGTTGGTGAAACCAACACTAACAGAGATCAGAAGGTGTTCAGGCAGGTAAACCATTCACAGGTGACAGCTTTAGGTTGGTGAAACCAACACTAACAGAGATCAGAAGGTGTTCAGGCAGGTAAACCACTCACAGGTGACAGCTTTAGGTTGGTGAAACCAACATTAACAGAGATCAGAAGCTTTTCAGGCAGGTAAACCATTCACAGGTGACAGCTTTAGGTTGGTGAAACCAACACTAACAGAGATCAGAAGGTGTTCAGGCAGGTAAACCATTCACAGGTGACAGCTTTAGGTTGGTGAAACCAACACTAACAGAGATCAGAAGGTGTTCAGGCAGGTAAACCATTCACAGGTGACAGCTTTAGGTTGGTGAAACCAACACTAACAGAGATCAGAAGGTGTTCAGGCAGGTAAACCACTCACAGGTGACAGCTTTAGGTTGGTGAAACCAACATTAACAGAGATCAGAAGCTTTTCAGGCAGGTAAACCATTCACAGGTGACAGCTTTAGGTTGGTGAAACCAACACTAACAGAGATCAGAAGCTGTTCAGGCAGGTAAACCACTCACAGGTGACAGCTTTAGGTTGGTGAAACCAACATTAACAGAGATCAGAAGGTGTTCAGGCAGGTAAACCATTCACAGGTGACAGCTTTAGGTTGGTGAAACCAACATTAACAGAGATCAGAAGGTGTTCAGGCAGGTAAACCATTCACAGGTGACAGCTTTAGGTTGGTGAAACCAACATTAACAGAGATCAGAAGGTGTTCAGGCAGGTAAACCATTCACAGGTGACAGCTTTAGGTTGGTGAAACCAACATTAACAGAGATCAGAAGGTGTTCAGGCAGGTAAACCATTCACAGGTGACAGCTTTAGGTTGGTGAAACCAACACTAACAGAGATCAGAAGCTGTTCAGGCAGGTAAACCACTCACAGGTGACAGCTTTAGGTTGGTGAAACCAACATTAACAGAGATCAGAAGGTGTTCAGGCAGGTAAACCATTCACAGGTGACAGCTTTAGGTTGGTGAAACCAACATTAACAGAGATCAGAAGGTGTTCAGGCAGGTAAACCATTCACAGGTGACAGCTTTAGGTTGGTGAAACCAACATTAACAGAGATCAGAAGGTGTTCAGGCAGGTAAACCATTCACAGGTGACAGCTTTAGGTTGGTGAAACCAACATTAACAGAGATCAGAAGGTGTTCAGGCAGGTAAACCATTCACAGGTGACAGCTTTAGGTTGGTGAAACCAACATTAACAGAGATCAGAAGGTGTTCAGGCAGGTAAACCATTCACAGGTGACAGCTTTAGGTTGGTGAAACCAACACTAACAGAGATCAGAAGGTGTTCAGGCAGGTAAACCATTCACAGGTGACAGCTTTAGGTTGGTGAAACCAACATTAACAGAGATCAGAAGCTGTTCAGGCAGGTAAACCATTCACAGGGGACAGCTTTAGGTTGGTGAAACCAACACTAACAGAGATCAGAAGGTGTTCAGGCAGGTAAACCATTCACAGGTGACAGCTTTAGGTTGGTGAAACCAACACTAACAGAGATCAGAAGGTGTTCAGGCAGGTAAACCATTCACAGGTGACAGCTTTGGTGGCCTGAAACTGCCCCAACCATCAGTCAGAGCTGAAGCTCCGGATCAGTGAGGTTTGCCTTTCTTATTTCCTCTGGTGGAGGAGAGATCCTTCTTATTGTGTTGCTGCAGGGGTAAATCTTAATGTTTGAGGTCAGGATCCCGCCGTTTTCCCTAACCTGCAATATCCAAAGCAGCGTAAATACCACATATCAAATCTAATTAAAAGTCCCCTGATATGGAAGATAAATTTGGATGAAGACTTAAAACCGAGTGGAATTTAATGCAGCGTCTCTCTGCCTTCAGCTGTTCCCACGAGCTCTTTAACCACTCTGCTGCCAAACTGCGAGTTGATGCGGCGTGCCAGAGCCCACGCGGCACCTGCATCGCATCACAGCGATGAGCTCTGAACCAGAAGAGAGAAAACCCAGCAACGCTTATATAACCCTATTTCTTCCAGGGGAAACTGCTGCACAATGCTGCCTTTGTCTGCCCTCAGGCCTCTGAAAGAAAGCAGCCTCAGACACCTTTAACAGACTCAAACACAACTTCTTACCATCTCACTGTACATATAACAGCACCTTGTTCTCTGGGAGTCTTTAGTCTGCCCATTAAACCAACGAGAACAACGCAAACTAATTCTAAGATTTTCCTTTTCTTTGTTTGAATAATGAGGACAAAAACAATGAAGGGATTTAGCTTCAGCAGCTTCAGCAGATTACAGAGGTCATTAGTGGTAAAACGCCGTTAAATGAACCATTTAATGACCTCAGAGATTAGATTCATCTGGAGTCAATCAATGTTAAAAGTTCTTTGTTTGCTTTAATCCATCAAAAAATATCTGAGCTTCGTTTCATCGTTTCATAAAAACCAGGTCTCCCTGGAAAAAGACACCATTGATCAATGGGACTAACCTGGACTGGGTTAACCTGGACTGGGTTAAACTGGACTGGATTCACTTGGACTGGGTTAAACTGGACTGGGTTAAACTGGACTGGGTTAAACTGGACTGGATTCACTTGGACTGGGTTAAACTGGACTGGGTTAAACTGGACTGGGTTAACCTGGACTGGATTCACTTGGACTGGGTTAACTTGGACTGGGTTAACCTGGACTGGGTTAACCTGGACTGTATTAACCTGGACTGTGTTAACCTGGACTGGGTTAAACTGGACTGGGTTAACCTGGACTGGGTTAACCTGGACTGGGTTAACTTGGACTGGGTTAAACTGGACTGGATTCACTTGGACTGGGTTAACTTGGACTGGGTTAAACTGGACTGGATTCACTTGGACTGGGTTAAACTGGACTGGGTTAACCTGGACTGTGTTAACTTGGACTGGATTCACTTGGACTGGGTTAACCTGGACTGGATTCACTTGGACTGGATTCACTTGGACTGGGTTAACCTGGACTGGGTTAACCTGGACTGTATTAACCTGGACTGGGTTAACCTGGACTGTGTTAACCTGGACTGGGTTAAACTGGACTGGGTTAACCTGGACTGGGTTAACTTGGACTGGGTTAACCTGGACTGGGTTAACTTGGACTGGATTCACTTGGACTGGGTTAACCTGGACTGGATTCACTTGGACTGGATTCACTTGGACTGGGTTAACCTGGACTGGATTCACTTGGACTGGATTCACTTGGACTGGGTTAACCTGGACTGGGTTAACCTGGACTGTATTAACCTGGACTGGGTTAAACTGGACTGGGTTAACCTGGACTGGGTTAACTTGGACTGGGTTAACCTGGACTGTATTAACCTGGACTGTGTTAACCTGGACTGGGTTAAACTGGACTGGGTTAACTTGGACTGGATTCACTTGGACTGGGTTAAACTGGACTGGGTTAACCTGGACTGGATTCACTTGGACTGGGTTAAACTGGACTGGGTTAACCTGGACTGTATTAACCTGGACTGTGTTAACCTGGACTGTGTTAACCTGGACTGGGTTAAACTGGACTGGGTTAACTTGGACTGGGTTAAACTGGACTGGATTCACTTGGACTGGGTTAAACTGGACTGGGTTAACCTGGACTGGGTTAACTTGGACTGGGTTAACCTGGACTGGGTTAAACTGGACTGGATTCACTTGGACTGGGTTAAACTGGACTGGGTTAAACTGGACTGGGTTAACCTGGACTGGATTCACTTGGACTGGATTCACTTGGACTGGGTTAACCTGGACTGGATTCACTTGGACTGGATTCACTTGGACTGGGTTAACCTGGACTGGGTTAACCTGGACTGTATTAACCTGGACTGGGTTAACCTAGACTGTGTTAACCTGGACTGGGTTAAACTGGACTGGGTTAACCTGGACTGGGTTAACTTGGACTGGGTTAACCTGGACTGTATTAACCTGGACTGTGTTAACCTGGACTGGGTTAAACTGGACTGGGTTAACTTGGACTGGATTCACTTGGACTGGGTTAAACTGGACTGGGTTAACCTGGACTGGATTCACTTGGACTGGGTTAAACTGGACTGTGTTAACCTGGACTGTGTTAACCTGGACTGTGTTAACCTGGACTGGGTTAACTTGGACTGGGTTAAACTGGACTGGATTCACTTGGACTGGGTTAAACTGGACTGGGTTAACCTGGACTGGGTTAACTTGGACTGGGTTAACCTGGACTGGGTTAACCTGGACTGGGTTAAACTGGACTGGATTCACTTGGACTGGGTTAAACTGGACTGGGTTAAACTGGACTGGGTTAACCTGGACTGGATTCACTTGGACTGGGTTAACTTGGACTGGGTTAACCTGGACTGGGTTAACCTGGACTGTATTAACCTGGACTGTGTTAACCTGGACTGGGTTAAACTGGACTGGGTTAACCTGGACTGGGTTAACCTGGACTGGGTTAACTTGGACTGGGTTAAACTGGACTGGATTCACTTGGACTGGGTTAACTTGGACTGGGTTAAACTGGACTGGATTCACTTGGACTGGGTTAAACTGGACTGGGTTAACCTGGACTGTGTTAACTTGGACTGGATTCACTTGGACTGGGTTAACCTGGACTGGATTCACTTGGACTGGATTCACTTGGACTGGGTTAACCTGGACTGGGTTAACCTGGACTGTATTAACCTGGACTGGGTTAACCTGGACTGTGTTAACCTGGACTGGGTTAAACTGGACTGGGTTAACCTGGACTGGGTTAACTTGGACTGGGTTAACCTGGACTGGGTTAACTTGGACTGGATTCACTTGGACTGGGTTAACCTGGACTGGATTCACTTGGACTGGATTCACTTGGACTGGGTTAACCTGGACTGGATTCACTTGGACTGGATTCACTTGGACTGGGTTAACCTGGACTGGGTTAACCTGGACTGTATTAACCTGGACTGGGTTAACCTAGACTGTGTTAACCTGGACTGGGTTAAACTGGACTGGGTTAACCTGGACTGGGTTAACTTGGACTGGGTTAACCTGGACTGTATTAACCTGGACTGTGTTAACCTGGACTGGGTTAAACTGGACTGGGTTAACTTGGACTGGATTCACTTGGACTGGGTTAAACTGGACTGGGTTAACCTGGACTGGATTCACTTGGACTGGGTTAAACTGGACTGGGTTAACCTGGACTGTATTAACCTGGACTGTGTTAACCTGGACTGTGTTAACCTGGACTGGGTTAAACTGGACTGGGTTAACTTGGACTGGGTTAAACTGGACTGGATTCACTTGGACTGGGTTAAACTGGACTGGGTTAACCTGGACTGGGTTAACTTGGACTGGGTTAACCTGGACTGGGTTAACCTGGACTGGGTTAACTTGGACTGGGTTAACCTGGACTGGGTTCATTTGGACTGGGTTAAACTGGACTGGGTTAACCTGGACTGGGTTAACCTGGACTGGGTTAACCTGGACTGTATTAACCTGGACTGGGTTAACCTGGACTGGGTTAACTTGGACTGGGTTAAACTGGACTGGGTTAAACTGGACTGGGTTAACCTGGACTGGGAGACGTATTCTGCTCATTTTCACCTCTGTAACTCCACCAGATTAGCTGCTCAGATCAGTAAAGTCAGCAGCATTATACTGATCCTTTATAAGGAGCCCCTCCATTCAAAGTTTGTATGCAACAAGCCGTTAGAGCCCCTCCTTTTTTCCGATTGGTGGACTTCTGGAAGCCTGCAGACTGTCAGCAGCTTTTGAGCTCTAATGCCTGAAACCTGGGGTTTTGTGACATCTGACATATTTAGGCATAAGCTTCAGAAATTAGAACAGAGTCAGTTTCTGATTCAGTTTATTTCACAATCAAACACCAAATAAGTTGTTAGTTCACACCTTTACAGCCCGTCGGGGCTCTGGACTACCCAGTGGGGACAGAAAATGGATGGTAGGAAAACAAATTGACTGTAACGTGTTGTGTTTTTGTGTAACCAAGACAACCAGCAAAATGGTGTCTATGATGGTGGAGGTCGGGCTGTAAAATGATCGGCTCTAACCGTGTGGCGTTAATGTCTGCAGCCAACCAAGAAGAGTCAAAGGTGCTGTTACGGGTTACTATGGTTACTATCTGCCACCTCGTGAGGATTTTATTGAAGAAGAAGACCACTCCGAGGTGGAAGCGCAGGTGCTTTACAGACGCCGTTATGTGCCACATTGAGGGCTATGAACAAGTGATCTTTTCAGTTGGCAGACTTGCTGAGAATTTACTGCTTTTGCCTCAAAGCGTTGACCTAAACTAGTCTGAAAATGTCACGGACACACCTACAAAGGGGCTTTCTCAGGGTTTTCACCTCTTAAAATGTGACCTTGGTTTTTCTCTCCACCTGGGTTTGGTTTCACCTCGGCTTGGGATGGATGTGCCACCCCCCCCCCCCGGTGCTCAGGTGATGGGGTTTTCGATGCTTCTTTCCAAACCCACGTGTGCTTTGAGAGCCTCGGATCGTTGTCGGCTGGTGGGTGGACTCGTGGTCAGATGGCACATCAGACAGAGGAAAGTTTAAAGCACAAAGAGGTTACTGGTGTGTTTCTGTGCAGCGTTCAGGGGCTGTGGGGAAGTTGGCGAACATGTGAGGGGAAACGATGACAAAGCTTGGTTTCTGAGGTCAAACTAAGAGTCATTCTGACATTAAAAACCTCTTTTCAGACTCAGTGTTGTGTGGATTATGGAGGCTCCCAAAATATTCTTCAAAATACGACTTTTCCTCTTGTAAATATCAGTTTTACCAGAACAACACAAGTGCCGATCTTTATCCAAGATGTTGTGCTTTCCTGTCGAGATGATTGCTCAGTAATGATGATTCTTCTTCTCTGCAGCTTTTCAAAGCAAAGTTAGGAAGACACGAGCAAAGCAAAGAGCGTTAACTGGGGAAGTACCCGTTTGTGACGGTGGTTAAATGGTGTCCAGTGGACTCTTTGGTTGGCTGTAATTTGGATGCGTGCTGCCGGTTGTAATGAAGTTCTGTGAGGATAGAAAAAGATAGTTTGAAGGTGAAGGGAACGGTTTTATGGTTGAATGTAACACCTGGACCTGTGCTCGCCTTTAATGAAGGAGAACAGAGCCTTGGGGTGGGGGGGCGAGTCTGAACATGTGATCATAGTTGTACTTTGGTGTTTTTACCCAGTTGTGTTGACTTGTTGGATGTCAGTCAGCAGGACACATAAAGTTCATGGTTCTTAGGGAGGATTTGACTGGAAAGTGGCCCAACACACACTCAAGATTATTAGTTATTATTATTAGATTATCTTGTTTGAATAAGATTCTCTGACATCAGTGTCATGGCTTAAACAAACTTCCTTTGTCTGACCTTAAACCGGAACGTTTCTAATTCCATCAGCTTTCATTCACGAGCAGAAAGGCTGAGGGAGGGACTGATTACAGGAAGCAAGTTAAGCCACCCAGGACTCTTCTGCTGATTTACATGCACCAACACAGATTCACAGAGAAGTTTTTAAGGTGCTTGTAGCTCTGTGAAAATCCGCTGTATGAAGACAAAGCAGCTTTCTGAATAAATCTCGACTCCTGTTAAATCCAGAGAAGGTTCCAGTGCGGAGGAGTCTGGATCTTATGCAGCTATAAATCAGCTCCATCTCCATCCATCCATCACTGAGGAGGACTTTCCACTGTGGGTTATGCAGGTTACAGCGAGTCCGGCGGCTCTTTTATCACCTCAGGCTGCAGCCTCCAACAATAAACTCCGAGCTGAGTAAAGGTTCAGGTCTGGGCCTTCAAGGACTTTGCACTCAACTGATCCTGAATTTACTGCGATTCAAGGAAAGTGCAGCTGACAGCGTCACAGATGGAAGCACGGGAAATGCACAGATGACTTCAGGAGACTCACCTGCTTCAGATTCAGTCCTTACTCAGAGCTTTGGCTCAGAACAAATGGCTTGTGTTGGTCAGGCTGAGGCGTTAGTCCAACACTCAGCTCTGTGGTGAGTGTTTTACACCAAACTGGAGTCACGGAAACATGAAGTTTGCTTCGAGACAAACTCTGAAACAAGTCAGATAACATCGTCTTCATTGGATGTAAAGCTGTCTGAGGTTCTGCTCAAACTGTGGCCAAGCATCAGAGGGACAAGCTGCCGTTTGATTTTACCGCGTTCTTCTGTCCTCTTTTGCTTCTTCCTGGAAACGCTCAAAGCTGCAGCTCAAAGGTTTTCAGCATTCTGCTCAAAGGCCTGAGGATGTTGGTCAGCTGGACCACGCTGCCCTGCCAAAGACAGGAAGCATTCCTCTGCATGTACAGTCTGTGAAGGAGATAAACTGAAGCAGGGCTGTGGTATCTGCCTCAAATATTTACATATTTTACCTGAATTACCTCTGAATTCTAACAGTGTGAAGGACTCGCTCCAGATTTCTGTAGAAGCAGAGATGCTTTTGAATGTGATGCCCGTTAGGACACCTTCACGCAGGCAGCTGTGGTACATTCAGTGAATTCTTCTGAAGACGGATGATGCATCGGCTGCCCAGAGCCGGGGCCAAAACTCACATTCGAAAGGCTCCTTTTCTGCGCCTCCTCTTGCTGCTCAGCCGGTACAGTGAGCTGGAAAGTGTTTGCAGATGTCGCCTGTGAGCGGGCCAGCGCCACCATGTCAGCTCCCCCACTTGGAACGTCTCAGGTTTGGAAAGCAGAGCGGGGGAGAGGATGGCTTATTTTCCATGCCAGCTTACATGAAGAGAAGCTCAGTGAGGCCCGGAGAGGAGAAGACGCCTCGACCAAAATAACCCTGCTCTCCAGCTGCTAGCAGAAGGCATAAATAAGAACAGCGCTTCCAGAGCTGAAGGAAATCCCCCAGAATACCAGATAGACTCTACTCTGAGGATACGTTTACAGGTCTGTTAGCTTGGATTTGTAATGGTTCCTGAGTGCAATAAAAAGAAGGGAAAAGTCCCTCAGCTGCAAGCTTTTCTGCAAAATTACTTCACAGCTGAGGGCAGAGTTTGGAAAATGTGTCACAGCTTTCTATCTCAGAGGCTAAATGCTCTTATTCTAATAAATCATTGAAGTAATGCTGAAGGTGACGGCACCAACGAGGTCTGTGTTCTACAACCAAAATGAGCGAAACAGACCGATGTGCCTTCACACCACAGGGACGAGGCGGAGCCTCTCGGTGTCCTCAGCAGCCCTCAGACTCACGGGCCGATGCTTTGACTTTGCTAAAATACAGCTTTAACACAGCAGTTTAACAGTCCCTGTTTCAACTAAACTGTCAATGAAGGAGGAACAAAGTATTCTGAAGGAGAAACAGCTGAGAAGCCATTACTGCGAGCTAATGGAGGGTTAGGGTTAATATGTTCAAGGGTTAATATGTTAGGGTTAGGATTAATTATGGGTTAGGGTTAATATGTTCAAGGGTTAATATGTTCAAGGGTTAATATGTTCAAGGGTTAATATGTAAAAGGGTTAATATGTTAGGGTTGGGGTTAATATGTTAGGGTTAGGGTTAATATGTTAGGGTTAGGGTTAATATGTTCAAGGGTTAGGGTTAATATGTTAGGGTTAGGGTTAATATGTTAGGGTTAGGGTTAATATGTTCAAGGGTTAATATGTAAAAGGGTTAATATGTTTAAGGGTTAGGGTTAATATGTTCAAGGGTTAATATGTTAATATGGGTTACGATTAATATGTTAATATGTGTAAAGGTTAAGGTTAATATGGGTTACGATTAATATGTTAATAATTGTAAGGGTTAGGATTAATATATTTAAGGGTTAGAGTTAATATGTTAATATGTGTAAGTAACGACCAACTTAACTTCCATCGAACCTTCAACTCGAAAGCTTCAGGTAGCAAAGTAATGTGGGAACAATAATGTTCATCTTTCACAAAGAGCATTTCCACCAGAAGCTGGCTTCATCCGTCCAGCAGGGCAGCGATATGTGGGCGTGGCTTAACCGAGGAGGCGGGGCCAACTTAAGGAGTGACGTAGACAAAGATTTAAGCTTTCTCAGTGTTTGAGCTGGCAGAGACTTCAGAGAACCAAAGATTCACGCCATGTTCCTTTAAATCTGAATCAGGATCACATTAGTTTGAATGATCTTGGACAGTTTTGGGGTCACTGGCTTATCTTAGATTTACAGTAACGGCGCCCCTGATTTAACTGTCTGGCTCCTCAGCAACCTGTGGGGAGACAATCAGGTGCAACACCTGGGCTCACCGATAGCCCCCCCCCCCCCCCCCCCCACCTGCAGACCATAAGGCTGGATGAGACATAACTTTCCTGTTTCTGGGGCACTGTTAACATTTAAAGTGTCTGATTGTTTCACAGTTGCTTGTTTTATGACTCATTTGATGTCTTTTTTATGAAATCATGCAGAAAGACCCACTGAGGCGTACTTTGGGGTGTGTATGCAGCAGTTTTTGTCCCTCTGCAGCTCAGGTAAGCTGAGCTGAACCTGTGAACTCTGCTGTCGTCTCCATTAAAGCCTCCGACAGCCTCAGACGGTCCAGACGTCACCTGTTGAGTCAAGCTTCAGTCTGAAGTGACGTCAAACCGATATTTAATCCCAGGATTCTGCGTTTTGCTCCACATGTAACACAACCTGCCTCCCATTAGATGAAACTGATAACTTGAAGCGGGAAGAATGAAGAAACACTCTTCAAGGTTCTTGTGTTTTTCCTTTCGAGGAGAAGTTATGCAACCGAAGCTAACCGCCTGTGACAGGCCGCCGCCGGCGGCGTCTGGATGGAGCAGGGAAACAATCAGAGGGGCGCTTGTTTTCTCTGAGGACTGTGTTTCCCATCAAACCCCCACAAGTCCAGATACTTTCCACTGAGAAGCACCTGCCTGGGCGAGCGGCAGCAGATCTCAGGTCAGTGCACAGCTTGGTGCTCAGAGACGCCTTCATCCTCCTGGAAATGATGCATGAGCACAGCGCTGTGGAGAAAAGAGTCGTGGTCAGCCTCTTGTGGGGAATTTATTGAGCAGAGACGTGCACAGAAGTTCCCAGCGACCTCAGTCTGTGACATCATCTCATCCTTTCTGCATCATTCGGTGTGTAGGGTTAGGGTTCATGATCTGGGTTAGGGTTCACGATCTGGGTTAGGGTTCACGATCTGGGTTAGGGTTCACGATCTGGGTTAGGGTTCATGATATGGGTTAGGGTTCATTATCTGGGTTAGGGTTAGGGTTCATGATCTGGGTTAGGGTTCACGATCTGGGTTAGGGTTCACGATCTGGGTTAGGGTTCACGATTTGGGTTAGGGTTCACGATCTGGGTTAGGGTTCACGATCTGGGTTAGGGTTCACGATCTGGGTTAGGGTTCACGATCTGGGTTAGGGTTCACGATCTGGGTTAGGGTTCACGATCTGGGTTAGGGTTCACGATCTGGGTTAGGGTTCACGATCTGGGTTAGGGTTAGGGTTCATGATCTGGGTTAGGGTTAGGGTTCATGATCTGGGTTAGGGTTCATGATCTGGGTTAGGGTTCATGATCTGGGTTAGGGTTCATGATCTGGGTTAGGGTTCATGATCTGGGTTAGGGTTCGTGATCTGGGTTAGGGTTCATGATCTGGGTTAGGGTTCATGATCTGGGTTAGGGTTCATGATCTGGGTTAGGGTTCATGATCTGGGTTAGGGTTCGTGATCTGGGTTAGGGTTCACTATCTGGGTTAGGGTTCATGATCTGGGTTAGGGTTAGGGTTCATGATCTGGGTTAGGGTTCATGATCTGGGTTAGGGTTCATGATCTGGGTTAGGGTTCATGATCTGGGTTAGGGTTCATGATCTGGGTTAGGGTTCATGATCTGGGTTAGGGTTCGTGATCTGGGTTAGGGTTCATGATCTGGGTTAGGGTTCATGATCTGGGTTAGGGTTCATGATCTGGGTTAGGGTTCGTGATCTGGGTTAGGGTTCGTGATCTGGGTTAGGGTTCGTGATCTGGGTTAGGGTTCGTGATCTGGGTTAGGGTTCGTGATCTGGGTTAGGGTTCACTATCTGGGTTAGGGTTCATGATCTGGGTTAGGGTTAGGGTTCATGATCTGGGTTAGGGTTCATGATCTGGGTTAGGGTTCGTGATCTGGGTTAGGGTTCGTGATCTGGGTTAGGGTTCGTGATCTGGGTTAGGGTTCGTGATCTGGGTTAGGGTTCACTATCTGGGTTAGGGTTCATGATCTGGGTTAGGGTTAGGGTTCGTGATCTGGGTTAGGGTTCGTGATCTGGGTTAGGGTTCACTATCTGGGTTAGGGTTCATGATCTGGGTTAGGGTTAGGGTTCATGATCTGGGTTAGGGTTCATGATCTGGGTTAGGGTTCATGATCTGGGTTAGGGTTCATGATCTGGGTTAGGGAGGTTTATGACTGTGAGCCCAACCCATGTGGTCTCCGGTGCTGGTTCAGTGGTCCAGGGGCGGATCTGCGACTGTACTGAACCAGTTAAGAACTGGTTTTATTTGCCACCACTTTAAACTTCTCTGAATCCAGAGGTTCTGCAGAGGGGGCAAACCGATGTTTGGACGGGTCCAACGGTGAACGGTCGCTGTTTCAGGGGGATCCAGAAAGACTAAAACACCCAGAAATGTTTGATCACATTCTGCTGTCGTGTTTGCAAACAGCTGTGAACTTTTTCCTCAGGTTCTGGTTGGTCCCATTAACCAAACCTTTGACCCACAAGGTTGTTTGCTTTGGACCAGCTGCAGCTTTCAGAGCTTTGGTGGTTAAAACAGGAGGAGAACGATGGGCACTGTCCCCAAACCAGGACTGGAACAATCTTTGGTGAAGGAGGGCCGGTCAGGATGTTGTCAGCATCTGTTTCCGGGTTCTGTTGGCTTCTTCAGAACAAGCCCTTTGTGTAGAAGTTTAAGCATCGTGAGCATTCATGGCTTCATGCTTAAAGTTTGATGGAAAAGGGTTGAAAGAAAGTTCTGGGACTTCCACACCTCATGTTTGTGTCTCAGTGAAGTTCAAACAAACTCTTTCCTTCTCTGTTGCTGTAATTTGCTTCATGTCGGAGGAAACCTTCCAAACTGCGAGGGTTGTGCTAGCTGTGGCTGTTCTGAGGTTTTCTTCTTCCTCAGTGAGTCTAAAACAAGCCAACAGTACATCCTCTGAGGGACCCGTGCACAGCTTATGGAGGATATCTGCTGCTGGGTGGCCCCAAACCAACGAACCGGAACCCATGAGGCTGAGAATGTGGGAATTCTACCCAAACATGATGAAACCTGAAATGTTCTCGTTGTTTCAACTTTTATTCACCTCTGCTGTCATCAGGTTGTCATGGTGATGAGTTTGATTGACAAGGAGATAATCCTCCGCCGGCCCACTTCCTCGGTCACATTCCTCCATCTGAGTGTTTTCTCTGCTCTCAGAGAAGAAGCCTTCCAGCTTCAATTATACACACCAAACAGAAGCTTCCAGCTTCATTTATACACACCAAACAGAAGCTTCCAGCTTCAATTATACACACCAAACAGAAGCTTCCAGCTTCAATTATACACACCAAACAGAAGCTTCCAGCTTCATTTATACACACCAAACAGAAGCTTCCAGCTTCAATTATACACACCAAACAGAAGCTTCCAGCTTCAATTATACACACCAAACAGAAGCTTCCAGCTTCATTTATACACACCAAACAGAAGCTTCATTTATACACACCAAACAGAAGCTTCATTTATACACACCAAACAGAAGCTTCCAGCTTCATTTATACACACCAAACAGCAGCTTCCAGCTTCATTTATACACACCAAACAGAAGCTTCCAGCTTCATTTATACACACCAAACAGACGCTTCCAGCTTCATTTATACACACCAAACAGAAGCTTCCAGCTTCATTTATACACACCAAACAGAAGCTTCATTTATACACACCAAACAGAAGCTTCCAGCTTCATTTATACACACCAAACAGAAGCTTCCAGCTTCATTTATACACACCAAACAGAAGCTTCCAGCTTCATTTATACACACCAAACAGAAGCTTCCAGCTTCATTTATACACACCAAACAGAAGCTTCCAGCTTCATTTATACACACCAAACAGAAGCTTCATTTATACACACCAAACAGAAGCTTCCAGCTTCATTTATACACACCAAACAGAAGCTTCATTTATACACACCAAACAGACGCTTCATTTATACACACCAAACAGAAGCTTCATTTATACACACCAAACAGAAGCTTCCAGCTTCATTTATACACACCAAACAGAAGCTTCCAGCTTCATTTATACACACCAAACAGAAGCTTCCAGCTTCATTTATACACACCAGAAAGAAGCTTCCAGCTTCATTTATACACACCAAACAGAAGCTTCCAGCTTCATTTATACACACCAAACAGAAGCTTCCAGCTTCATTTATACACACCAAACAGAAGCTTCATTTATACACACCAAACAGACGCTTCATTTATACACACCAAACAGAAGCTTCATTTATACACACCAAACAGAAGCTTCCAGCTTCATTTATACACACCAGAAAGAAGCTTCCAGCTTCATTTATACACACCAAACAGAAGCTTCCAGCTTCATTTATACACACCAAACAGAAGCTTCCAGCTTCATTTATACACACCAAACAGAAGCTTCCAGCTTCATTTATACACACCAAACAGAAGCTTCCAGCTTCATTTATACACACCAAACAGAAGCTTCCAGCTTCATTTATACACACCAAACAGAAGCTTCCAGCTTCATTTATACACACCAAACAGAAGCTTCCAGCTTCATTTATACACACCAAACAGAAGCTTCCAGCTTCATTTATACACACCAAACAGAAGCTTCCAGCTTCATTTATACACACCAAACAGAAGCTTCATTTATACACACCAAACAGAAGCTTCCAGCTTCATTTATACACACCAAACAGAAGCTTCCAGCTTCATTTATACACACCAAACAGAAGCTTCCAGCTTCATTTATACACACCAAACAGAAGCTTCCAGCTTCATTTATACACACCAAACAGAAGCTTCCAGCTTCATTTATACACACCAAACAGAAGCTTCCAGCTTCATTTATACACACCAAACAGAAGCTTCCAGCTTCATTTATACACACCAAACAGAAGCTTCCAGCTTCATTTATACACACCAAACAGAAGCTTCCAGCTTCATTTATACACACCAAACAGAAGCTTCCAGCTTCATTTATACACACCAAACAGACGCTTCCAGGTTCATTTATACACACCAAACAGACGCTTCCAGCTTCATTTATACACACCAAACAGAAGCTTCCAGCTTCATTTATACACACCAAACAGAAGCTTCCAGCTTCATTTATACACACCAAACAGAAGCTTCCAGCTTCATTTATACACACCAAACAGAAGCTTCCAGCTTCATTTATACACACCAAACAGAAGCTTCCAGCTTCATTTATACACACCAAACAGACGCTTCCAGCTTCATTTATACACACCAAACAGAAGCTTCATTTATACACACCAAACAGAAGCTTCATTTATACACACCAAACAGAAGCTTCATTTATACACACCAAACAGAAGCTTCCAGCTTCATTTATACACACCAAACAGAAGCTTCCAGCTTCATTTATACACACCAAACAGAAGCTTCCAGCTTCATTTATACACACCAAACAGAAGCTTCCAGCTTCATTTATACACACCAAACAGAAGCTTCCAGCTTCATTTATACACACCAAACAGAAGCTTCCAGCTTCATTTATACACACCAGAAAGAAGCTTCCAGCTTCATTTATACACATCAAACAGAAGCTTCCAGCTTCATTTATACACACCAAACAGAAGCTTCATTTATACACACCAAACAGACGCTTCCAGCTTCATTTATACACACCAAACAGAAGCTTCCAGCTTCATTTATACACACCAGAAAGAAGCTTCATTTATACACACCAAACAGAAGCTTCATTTATACACACCAAACAGAAGCTTCCAGCTTCATTTATACACACCAAACAGCAGCTTCCAGCTTCATTTATACACACCAAACAGAAGCTTCCAGCTTCATTTATACACACCAAACAGACGCTTCCAGCTTCATTTATACACACCAAACAGAAGCTTCCAGCTTCATTTATACACACCAAACAGCAGCTTCCAGCTTCATTTATACACACCAAACATAAGCTTCATTTATACACACCAAACAGAAGCTTCCAGTTTCATTTATACACACCAAACAGAAGCTTCCAGCTTCATTTATACACACCAGAAAGAAGCTTCCAGCTTCATTTATACACACCAAACAGAAGCTTCCAGCTTCATTTATACACACCAAACAGAAGCTTCCAGCTTCATTTATACACACCAAACAGAAGCTTCATTTATACACACCAAACAGAAGCTTCCAGCTTCATTTATACACACCAAACAGAAGCTTCATTTATACACACCAAACAGACGCTTCCAGCTTCATTTATACACACCAAACAGAAGCTTCCAGCTTCATTTATACACACCAAACAGAAGCTTCCAGCTTCATTTATACACACCAAACAGAAGCTTCCAGCTTCATTTATACACACCAAACAGAAGCTTCCAGCTTCATTTATACACACCAAACAGACGCTTCCAGCTTCATTTATACACACCAAACAGAAGCTTCCAGCTTCATTTATACACACCAAACAGAAGCTTCCAGCTTCATTTATACACACCAAACAGAAGCTTCATTTATACACACCAAACAGAAGCTTCCAGCTTCATTTATACACACCAAACAGAAGCTTCCAGCTTCATTTATACACACCAAACAGAAGCTTCCAGCTTCATTTATACACACCAAACAGAAGCTTCCAGCTTCATTTATACACACCAAACAGAAGCTTCCAGCTTCATTTATACACACCAAACAGAAGCTTCCAGCTTCATTTATACACACCAAACAGAAGCTTCATTTATACACACCAAACAGAAGCTTCCAGCTTCATTTATACACACCAAACAGAAGCTTCCAGCTTCATTTATACACACCAAACAGAAGCTTCATTTATACACACCAAACAGAAGCTTCCGGCTTCATTTATACACACCAAACAGAAGCTTCCAGCTTCATTTATACACACCAAACAGAAGCTTCCAGCTTCATTTATACACACCAAACAGAAGCTTCCAGCTTCATTTATACACACCAAACAGAAGCTTCCAGCTTCATTTATACACACCAAACAGAAGCTTCCAGCTTCATTTATACACACCAAACAGAAGCTTCCAGCTTCATTTATACACACCAAACAGAAGCTTCATTTATACACACCAAACAGAAGCTTCATTTATACACACCAAACAGAAGCTTCCAGCTTCATTTATACACAACAAACAGAAGCTTCCAGCTTCATTTATACACACCAAACAGCAGCTTCCAGCTTCATTTATACACACCAAACAGAAGCTTCCAGCTTCATTTATACACACCAAACAGAAGCTTCCAGCTTCATTTATACACACCAAACAGAAGCTTCATTTATACACACCAAACAGAAGCTTCCAGCTTCATTTATACACACCAAACAGAAGCTTCCAGCTTCATTTATACACACCAAACAGAAGCTTCCAGCTTCATTTATACACACCAGAAAGAAGCTTCCAGCTTCATTTATACACACCAAACAGAAGCTTCATTTATACACACCAAACAGAAGCTTCCAGCTTCATTTATACACACCAAACAGAAGCTTCCAGCTTCATTTATACACACCAAACAGAAGCTTCCAGCTTCATTTATACACACCAAACAGAAGCTTCCAGCTTCATTTATACACAACAAACAGAAGCTTCCAGCTTCATTTATACACACCAAACAGCAGCTTCCAGCTTCATTTATACACACCAAACACACGCTTCCAGCTTCATTTATACACACCAAACAGAAGCTTCCAGCTTCATTTATACACACCAAACAGAAGCTTCCAGCTTCATTTATACACACCAAACAGAAGCTTCCAGCTTCATTTATACACACCAAACAGAAGCTTCCAGCTTCATTTATACACACCAAACATAAGCTTCCAGCTTCATTTATACACACCAAACAGAAGCTTCCAGCTTCATTTATACACACCAAACAGACGCTTCCAGCTTCATTTATACACACCAAACAGAAGCTTCCAGCTTCATTTATACACACCAAACAGAAGCTTCATTTATACACACCAAACAGAAGCTTCCAGCTTCATTTATACACACCAAACAGAAGCTTCCAGCTTCATTTACACACACCAAACAGAAGCTTCCAGCTTCATTTATACACACCAAACAGAAGCTTCCAGCTTCATTTATACACACCAAACAGAAGCTTCCAGCTTCATTTATACACACCAAACAGAAGCTTCATTTATACACACCAAACAGAAGCTTCCGGCTTCATTTATACACACCAAACAGAAGCTTCCAGCTTCATTTATACACACCAAACAGACGCTTCCAGCTTCATTTATACACACCAAACAGAAGCTTCCAGCTTCATTTATACACACCAAACAGAAGCTTCATTTATACACACCAAACAGAAGCTTCCAGCTTCATTTATACACACCAAACAGAAGCTTCCGGCTTCATTTATACACACCAAACAGAAGCTTCCAGCTTCATTTATACACACCAAACAGAAGCTTCATTTATACACACCAAACAGCAGCTTCCAGCTTCATTTATACACACCAAACAGACGCTTCCAGCTTCATTTATACACACCAAACAGAAGCTTCCAGCTTCATTTATACACACCAAACAGACGCTTCCAGCTTCATTTATACACACCAAACAGAAGCTTCCAGCTTCATTTATACACACCAAACAGAAGCTTCCAGCTTCATTTATACACACCAAACAGAAGCTTCCAGCTTCATTTATACACACCAAACAGAAGCTTCCAGCTTCATTTATACACACCAAACAGAAGCTTCATTTATACACACCAAACAGAAGCTTCCAGCTTCATTTATACACACCAAACAGAAGCTTCCAGCTTCATTTATACACACCAAACAGAAGCTTCCAGCTTCATTTATACACACCAAACAGAAGCTTCCAGCTTCATTTATACACACCAAACAGAAGCTTCCAGCTTCATTTATACACACCAAACAGAAGCTTCATTTATACACACCAAACAGAAGCTTCATTTATACACACCAAACAGAAGCTTCCAGCTTCATTTATACACACCAAACAGAAGCTTCCAGCTTCATTTATACACACCAAACAGAAGCTTCCAGCTTCATTTATACACACCAAACAGAAGCTTCCAGCTTCATTTATACACACCAAACAGAAGCTTCCAGGTTCATTTATACACACCAAACAGAAGCTTCCAGCTTCATTTATACACACCAAACAGAAGCTTCCAGCTTCATTTATACACACCAAACACACGCTTCCAGCTTCATTTATACACACCAAACAGAAGCTTCCAGCTTCATTTATACACACCAAACAGAAGCTTCCAGCTTCATTTATACACACCAAACAGAAGCTTCCAGCTTCATTTATACACACCAAACAGAAGCTTCCAGCTTCATTTATACACACCAAACAGACGCTTCCAGCTTCATTTATACACACCAAACAGAAGCTTCCAGCTTCAATTATACACACCAAACAGAAGCTTCATTTATACACACCAAACAGAAGCTTCATTTATACACACCAAACAGAAGCTTCATTTATACACACCAAACAGAAGCTTCCAGCTTCATTTATACACACCAAACAGAAGCTTCCAGCTTCATTTATACACACCAAACAGAAGCTTCCAGCTTCATTTATACACACCAAACAGAAGCTTCCAGCTTCATTTATACACACCAAACAGAAGCTTCATTTATACACACCAAACAGAAGCTTCATTTATACACACCAAACAGAAGCTTCCAGCTTCATTTATACACACCAAACAGAAGCTTCATTTATACACACCAAACAGAAGCTTCATTTATACACACCAAACAGAAGCTTCCAGCTTCATTTATACACACCAAACAGAAGCTTCCAGCTTCATTTATACACACCAAACAGAAGCTTCCAGCTTCATTTATACACACCAAACAGAAGCTTCCAGCTTCATTTATACACACCAAACAGAAGCTTCCAGCTTCATTTATACACACCAAACAGCAGCTTCCAGCTTCATTTATACACACCAAACAGAAGCTTCCGGCTTCATTTATACACACCAAACAGAAGCTTCCAGCTTCATTTATACACACCAAACAGAAGCTTCCAGCTTCATTTATACACACCAAACAGAAGCTTCATTTATACACACCAAACAGAAGCTTCATTTATACACACCAAACAGAAGCTTCATTTATACACACCAAACAGAAGCTTCCAGCTTCATTTATACACACCAAACAGAAGCTTCCAGCTTCATTTATACACACCAAACAGAAGCTTCATTTATACACACCAAACAGAAGCTTCCAGCTTCATTTATACACACCAAACAGAAGCTTCCAGCTTCATTTATACACACCAAACAGAAGCTTCATTTATACACACCAAACAGAAGCTTCATTTATACACACCAAACAGAAGCTTCATTTATACACACCAAACAGAAGCTTCCAGCTTCATTTATACACACCAAACAGAAGCTTCCAGCTTCATTTATACACACCAAACAGAAGCTTCCAGCTTCATTTATACACACCAAACAGAAGCTTCATTTATACACACCAAACAGAAGCTTCATTTATACACACCAAACAGAAGCTTCATTTATACACACCAAACAGAAGCTTCATTTATACACACCAAACAGAAGCTTCCAGCTTCATTTATACACACCAAACAGAAGCTTCCAGCTTCATTTATACACACCAAACAGAAGCTTCATTTATACACACCAAACAGAAGCTTCATTTATACACACCAAACAGAAGCTTCCAGCTTCATTTATACACACCAAACAGAAGCTTCCAGCTTCATTTATACACACCAAACAGAAGCTTCCAGCTTCATTTATACACACCAAACAGAAGCTTCCAGCTTCATTTATACACACCAAACAGAAGCTTCCAGCTTCATTTATACACACCAAACAGCAGCTTCCAGCTTCATTTATACACACCAAACAGAAGCTTCCGGCTTCATTTATACACACCAAACAGAAGCTTCCAGCTTCATTTATACACACCAAACAGAAGCTTCCAGCTTCATTTATACACACCAAACAGAAGCTTCATTTATACACACCAAACAGAAGCTTCCAGCTTCATTTATACACACCAAACAGAAGCTTCCAGCTTCATTTATACACACCAAACAGAAGCTTCCAGCTTCATTTATACACACCAAACAGAAGCTTCCGGCTTCATTTATACACACCAAACAGAAGCTTCCAGCTTCATTTATACACACCAAACAGAAGCTTCCAGCTTCATTTATACACACCAAACAGAAGCTTCCAGCTTCATTTATACACACCAAACAGAAGCTTCATTTATACACACCAAACAGAAGCTTCCAGCTTCATTTATACACACCAAACAGAAGCTTCCAGCTTCATTTATACACACCAAACAGAAGCTTCCAGCTTCATTTATACACACCAAACAGAAGCTTCCAGCTTCATTTATACACACCAAACAGAAGCTTCCAGCTTCATTTATACACACCAAACAGAAGCTTCCAGCTTCATTTATACACACCAAACAGAAGCTTCCAGCTTCATTTATACACACCAAACAGAAGCTTCCAGCTTCATTTATACACACCAAACAGAAGCTTCCGGGTTCATTTATACACACCAAACAGAAGCTGGAAGCTTCATTTATACACACCAAACAGAAGCTTCCGGCTTCATTTATACACACCAAACAGACGCTTCCAGCTTCATTTATACACACCAAACAGAAGCTTCCAGCTTCATTTATACACACCAAACAGAAGCTTCCAGCTTCATTTATACACACCAAACAGACGCTTCCAGCTTCATTTATACACACCAAACAGAAGCTTCCAGCTTCATTTATACACACCAAACAGAAGCTTCCAGCTTCATTTATACACACCAAACAGAAGCTTCCAGCTTCATTTATACACACCAAACAGAAGCTTCCGGCTTCATTTATACACACCAAACAGAAGCTTCCAGCTTCATTTATACACACCAAACAGAAGCTTCCAGGTTCATTTATACACACCAAACAGAAGCTTCCGGCTTCATTTATACACACCAAACAGAAGCTTCCAGCTTCATTTATACACACCAAACAGAAGCTTCCAGGTTCATTTATACACACCAAACAGACGCTTCCAGCTTCATTTATACACACCAAACAGAAGCTTCCAGCTTCATTTATACACACCAAACAGAAGCTTCCAGCTTCATTTATACACACCAAACAGAAGCTTCCAGCTTCATTTATACACACCAAACAGAAGCTTCCAGCTTCATTTATACACACCAAACAGAAGCTTCCAGCTTCATTTATACACACCAAACAGAAGCTTCCAGCTTCATTTATACACACCAAACAGAAGCTTCCAGCTTCATTTATACACACCAAACAGAAGCTTCATTTATACACACCAAACAGAAGCTTCCAGCTTCATTTATACACACCAAACAGAAGCTTCATTTATACACACCAAACAGAAGCTTCCAGCTTCATTTATACACACCAAACAGAAGCTTCCAGCTTCATTTATACACACCAAACAGAAGCTTCCAGCTTCATTTATACACAACAAACAGAAGCTTCCAGCTTCATTTATACACACCAAACACACGCTTCCAGCTTCATTTATACACACCAAACAGACGCTTCCAGCTTCATTTATACACACCAAACAGAAGCTTCATTTATACACACCAAACAGAAGCTTCCAGCTTCATTTATACACACCAAACAGAAGCTTCCAGCTTCATTTATACACACCAAACAGAAGCTTCCAGCTTCATTTATACACACCAAACAGACGCTTCCAGCTTCATTTATACACACCAAACAGAAGCTTCCAGCTTCATTTATACACACCAAACAGAAGCTTCCAGCTTCATTTATACACACCAAACAGAAGCTTCCAGCTTCATTTATACACACCAAACAGAAGCTTCCAGCTTCATTTATACACACCAAACAGACGCTTCCAGCTTCATTTATACACACCAAACAGAAGCTTCCAGCTTCATTTATACACACCAAACAGAAGCTTCCAGCTTCATTTATACACACCAAACAGAAGCTTCCAGCTTCATTTATACACACCAAACAGAAGCTTCCAGCTTCATTTATACACACCAAACAGAAGCTTCCAGCTTCATTTATACACACCAAACAGAAGCTTCATTTATACACACCAAACAGACGCTTCATTTATACACACCAAACAGAAGCTTCCAGCTTCATTTATACACACCAAACAGAAGCTTCCAGCTTCATTTATACACACCAGAAAGAAGCTTCCAGCTTCATTTATACACACCAAACAGAAGCTTCATTTATACACACCAAACAGAAGCTTCCAGCTTCATTTATACACACCAAACAGAAGCTTCCAGCTTCATTTATACACACCAAACAGAAGCTTCCAGCTTCATTTATACACACCAAACAGAAGCTTCCAGCTTCATTTATACACACCAAACAGAAGCTTCCAGCTTCATTTATACACACCAAACAGAAGCTTCATTTATACACACCAAACAGAAGCTTCCAGCTTCATTTATACACACCAAACAGAAGCTTCCAGCTTCATTTATACACACCAAACAGAAGCTTCCAGCTTCATTTATACACACCAAACAGACGCTTCCAGCTTCATTTATACACACCAAACAGAAGCTTCCAGCTTCATTTATACACACCAAACAGAAGCTTCCAGCTTCATTTATACACACCAAACAGAAGCTTCCAGCTTCATTTATACACACCAAACAGAAGCTTCCAGCTTCATTTATACACACCAAACAGAAGCTTCCAGCTTCATTTATACACACCAAACAGAAGCTTCCAGCTTCATTTATACACACCAAACAGAAGCTTCCAGCTTCATTTATACACACCAAACAGAAGCTTCCAGCTTCATTTATACACACCAAACAGCAGCTTCATTTATACACACCAAACAGAAGCTTCCAGCTTCATTTATACACACCAAACAGAAGCTTCCAGCTTCATTTATACACACCAAACAGAAGCTTC
Source organism: Leuresthes tenuis (assembly GCF_036924035.1). Lineage (NCBI taxonomy): Eukaryota > Metazoa > Chordata > Actinopteri > Atheriniformes > Atherinopsidae > Leuresthes > Leuresthes tenuis. Next base: position 36,272,649 of record NW_027325355.1, on the reverse strand, counting down.
CGGCTTCATTTATACACACCAAACAGAAGCTTCATTTATACACACCAAACAGAAGCTTCCAGCTTCATTTATACACACCAAACAGAAGCTTCCAGGTGAGTTTCATGAAAAATCTGTAGCAGAAACTGTTTGTTTGATTCTTTACTGGAACAAATGTTGGACGAAGACTCTGTAAAAAATATTGTTGTTTTATTTTAGAAAAGTGTGACGCACTTATACATCAAACTTTGTTTTTTCCCACTAAAATCAGGACATAAAGCATAGAAAACACAATAGAAAACACCAGATGAGAGTCCAGCACACGTTCAGATTTAAACCCGAGGACGAGCAGCCTTTAACATTTAAAAGTGTTGAAAGGAAGCGAGGACTCTTCAGAGAAAAACGAACACCACATTAAACACAGAACCACACACATCTACTGGGTCAATCAGAAACTACGCTCCAGTTTCAGTCCAAATGATTCAAGTAAATGCAACAAACAGAGAAAATTCAAGTAAAACAGAAAAACTAAGAAACCTTTCTGAGGATGAGTCTGATCTTCTGCTTTTTACACTTTTATATCATGTGACTTTTCCTTTGAGCTGTCTGAAGATCCTGAAAGTTCATATTTTATGTTCATGTCCTCAATGTTTCATTTAAACATCTAACTAGATAAAAACAGCTAATCGTGGACATCTAAAAGAGAAGAAAAAACATAGATGGTGTTATTACCGAGTCCGATAACCTGGCAGGACCCAGACTGGACCTTGCTGGAAGCAGATAGTTTACCTCTGCTGTTGTCCTCCAACAGTTTCCCCTTAAAACGACTTGTTGTCATATTCTGACCGATCCCTTCACCATCTGCTCAAAGTCCACAGAACCTTTCTGGAACCAGACAGCAGCTGGTCTGAACCAGGTCGTGCCTTTCAGAGGAAGATGGACACTTATTGGAAACAGCAGAAGTAAAAAAGCACTGCCTGTTCATATGAGAGTGTCTGATAAACACAGCTTTGTATCTTGTCCTTTAGGCTAAAAACACTCAGTTAGGGCTGAGATAAAAACTCTTCTTCAACAAGTAAACTTGATCTCCTGCAGAAACCACGACAGACAGGATCCAGACAGTTTAGGTACAAACTGATGAGGATTTGTCTGCACTTCATGTGATTTGAGCTGATAAAAAAGTGTTTTAGCCAATTGATTCTCAAGGAAAGCAGCCGTTAGTGAAGCATGCAAAGCCTGAGGATGACTGTCTGATTCATCAGTGGGATCCTCTGAAAAACACCACACAAGACGGGCTACACATGCAGGAAATACTTCCACTCAACAGAGAAATGTAAACATGTGGTATAAAACAGAAGAGAAAGCAGGAGGTGTGTGATCTGAGGTGCTGTGGATGCATAGAAAAGCATTTGAATCAAGGGATGCTACGCCAGACATCCCAGAAGAGCTAACAGAGCAGTGAAGGCACTGATGGGAGCGAGCGCTGCGAGTCAGGCTGCCGTGGAAACCCCGCGGCACACAAACGTAGCCTCAGGTTACACCAGGAACCAAACCCGAGGGCTTTCTCTACGACAGCGAGCAGCTCACAAACAGAAACCCTCGACTTCAGGAAGAAAACCCAACAACAGGTGTAAGACAGAGGTGCTCAGCAGAGAAAATGTCCAGAGTTCAGAAAGCAGGAACTGTCCAGAAAAAGGATTAAAAAACAAAAAAAAGACAAGGAGGAGGTCAAAAGTTCACTTCAGGGCCGCTCCAAGAGGAAAAAACGTCTGTCAGATCACCTCCAATCGAGCCGGCAGGAGCCCCGAGGTGATGAAGTCCTCTTCCTTCCTCCAGTCCACGACTAAGGCAGGTTTCTGTGAAGAAACAAAGGCATCAGGAACACTGAGAGGAGCCATCAGTCTGCAGATATTATCCTTCAGCCCAGCGTCAAAGATCCCAGACAAGCCCCCAGTAATGATACAACTGATCATCCGCAGCATGAAGTGGAAACTGGACCCAAACACACCGCTCAGTCGAGCTGTAACTGGTGCCATCTTTACGGCTCTGTTAATACAATCTGTGCTAATATAATCTACTGTGGTTCTTCTCTGTTGTCTTCTTCTGCTTCACTTCAACTGGCTGCAGACCAACATGTTAACTCGTGTTTTAACTAAAAGTTCCATTTAATTCTTTTGTAAAAAGAAAACATGTAAATAAATGGGCTTCAAAGGGGAAATAAGAGAAGTCAGAAACTACAAGGGAAAGAAAACGTAAACTTCTTCTCCTTATCTGCCATAAACTCAATGTCCCACCAACACAGGACCATGAACCCAGGACTCACAAACGTCTTTATAACCGTTTTACAGGAGTCAGGAAGTCCAAACTGAACAAAGTGGGAAACATCAGGAGGTTCTGATCCGTTTCCTGTGGGCAGACAGCAGAGGCGTTGTTACCTGGAGGTCAGCGGCTGCCGGCGGTTATGTGCTGGAGCTGCCCCTCCTCTCCAGGATTCTGCTCCAACAAACAACAGCAAATTGGATTAGTTTGGTCCACAAACCACCACAAACAGCTTCAAACTGCCTCTGAAAATCTCTTTATCTCCCAGGTTTAAGCTGACAAAGGTCAAAGGTCAAAGACAAAGGTCTGCTCGTCACAACTTAAACTCAAGTTCCTTCAAAATAAAGTTTAAATGAACATTTAGAATAACCGTTTCAGAACTTTTCTCACTGTATCTCTTAAATTCATCAGTTTATTTAGTGTAATTTATCTGTATTTCCTTTCAATTTAAACACATTTCATGAATAAATAAGAAACACATTCGTGTTCATCTTTTTAATTTCATACAATACATTTTATTTTGTTTTTTTCTGACATCACATCATACTTTATGTCTGAATCTTTGACATTTATCTTTTTAATCATATTAAAAAAGAATGAGCACAATATTTATATTTTATTCATATAATTTATAATTATTTGTATTTCAATGTTTATCATTTGGATTTAAAAGTCATTTTGTGGTTAAATATTTTTGTTTTTACACTAATTATATATAATATAATCTTTGAATGTTAGACACACTCTTGGCTTTGATCTTTCTGTATATTCTCTGTCATGTTTCTCGTATTAAACACGATATGAAACCAGTTTCCTGCACATTAATGGAGCCGGAGAGATGAAACTGCAGCTGGTTTCGTGTTTACTTCACAGACAGGAATTGAAGGACCAATACTCACACTTGAGTCTGTCGCACAAAGTCAGCGAAGTTCTGATCTCTGGAGCACAGCTCGATTATTCTGAGACGCTCCTGGACCTCCTGCAGAGACAGCATGTTTATGTAAGAGTCCAGGAGGGAAAAGCACATGTCTGGGTAGTACGAAGAGCTCTGAGCCGCAGAAACGTCACAACAGTCTGAGCAGCTCCAAACGTCACCTGATCGACAGGCTTCCTGCTCGGAGAACTGACACGGCTATCGGTTTAACTGGATCCCACAGCCTGGTAAGGATCTAAAACCAGGTCCATGCTAACCAGACTTTCAGGAGAGAATTATGAGCCGAAGGCTCATTGAAGAAACTCAAAAGTGGGCAAAAAGTTTTAGAGAACTGGATCCTCAGGACCTTTGCAAATGAAAAAGTGTTTAAAACAGCCACTTCAGAAGTGGCTTCATCCGTCCAGCAGGGTGGAAGCGAGAGCCCAGCAGAGGAGGTGGGTTAGGGTTAAGTTTTAACCCCTAAAGTTTTGAGCAAGTGATGGAAACCCATCCGTGGGTGAAACCTGTTGTCGAGAAGCCTCGGTTGGGCCGTCAGAAACCTGCACTGTGGACCAACCGCACATCTGTCGTACATCTGGGAGAGCAGGTGGAGCTCATTGCCAACAAATGGAAACACAACCAACTTTCTACATGAATTAGACACTTTGTCACTGGTGCAAAAAAGTCTTTCTAAATTAACAAGATTCCCTTCAAACCTCCAGTTAATCCTCCTCCACCTGCTACCATCTGACAGCTTTGCCTCATTCCTTCCTGACAAAGCGGCAGCTATAAGTTTACCGAACTGTCCGAACCGTGTGCCACGAACTCAGCATGCAGAAGTCCTACTGCATCATTCACCCCTCTCACTGAGAGCTGTGCAGTTAAACTTCTCACATGTAGCCGTCCTGCTACATGCCCGCTGGACCCCGTTCCCACTAATCTTCTCCAATCCACAGCTCCTACTGTAACTGCATATGATTAATGCTTCACTGACTTCGGGCACATTTCCTACGACATTCAAGCAGGTTACACCGCTGCTCAAGAAACCTTCCCTCCCTCCCCCTCTATCTCTGCACTTTATCTTTCTGTACCCTCCAAGTCCCTGATGTTAGCTACAAAGAGCTTAATGGAACGGCTCCATCTACTTGAATGCTCTTGCAAAGGCTTATGTCCCAACTGGGTCCCTCCGGTGGTCCCAGGATTGTCGTCTAGCAGCTCCTACACCACGCCTAAGACAATCCAAACTCTGTTCATGTGTCGTCCCACGATGGTGGAATGACCTACCGAGCGCTACCAGAACAGGGGCGTCCCTGTCTATCTTCAAGAAGCTCCTGAAAACCCAGCTCTTCAGAGAGCATCTCCTATCCCAGCACTTACCTTGTACTTCCCTCCCCCCTCTATCTCTGCACTTTATCTTTCTGCTCTTCCTTCTATGCCTGCACCCTATCTCTACTCTGTCCCCTCTGACAGAGTCGGACTCCTGGGTTCCTTCTATGGAGCTTATTGTTAGCTTTTTATAGCTGTTATATCTTCATTTGTAAGTCTCTTTGGATAAAAGCGTCTGATAAATACAGAAACAGAAACATAAAAATCAGAACGGCTTGTTAAATTCAAACAAAGGGAACTAAATAAATACCAGGTTTGTGTTTTTGGGGAGTTTTACACCCTGATCTCTGCTCACAGGAACAGGAAGAAGTGATTTTTATTGAATATGTCCCCTCTAAGGATCATTTTCTATCATTACTTTAGGGGCTCTTGTGGTGTTCCACATGGTTCAGGGTTGGGGCCACATCTGTTTCCTTTTCATATCCATCAGCTTGGATGCAACATTAAAGTAAAGCAGACGATACAAAGCTTTGCCCTTTATTTAAGAAACTAAATGCTTTTTGACAGTCTCTCACCTCTTTGGTTAGCGTTGTGTTTTGGTAGATGTTTCGTATCTCTTCGCTGCTCGGGTCTCTGGACACGTACGGCGGGGCGGCTGAATCACTGCAGCGGTGGGTTTGCAGCACACCGTCATTGTAGCGACGGTAATACTGGGCGCCAACGGGGTCGTTCTCAAACATCGGGTTGAATTTAGTGGCGTCCTCAAGATCTGGAACGCTCTCGCCCCTCCTGGAAGGTGAGGAGGTGAAATTCAAATGTTAAAGTCTACCTTTCATGTGAATTCAGATTTGATTTGTTACCAAAGCTGTTATTTACCGTAGTGGGTCCTCTGTGTCCTCCCCATCGTACTGCTCTCTGAGCGTCCTCGCCAGGAAGAAGATGATCCCAGCCGCCACCACAAGGAAACCAGCCACCGAGGCGATGGCGATGCCCACCACCAACGGCTCTGAGACGTATTCCTCACAATGCTCACCACGATACCACCAGTTCTCTCCAACTCGACACCTGCAGCAAACATCTCAGGTTCATTCACATTGAAATGCTTCTGACCCCCAAGTATTCACATGTATGCCAATTATACAGTATTTTATGTACTTTCCATCTTATAAGCTGAAGTGTGCCTCAATAAAAATCATATTTCGCCATATTTTGATGAGTCCTCTACTTATGCACAAGCACAGATCTCCCAAATATCTTAACTTTAAGACTGTGGGGGTGGTTGTATATTTGCTTTATTATCTCTGAAATGGAAAGTTTAGTCACAGCTGCTGTTATTTGACCTTTTTTATGTTTGCAAAATCTGTTCAGGAGCCAAAAACTGAAAATACATCCAATACTGGTGCCATTTAAAGCTCAATTGAGTCCTAAACCTTATTATTTAGACACATTTAATCAGAAATGTAATACAATATTGTCAAATATGTAAAACACTTTATTTTACTTTTTAGTATGAACATAAGCATGATAGTATTTTCAGACGACACACCGTAAACCCTCTCTTACCTGCAGATGGCGCCCTTGCCAGGAAGGATATCACATTTGCCATCATTGAGGCAGAAGTCGTGTTGCACGTCACAGATACTCTGACATGGCAGCCCGTCCACGCTCAAATAGCCAGCGTCACACACACACTCAACCTCGCCCGACCACTTATTCACCATACACTTGGAAAACTTGTTACAGGCCTGGAACTTACAGGGATCAGCCCGGTCACCTGCGAAGAAATATAAAACGTTTCAGAGGAAACTTATAAAAAGCGTTTTAAAGGAAAGTTATAAACAGCGTTTCAGAGGAAAGTTATAAACAGCGTTTTAAAGGAAAGTTATAAACAGCGTTTCAGAGAAAAGTTATAAACAGCGTTTTAAAGGAAAGTTATAAACAGCGTTTCAGAGGAAAGTTATAAACAGCGTTTCAGAGGAAAGTTATAAACAGCGTTTCAGAGGAAAGTTATAAAAAGCGTTTTAAAGGAAAGTTATAAACAGCGTTTCAGAGGAAAGTTATAAAAAGCGTTTTAAAGGAAAGTTATAAACAGCGTTTCAGAGGAAAGTTATAAACAGCGTTTTAAAGGAAAGTTATAAACAGCGTTTTAAAGGAAAGTTATAAACAGCGTTTCAGAGGAAAGTTATAAAAAGCGTTTTAAAGGAAAGTTATAAACGGCGTTTCAGAGGAAAGTTATAAACAGCGTTTCAGAGGAAAGTTATAAACAGCGTTTCGGAGGAAAGTTATAAACAGCGTTTCAGAGGAAAGTTATAAACAGCGTTTCAGAGGAAAGTTATAAACAGCGTTTCAGAGGAAAGTTATAAACAGCGTTTCAGAGGAAAGTTGAAAATAATGTTTTAAAGGAAAGTTATAAACAGCGTTTCGGAGGAAAGTTATAAACAGCGTTTCAGAGGAAAGTTATAAACAGCGTTTCAGAGGAAAGTTATAAACAGCGTTTCATAGGAAAGTTATAAACAGCGTTTTAAAGGAAAGTTATAAACAGCGTTTCAGAGGAAAGTTATAAAAAGCGTTTCAGAGGAAAGTTATAAAAAGCGTTTTAAAGGAAAGTTATAAACAGCGTTTCAGAGGAAAGTTATAAACAGCGTTTCAGAGGAAAGTTATAAACAGCGTTTCAGAGGAAAGTTATAAACAGCGTTTCAGAGGAAAGTTATAAAAAGCGTTTTAAAGGAAAGTTATAAACAGCGTTTCAGAGGAAAGTTATAAAAAGCGTTTCAGAGGAAAGTTATAAACAGCGTTTTAAAGGAAAGTTATAAACAGCGTTTCAGAGGAAAGTTTATAAATAATATTTTGGAGGAAATTTACAAACAGCGTTTCAGAGGAAGTTATAAAAAGCGTTTCAGAGGAAAGTTGTAAACAGCGTTTCAGAGGAAAGTTATAAACAGCGTTTCAGAGGAAAGTTATAAAAAGCGTTTTAAAGGAAAGTTATAAACAGCGTTTCAGAGGAAAGTTATAAACAGCGTTTCAGAGGAAAGTTATAAACAGCGTTTTAAAGGAAAATTATAAACAGCGTTTCAGAGGAAATTTATAAACAGCGTTTCAGAGGAAAGTTATAAACAGCGTTTGAGAGGAAAGTTGAAAATAATGTTTTAAAGGAAAGTTATAAACAGCGTTTCGGAGGAAAGTTATAAACAGCGTTTTAAAGGAAATTTATAAACAGCGTTTCAGAGGAAAGTTATAAACAGCGTTTCGGAGGAAAGTTAAAAATAGTATTTTAGAGGAAAGTTATAAACAGCGTTTCGGAGGAAAGTTATAAATAGTATTTTAGAGGAAAGTTATAAATAGTATTTCAGAGGAAAGTTATAAACAGCGTTTCAGAGGAAAGTTATAAAAAGCGTTTTAAAGGAAAGTTATAAACAGCGTTTCAGAGGAAAGTTATAAACAGCGTTTCAGAGGAAAGTTAAAAATAGTATTTTAGAGGAAAGTTATAAATAGTATTTCAGAGGAAAGTTATAAACAGCGTTTCAGAGGAAAGTTATAAAAAGCATTTTAAAGGAAAGTTATAAACAGCGTTTCAGAGGAAAGTTATAAAAAGCGTTTTAAAGGAAAGTTATAAACAGCGTTTCAGAGGAAAGTTATAAAAAGCGTTTCAGAGGAAAGTTATAAAAAGCGTTTTAAAGGAAAGTTATAAACAGCGTTTCAGAGGAAAGTTATAAAAAGCGTTTTAAAGGAAAGTTATAAACAGCGTTTCAGAGGAAAGTTATAAAAAGCGTTTTAAAGGAAATTTATAAACAGCGTTTCAGAGGAAAGTTATAAACAGCGTTTCAGAGGAAAGTTATAAACAGCGTTTCAGAGGAAAGTTATAAACAGCGTTTTAAAGGAAATTTATAAAAAGCGTTTCGGAGGAAAGTTATAAAAGGCGTTTTAAAGGAAAGTTATAAAAAGCGTTTTAAAGGAAATTTATAAAAAGCGTTTCGGAGGAAAGTTATAAAAGGCGTTTTAAAGGAAAGTTATAAAAAGCGTTTTAAAGGAAATTTATAAAAAGCGTTTCGGAGGAAAGTTATAAACAGCGTTTCAGAGGAAAGTTATAAAAAGCGTTTTAAAGGAAAGTTATAAACAGCGTTTCGGAGGAAAGTTATAAACAGCGTTTTAAAGGAAAGTTATAAACAGCGTTTCAGAGGAAAGTTATAAACAGCGTTTCAGAGGAAAGTTATAAACAGCGTTTCAGAGGAAAGTTATAAACAGCGTTTCAGAGGAAAGTTATAAACAGCGTTTCAGAGGAAAGTTATAAAAAGCGTTTTAAAGGAAAGTTATAAACAGCGTTTCAGAGGAAAATTATAAAAAGCGTTTTAAAGGAAAATTATAAACAGCGTTTTAAAGGAAAGTTATAAAAAGCGTTTCAGAGGAAAGTTATAAAAAGCGTTTCAGAGGAAAGTTATAAACAGCGTTTCAGAGGAAAGTTATAAACAGCGTTTCAGAGGAAAGTTATAAACAGCATTTTAAAGGAAAGTTATAAACAGCGTTTCAGAGGAAAGTTATAAACAGCGTTTCAGAGGAAAGTTATAAACAGCGTTTCAGAGGAAAGTTATAAACAGCGTTTCAGAGGAAAGTTATAAAAAGCGTTTTAAAGGAAAGTTATAAACAGCGTTTCAGAGGAAAATTATAAAAAGCGTTTTAAAGGAAAATTATAAACAGCGTTTTAAAGGAAAGTTATAAAAAGCGTTTCAGAGGAAAGTTATAAAAAGCGTTTCAGAGGAAAGTTATAAAAAGCGTTTCAGAGGAAAGTTATAAAAAGCGTTTTAAAGGAAAATTATAAACAGCGTTTTAAAGGAAAGTTATAAAAAGCGTTTCAGAGGAAAGTTATAAAAAGCGTTTCAGAGGAAAGTTATAAAAAGCGTTTTAAAGGAAAGTTATAAACGGCGTATCAGAAGAAAGTTATAAAAAGCGTTTCGGAGGAAAGTTATAAAAAGCATTTTAAAGGAAAGTTATAAACGGCGTATCAGAAGAAAGTTATAAACAGCGTTTTAAAGGAAATTTATAAACAGCGTTTCAGAGGAAAGTTATAAACAGCGTTTTAAAGGAAAGTTATAAACAGCGTTTCAGAGGAAAGTTATAAAAAGCGTTTTAAAGGAAAGTTATAAACAGCGTTTGGGGTAAAGTTATTAATGGTTCAGAGGAAAGTTATAAACAGCGTTTCAGAGGAAAGTTATAAAAAGCGTTTTAAAGGAAAGTTATAAACAGCGTTTGGGGTAAAGTTATTAATGGTTCAGAGGAAAGTGTACAACATACGGACGGAGAAGCTGCTACTGCCATTGTGAAAATGATTTTTATAAACAGTTTCAATTGTGAATAATCTGTTGTCCAGACATAAGATTTTAGTAGTGGCAGCTTTGGCATTTTGTGGTCCAAGTAGTAATGACAAGTCATGCTTTAACAGGCTTTGGCTGCATTAGCATAAACAGTCATGTGCTTTAAGACTACTGTCTGACAACAATTTGGTGTTTTACTAGATTTTTAAAGTCAATCTGTAGTCTGAAAATCACAAAGGCATGGAACACCGAGTCCTGTCTGAGTATCTATTCGTCAAACACTAGTTCATTACATTTTTCTGTCATATAATTGATGCTGGTATGCTGTCAGTCTGCAGTGATGACCCACACTCAGAGACTGACCATGAACCAGCCAAAGGGTGTTTAGGGATTAATGAACCGCATCTGAACACTGCAGCTCCACCTCACAATCTACAGGACCTGGAAGATAATAGTATAAGATTCTCAATAAACTGTAACATTTTGGTAGCATTTCAGGGACAGATGACATAATGTCTTGGCTTATTTGAAATAAATCTCCACTTTGGAAGAAACAAACTCCAGAAAGGAGTAGTTTTATATTCATGGATTCATTTAGATTCCAAAACTGTTGGAGAATTCTTCAAAATGATGCATAACATGGATTTAAATCAATGGTATTTAAATTCACAGGATATCCCAAGAGAAGCCTCTTCTTTTATGGAAGACATCGTGTTATGACCAGATCCAGCGTGGTGTTGCTTGTGGAAAACCTGCCTGCAGAGAACGCTGAAGATGAGAGGAGTAAACTGATTATTTAGGGTTGAGACCACAGTGACTCACTGTTGTGGATTAGGTTTATCAGACTGTCAGGAGCTCCTATGATTGGCTCAGACAGATTAAAGAGCTGCAGCTCAGCAGAGATGCAGAAAAGATGAAGTTATTCTTCAGACAATCAAGTGTAAAATGTCTATTTTCATCCTAAAGTATCTCCAGCTTCACATAGTCAGTGTGTGTCATTCTTTGGCCTCTCGGGGCTGTAATGCAAGATTTGTGACAAATTATCCCCCAATAAAAACCTTAGGCACATCTGGCATCTGGCGGTGTCAATAATTAATATCCATCCAATCATAATCATACTTAATCACATGCGGAGTTCATCGAGGTTCGATTCTCGGTCCTTCATTCTTCTATTTGATTTTCAAAAACCTGCATTTACTGATTTTTAGCTGATGGCAGCTGAGCATGCTCTAACCCTCTGGTGATTTACCATCTCCTTACAGACCTGCGGATGCTCCACTGCCTGTCCCAGCTCAGCACATTCCTGAAATGTATTTAACTCACACTGCAGTGAACACTTAGTGTCAGACATGTGGACATGATGTTGATTCAACAGAGTGAGTCACTGTGTTCGGCTGCTCACGTTCCTCCCAGACAGATTATCTGAGGTATTAGATCAGAGTCCTAGCAGGTGAAAGGCTGTCGAGACGCTGAAAGATGCAAGCTGAGGACTTCACTGAGTCTGAGCAGCTCTTTTATGTGTCGACAGTCCTAGCTCCTTGTTTTTATTCATTGGAGTTCAACTGGTTTATGGAGGAAGGCAAAATAATCAGGTTAAGGTGATAAAAGAGTTCTCTTAATTTTAGTGAACAAAACTGTTCAGATGAGTAGTTTCTGCATGAAGCTCATTGTCTTTGTGACTGAAATACATCGATGTTGCAGGGCGCCACGAAATATTTAACCCAAAACCTGCAGTCAGTCAAGTACTTTGAACACAGAACCGTTTTACCAGTTATAGAAGAGTTATAATACTTTCTAATTCTTTACTGATGCAGTTTTTACCTACATTGTTGAAAACAAGACCTAAAGTTCTGAAGTATTTTGTTCAATAGAGTAAAATGAAGACTGAAGAGCAACTTCCACTCATGCAGTCAGTTTGTTTGTGTCTGTCAAAGGTCACATGAGTCAGTTCAGGCCATAAAACATTTCAATAGGAAGGTCGACCTTTTGTTTTATCCACAAAATAATTCATTTTTATGTGTCACTTTTCAAGAAACCACAACATGCTCCATGAGGTCTTAAAGGTTAAAAGGTGACGGACGCCACTCCACTCTACCTGATTCCACATCCAGGGAGTACTTGTCGATAGCCAGGTTCATGGTCTGATAGGCGGTGTTGGCAAAGTCCTCCAGGATCAGGTAGATGACGTTGGTGACCCCTTTAGGAACCGGTTTACCAAACCGCATCCTGCTGTTCACAACAATGCTGCCGTTCCTGAAGTTGAGGATCTCCAGGTTCTGGAAGTTGTTCAGATTAGACTCCAGGTATGGTACCAGCTGCAGGAAAAAGACAGACATGTCAGGAGCACGGGAATCTCATAGAATCATGTACTGGGACCAGCTTCTGTGAGTTCTCACCAGCTGTAGGAACCGCTGTTCCAGGGCTTTGTACTCTGTAGAGCTCTTGTTGAAGAGGTCCATGGAGAATGCCATGTTGGTCACCCTCAGGCTGAAGAAAACCGTCAGCGCTCTGCCTGGCCTGGTTGGTAATCCAATGGCATCCCGGTCTGAGCCCTGAGCTCCACTGTAGAAGCCACTGGTGTCACCTTCAGTTGCCATGCCCCCATACTGGAACACATCAATACTGACGTTGATGCTCGGCATGTCTGGAAAATCAAGTTGGAACGGTTGCAGCTCCACCGCAGATATGCTGTCATTAACCTTCTGTGGTGAGGAGGCCAGTGTGTCAGTGACTTCCCCTCCAGAAGGTACCATTTCTCCTCCAGAAGGTACCATTTCCCCTCCAGAAGGTACCATTTCTCCTCCAGAAGGTACCATTTCTCCTCCAAAAGGTACCAGTTCCCCTCCAGAGGATTTTACTTCTGCTCCCAAATGTTCTCCATCCCCTCCAGGAGGTTCTTCTTCCACTTCCAAAGGTTCTATTCCAGCTGCCTGAAGTTCTACGTCCGTTTGTGAGGATTCTGCTTCTCCACCAGAGGGTTCTACTGACACTTCTGAAGGTTCCAGTTCTACTTCCAGAGCTTCTACTTTGCTTCCCATTCCAGGGGGTTCCATTTCAGCTCCAGAAGGTTCTACTTTGACCCCAGAAGGTTCACCTTCCTCTCTCAAAGAGCCTATTGATCCAATCGAAGGTTCCACTTCAGCTGGAAAAGGTTCTGCTTCTGCAGCCACTGGTTCTACTCCCACCCCATAGGGTTCTAATTTGCCTTTGAAAGGATCTTCTCCCACTTCCAAAGCTTCTACTTTGATTCCCACTCTAGAAGGCTCCAGTTCAGCTCCAGAAGGTTCTACTTTGCCAACAGGAGGTTCTACACCCACCCCGTAGGGTTCTACTTCCCTTCCTGAAGGTTCACTCTGCACACTTGGAGGTGCTGACGGTTGTATTTTCACTCCCACGGGTTGTTCTCCTACATCTGAAGGTTCTACTTTGCCTTCCATTTCAGCTCCAGGTGGTCCTACTCCTGAAGATCCTGCTGAGCCACCCGAAGGTTCGACTCCAACTGATGATGGTTCCACAGCTGCTAACACTGGTTCTACTCCCATGTCCAAAGGTTCTACTTCACCTTCCAAAGGTCTTATTTCCTCTCTTGAAGGCTGTACATCAACTCCTGCAGGTTCTGGTCTTTGGTCTGGTAATGAATCACTTTCCGTCACCCCTGGCACAGCGACTTCTGGGGATGGAGGCTTTTGTGGGACTTCAGTGACATCATCATGGTTTTGGTGCTCATGATGAAATAGATCTTCATCCTCTGGTGCAGAATCTGACACTCGAGTGAACGGCGAGTCCCTTTCAGGTGAGAGCTTGATGCTACTGCTGTGGTCTGAAGTTCCAGATGAGGTCGGGATCGGACTGGCAGTTATTGTGGTGACAACCATGACTTCGTCCACAACCATGTCAGGGTCTGGGACTTTAAACGCTGGTGCTGCAGTTGCTGTAGTGAAAGTAGAGCCTAAATACTGCTCTTCCAAAACCTCGATCTTGTTGTGGGTTTTGGTTTGGTGTGTGATTTGTGATGACTCATCAGTGGTTGGATCAAAGCCAGAATCACTGACTGTGATCGTCGGGACTTCTACAAAAATAGGCAACTCTTCAGCACCAGGGGTTTCAGGTGCACCAGGGGTTTCAGGTGCACCTGGGGTTTCAGGTGCACCAGGGGTTTCAGGTGCACCAGGGGTTTCAGGTGCACCTGGGGTTTCAGGTGCACCAGGGATTTCAGGTGCACCAGGGATTTCAGGTGCACCTGGGGTTTCAGGTGCACCTGGGGTTTCAGGTGCACCAGGGGTTTCAGGTGCACCAGGGACTTCCTTCTCCTTCTTTTCTGGTACATCTTCTGCTGATTGTGATGCGACTGTAACCACTGGGAGCATTACTCTTGTTTCCGTGGTTACGTCCTTATCCTCAGCAGCTTCCTGGAGCTTGCTGCCTGATTCACCTGTTCCTGGTGCAAAAACAGCAGCCTCCTGAGTCACAGTCTCAGGTTCTGCATATGGCTGTGTCAGGGAGTAGTGCTCATAGGGTCCAGATGCTTCCACTGTGTGCACAGAAAGCTCCACAGTCAGGGTTTCCTTGGGTGAGAATACAGGGGATTGAGCCGTGGTTGAATAGCGGGGATCTGTGCTGAAGTGTGGTGTCACCAGGTCTTGATCAAGGAAAAGTTCCTCAATGTATCCGTCTGATGAGGATTCTTCAAAAGCGTGAACTTTTGTTCTCTGTAAAGTTTCGTCTCCTTTTCCAACCAAGTCCTCTTGTTTAGTGTTTGGTGGCTCCATGGCAACCAGGTCCTCATCTGTGTCCACCTCCAGGTCAGGTGGTGGGAGAACCTCCAGACTGCCTTCCCCCCTGTTATATGTGATGTCAGGTGATGCTGAAGTCTGCCGTGACCAGAGATCAGCTCCATCGCCATCCCCAGAGAAGCCAGAGCCGGATCTGTCCTCAGAGGGCGTCTGGGGGGGTGGTTCGCTCGTGGGAGAGGGGTCCTCAGGACGGAGCGTTTGGTCTCCTCCTCGGCTGTCGTCCTGCAAGCTGGGAGTGTTACTGAGGAGAAATCCCTCGTCTTCCATATTTCCACGACCTGTAAAGCAGAGAAGCACATGGTCAGGTTCATGGTTGGGAAGCCACAGGAAACCAGAACAACCTGCCTGTAATTATCCATGTTTACAGACTTTATGCCTGACAGAAAACGGGTTTTAGCTGAACTGAGGAAGCTCATCTTAGTCTATTACCTGTTGGAGCAGCAAAGTTTATTCAGGTTTACACTGTGTCCTCATCTATGGGCGACTTTTGTGATTCAGTCAATGAATCCCATTTCCTGGGCTTCGTCTTTCCATCCTGGCACCAAAAAATGAGCCTTTCTTTACGTTAACCACACAACCAGCAGGACCATCTCAGGCTGGTGCTGTTTAGTTTGAACTTAATCAAGAAAGAGACATTTAAAGCTTTTTATCCATTTGCATTTCTGGAAACTGATGCAACAAAAGCATATGAAGCTCTTTAGTGGTTAAACTGTTTATTATCTTAAAGTCTCAGAGCTGCTATGAGCAGCTGGGTGAGACTTTCTGCCACAGCATTAAACTGGTTTAACTCAGAAACCACCTTCCTTTCGCCCACTGTCACCTGGAGAATATTAAAGGACTCGGAGTGACTTAGAAAAGCTGCTCCAGGCATTTATCTCCAGCAGACCTGATGACTGGATCAGGTTATACAGTTTTTAAAGCTTTAGACGCTTTTATCTCAGATCTTCTGCTCTGAACCTTCAGGAACAGCTTTGCTTTCTGTCCTCAGTTAGAACCAAACCTGGAGAAGCTGCTTTCACTTTTCATGGATCAGATATGAGGAACAAACTCAGGTGACTGCAGGTCGGAGTCAACTCTTCTTCTTTTAAATCAGCCTGAAGACTTCCTGTCTGCCACAAAATAGTTTTATCTTCCATGTAAGGCACTCTGAATCCCCTTCTTGTTGAATTGTGAAGCCTAGATTAATCTGTCTTGCCTCAGGCACAAAGCCAGTGGAACTAGGACGCTGACTGTTTTACAGCAGGTTCCTGTTCCTAATATCCATGACTTCACTGATTTTCTTTACAGGAAGATATTCACCGTCTTTAGTCGCTGGCTCCGGGCTGAGGGTCTTTTCTGGGAATTCGGCTGAAGGTGGAGGAGCTGTGCTCTCTTCGAACATGAAGACGTCGTTTTCGCTCACGCCTTCACTCTGTGGAGCTTTCCACTGGTTTAAGGTGTCAAAGAGAAAGTCTTCTTTCTTCAAGAAAATGTTGCTGGCCTCTGCCTCGTGGCTCGGAGCGTCAGGAGGCTTCTCCGATGCGAGGATGTTATCCTGAAAACAGGGGGCGTTTGGGGTTACTGGCTTTCTGCTAATGTTACATTAAAGGTTTTGTTCCTCTTTAAAAATCTGACAGTTTTCTGAGGTCTTATTGAGATGTTTGAGACAGACTTTGGCTAAATGCCTGTTGGATTAGGCACAGCAGCTCCCTGTTGATCCCAGAGGGAAATAGTTTAGCAGTTAGCTGTAAGTTAGCAGTTAGCTGGAAGTTAGCAGTTAGCTGTAAGTTAGCAGTTAGCTGGAAGTTAGCAGTTAGCTGGAAGTTAGCAGCTAGCTGGAAGTTAGCAGTTAGCTGTAAGTTAGCTGTAAGTTAGCTGTAAGTTAGCAGTTAGCTGTAAGTTAGCAGTTAGCTGTAAGTTAGCAGTTAGCTGTAAGTTAGCTGTAAGTTAGCAGTTAGCTGTAAGTTAGCAGTTAGCTGTAAGTTAGCTGTTAGCTGTAAGTTAGCTGTAAGTTAGCAGTTAGCTGTAAGTTAGCAGTTAGCTGTAAGTTAGCAGTTAGCTGGAAGTTAGCAGCTAGCTGGAAGTTAGCAGTTAGCAGTTAGCTGTAAGTTAGCAGCTAGCTGTAAGTTAGCATGTAGCTGTAAGTTAGCACTTAGCAGTAAGTTAGCAGTTAGCTGTAAGTTAGCATGTAGCTGTAAGTTAGCCGTTAGCTGTAAGTTGTAAGTTAGCAGTTAGCTGTAAATTAACAGTTAGCAGTTAGCTGTAAGTTAGCAGTTAGCAGTAAGTTAGCAGTTAGCAGTAAGTTAGCTGTAAGTTAACAGTTAGCAGTTAGCTGGAAGTTAGCAGTTAGCTGGAAGTTAGCAGTTAGCTGGAAGTTAGCAGTTAGCTGGAAGTTAACAGTTAACAGTTAGCTGTAAGTTAGCAGCAAGCTGTAAGTTAGCAGTTAGCTGTAAGTTAGAAGCTAGCTGTAAGTTAGCAGTTAGCTGTAAATTAGAAGCTAGCTGTAAGTTAGCAGTTAGCTGTAAGTTAGCAGCAGATGCTAGCAAACAATGCTTTCTCATCAACAGTAATAAGCCGGAGATGTGCACAGCGTAACTCGCAGTAATCACTTTATCAGACACCCTGATAAATGCTCCCATGAACAGAGAAAAGGGTTTTTTACAGAAAATGTCAACTTTAATCTGGATTAAACTTCCATCCATTCAGAGTCTAACCCTGACCCTTTTGGAATCCTAAAATCTACTTTTAGAGTCCTCCAATAAAGGAATGTAAGAATAATTTAGTGAATGAGATGAAGTTATTCCGAATTATAACGTATGACATCAGTGCCTTTACGGTGGATTCTGCATCACATCTGTCCAGATGTTAACAATTAGCAGTTAGCTGTAAGTTAGCAGTTAGCTGTAAGTTAGCAGTTAGCTGGAAGTTAGCAGTTAGCTGGAAGTTAGCAGTTAGCTAACATCAGTGCCTTTACGGTGGATTCTGCATCACATCTGTCCAGATGCTGCACGTTTCAGGCTCTTCTGCCGGCCGGAGAAACCATCCCAACGTTTCACTGTAAAAATGAATCCCTCTGTGAAGCCATTAAACAGCTGAGCCTCACCACGTTCTCGTAGGTGTGGGCCGGTTGACTCGTAGGTTTCACAGGAGGCAACACGTTCTCACCTGTGGAAGGAAAACGAGGACAGATATCGTCTCGTAATCATTTTCATTAAAAGCTGGATGTGTGTCCAGAGGAAACGGGGCCGTACCGTTCTCCAAGCTGCTGTTGCTCAGGAAGCTGTCTTTGTGCAGCGCCTCAGTGATGTAGTTACGGAAGTCGGTGATGGTGTAGATGACGGTGGGCTGCTCGGCCGCCCCGGCGTAGTTCTTCTCCACCAGGTTGTTCTGCAGCGTGATGAAGTCCAGAGTGTCGTTGGCCACGCCGCCGCCATCCACCTCCACCTCCAGAGTGATGGCGTAGTGGACCTGGACCACCAGGCCGCTGGTGGGAGCCGAGCAGAAAGTCAGTTTGTTTCAGGACTTCATGGAAAATAATCAGCAGAAGACCTGATAATGATGACCAGAATATGTGAGAGAAATTAAGAAAACAACAAGACCAAAACTGTAGGTTCATCAGTGAAAAATGTTCCAAAAACACATTTATCATGATGAAGAAACAGCGACCGAGTTTCTGGAAATAATCAAGAATTCATTCACAAAATGTAAATAATCATCTTAAATATGTAGAAATTTAAAAAATCATGATAATAATCATGAAATAATGAAAGAACTTCAAGGAAAAAACCAAATAATTCAGAAATAATCCACCAGCTGTACGGAAGCCATGAAGAAGTCAGCAGGAAGTTCCAGGAGGAAACATCTGACACCAGAGCAGCTGGATCCCACAGCTCGGCCCGTTTTACTGTCAAACCAACGCCGTTTGAATCAGGTCAGACTGAAACCGTCACTGAAACAGTTCAGAGTTTTTCACGCAGCTTTCAGCCTGATCCGGGCCTCTGAACCTCTCCCAGAGGAAACCAAACGTGACGACCTGCAGCTCTGAGCTCTGCACAGGTCAGGAGGCTTTAAAAGGTCGAAGTGAATCTGACACGCAGGGGTTAACGGCTGTGTGGGGGGTTCCTATCATGAGGCTTTAACAGTAATCCTGCGGCAGCTGCAGGTGGCCCACCAGCGACTTATCCCATTTAAGAGTTGATTGACTATTGTTAAGGACTTTAAGCAGAAAGACGAGCCGCAGATGGCTGGAAGAGCAACAGATCTGTGGTGGATCCCAACCAGGAGGAACACAGTTTACTCAGGAAACCCAAACAAAACCGCTCCTTTAGGCCTAAACTGCTGCTCCTTCAGGCTCAGAAGATGTCAGCGATGTTCTCAAAGTAGAAAATGTTTGGGACAAAGTGATGGTGGGTACATTAAAGCAGCCATGATCAGCCCTTAGTTTGCCTCTTCTTCAGCATAAAGAAGCCACGCTCAGCTCATTTTAATCAGCCGAGGGGCTCAGCCATGTTTCAGCTCTGAGAAACTCTGGTGCTGTTCAGCAGGATGTTTGGGATGAAGACCAACACCACCGGGCTCCTACAGACTGTAGAAACAAGCCGAGGTATTATATTCGTCTTCTCCCTGAAACACACCTGAGGAACCACACACACCTGGAAGACACCTGTCCCACACATGAGGGGGGGGGCGATAACCTTTCAGCTCGAGTGAAAATCACCAAAAACTGAAAACCAGTAAAACCTCCTGCAAACCAGTAAAGCCTCCCGCAAACCAGTAAAGCCTCCTGCAAACCAGTAAAACCTCCTGCAAACCAGTAAAGCCTCCTGCAAACCAGTAAAGCCTCCTGCAAACCAGTAAAGCCTCCTGCAAACCAGTAAAATCTCCCGTAAACCAGTAAAATCTCCCGTAAACCAGTAAAGCCTCCTGCAAACCAGTAAAATCTCCCGTAAACCAGTAAAACCTCCTGCAAACCAGTAAAGCCTCCTGCAAACCAGTAAAGTCTCCTGCAAACCAGTAAAGCCTCCTGCAAACCAGTAAAACCTCCCGCAAACCAGTAAAGCCTCCCGCAAACCAGTAAAGCCTCCTGCAAACCAGTAAAGCTTCCTGCAAACCAGTAAAGCCTCCCGCAAACCAATAAAGTCTCCTGGAAACCAGTAAAGTCTCCCGCAAACCAGTAAAGTCTCCCGCAAACCAGTAAAGCCTCCTGCAAACCAGTAAAGCCTCCTGCAAACCAGTAAAGCCTCCTGCAAACCAGTAAAGTCTCCCGTAAACCAGTAAAGTCTCCTGCAAACCAGTAAAGTCTCCCGTAAACCAGTAAAGTCTCCCGTAAACCAGTAAAATCTCCCATAAACCAGTAAAATCTCCCGTAAACCAGTAAAACCTCCCGTAAACCAGTAAAATCTCCTGTAAACCAGTAAAACCTGGCAGAACTTACCGCTCCAGGTCCTTCTGAGGCCTGAAAACGCAAAGAAAACAACACATGAATGAACAAAAAACTGAAAAAATGCACTTTTTAATCCATTTGACAAAAATTTTGTGCTAAGCAGCCAAAGCTTATGATGAATTTAATTTAATTTACATAAAGCAGGACAAAAGAAGACTGTTTAAATGGTTCTGTACCTGAATTCAATGATATATACGTTCTTGAAGCCCGGCAGCCTCTCAAAGGCGTCTTCAGCCTGGAAGCAAAGCCAGAGGAGGGAAAGTCTTTAGTTTAAACTCTGCAGCTAGGAGGTTCAGAGTCAAAGTTTTATTTAGTTTAGTTTAGGAGTCGGGAAGGTTCAGAGTCAGAGAAGTTTTATTTAGTTTAGTTTAGGAGTCGGGAAGGTTCAGAGTCAGAAGTTTTATTTAGTTTAGGAGTCGGGAAGGTTCAGAGTCAGAGTTTTATTTAGTTTAGTTTAGGAGTCGTGAAGGTTCAGAGTCAGAGAAGTTTTATTTAGTTTAGGAGTCGGGAAGGTTCAGAGTCAGAGTTTTATTTAGTTTAGTTTAGGAGTCGTGAAGGTTCAGAGTCAGAGAAGTTTTATTTAGTTTAGGAGTCGGGAAGGTTCAGAGTCAGAGAAGTTTTATTTAGTTTAGTTTAGGAGTCGGGAAGGTTCAGAGTCAGAAGTTTTATTTAGTTTAGGAGTCGGGAAGGTTCAGAGTCAGAGTTTTATTTAGTTTAGTTTAGGAGTCGGGAAGGTTCAGAGTCAGAGAAGTTTTATTTAGTTTAGGAGTCGGGAAGGTTCAGAGTCAGAGAAGTTTTATTTAGTTTAGTTTAGGAGTCGGGAAGGTTCAGAGTCAGAGAAGTTTTATTTAGTTTAGGAGTCGGGAAGGTTCAGAGTCAGAGAAGTTTTATTTAGTTTAGTTTAGGAGTCGGGAAGGTTCAGAGTCAAAGAAGTTTTGTTTAGTTTAGGAGTCGTGAAGGTTCAGAGTCAAAGAAGTTTTGTTTAGTTTAGTTTAGGAGTCGGGAAGGTTCAGAGTCAGAGTTTTATTTAGTTTAGTTTAGGAGTCGGGAAGGTTCAGAGTCAGAGTTTTATTTAGTTTAGGAGTCGGGAAGGTTCAGAGTCAGAGAAGTTTTATTTAGTTTAGGAGTCGGGAAGGTTCAGAGTCAGAGAAGTTTTATTTCGTTTAGGAGTCGGGAAGGTTCAGAGTCAGAGAAGTTTTATTTAGTTTAGTTTAGGAGTCGGGAAGGTTCAGAGTCAGAGAAGTTTTATTTAGTTTAGTTTAGGAGTCGGGAAGGTTCAGAGTCAGAGTTTTATTTAGTTTAGTTTAGGAGTCGGGAAGGTTCGGAGTCAGAAGTTTTGTTTAGTTTAGGAGTCGGGAAGGTTCAGAGTCAGAGAAGTTTTATTTAGTTTAGGAGTCGGGAAGGTTCAGAGTCAGAGTTTTATTTAGTTTAGTTTAGGAGTCGGGAAGGTTCGGAGTCAGAAGTTTTATTTAGTTTAGGAGTCGGGAAGGTTCAGAGTCAGAAGTTTTATTTAGTTTAGGAGTCGGGAAGGTTCAGAGTCAGAGTTTTATTTAGTTTAGTTTAGGAGTCGGGAAGGTTCAGAGTCAAAGAAGTTTTATTTAGTTTAGTTTAGGAGTCGGGAAGGTTCAGAGTCAAAGAAGTTTTGTTTAGTTTAGGAGTCGTGAAGGTTCAGAGTCAAAGACGTTTTATTTCGTTTAGGAGTCGTGAAGGTTCGGAGTCAAAGAAGTTTTATTTAGTTTAGTTTAGGAGTCGGGAAGGTTCAGAGTCAGAGAAGTTTTATTTAGTTTAGTTTAGGAGTCGGGAAGGTTCAGAGTCAAAGAAGTTTTATTTAGTTTAGTTTAGGAGTCGGGAAGGTTCAGAGTCAAAGAAGTTTTGTTTAGTTTAGTTTAGGAGTCGTGAAGGTTCAGAGTCAAAGAAGTTTTATTTAGTTTAGGAGTCGGGAAGGTTCAGAGTCAAAGAAGTTTTGTTTAGTTTAGGAGTCGGAAAGGTTCAGAGTCAGAGTTTTATTTAGTTTAGTTTAGGAGTCGTGAAGGTTCGGAGTCAGAAGTTTTATTTAGTTTAGGAGTCGGGAAGGTTCAGAGTCAGAGTTTTATTTAGTTTAGTTTAGGAGTCGTGAAGGTTCAGAGTCAAAGAAGTTTTATTTAGTTTAGTTTAGGAGTCGGGAAGGTTCAGAGTCAGAGAAGTTTTATTTAGTTTAGGAGTCGGGAAGGTTCAGAGTCAGAGAAGTTTTATTTAGTTTAGGAGTCGGGAAGGTTCAGAGTCAGAGTTTTATTTAGTTTAGTTTAGGAGTCGGGAAGGTTCAGAGTCAGAGTTTTATTTAGTTTAGTTTAGGAGTCGGGAAGGTTCAGAGTCAAAGACGTTTTATTTCGTTTAGGAGTCGGGAAGGTTCAGAGTCAAAGAAGTTTTATTTAGTTTAGTTTAGGAGTCGGGAAGGTTCAGAGTCAGAGAAGTTTTATTTAGTTTAGGAGTCGGGAAGGTTCAGAGTCAAAGAAGTTTTATTTAGTTTAGGAGTCGGGAAGGTTCAGAGTCAGAGAAGTTTTATTTAGTTTAGTTTAGGAGTCGGGAAGGTTCAGAGTCAAAGAAGTTTTGTTTAGTTTAGTTTAGGAGTCGGGAAGGTTCAGAGGCAGAGAAGTTTTATTTAGTTTAGTTTAGGAGTCGTGAAGGTTCAGAGTCAAAGAAGTTTTATTTAGTTTAGGAGTCGGGAAGGTTCAGAGTCAGAGAAGTTTTATTTAGTTTAGGAGTCGGGAAGGTTCAGAGTCAGAGTTTTATTTAGTTTAGTTTAGGAGTCGGGAAGGTTCAGAGTCAGAGTTTTATTTAGTTTAGTTTAGGAGTTGGGAAGGTTCAGAGTCAAAGAAGTTTTATTTAGTTTAGGAGTCGGGAAGGTTCGGAGTCAGAGTTTTATTTAGTTTAGTTTAGGAGTCGTGAAGGTTCAGAGTCAGAAGTTTTATTTAGTTTAGGAGTCGGGAAGGTTCAGAGTCAAAGAAGTTTTGTTTAGTTTAGGAGTCGGGAAGGTTCGGAGTCAGAGTTTTATTTAGTTTAGTTTAGGAGTCGTGAAGGTTCAGAGTCAGAAGTTTTATTTAGTTTAGGAGTCGGGAAGGTTCAGAGTCAAAGAAGTTTTGTTTAGTTTAGGAGTCGGGAAGGTTCAGAGTCAAAGAAGTTTTGTTTAGTTTAGGAGTCGTGAAGGTTGAGAGTCAAAGAAGTTTTGTTTAGTTTAGGAGAAGTTTTGTTTAGTTTAGGAGTCGGGAAGGTTCAGAGTCAGAGTTTTATTTAGTTTAGGAGTCGTGAAGGTTCAGAGTCAGAGAAGTTTTGTTTAGTTTAGTTTAGGAGTCGGGAAGGTTCAGAGTCAGAGTTTTATTTAGTTTAGGAGTCGGGAAGGTTCAGAGTCAAAGAAGTTTTGTTTAGTTTAGGAGTCGGGAAGGTTCAGAGTCAAAGAAGTTTTGTTTAGTTTAGGAGTCGTGAAGGTTGAGAGTCAAAGAAGTTTTGTTTAGTTTAGGAGAAGTTTTGTTTAGTTTAGGAGTCGGGAAGGTTCAGAGTCAGAGTTTTATTTAGTTTAGGAGTCGGGAAGGTTCAGAGTCAGAGTTTTATTTAGTTTAGGAGTCGTGAAGGTTCAGAGTCAGAGAAGTTTTGTTTAGTTTAGTTTAGGAGTCGGGAAGGTTCAGAGTCAGAGTTTTATTTAGTTTAGGAGTCGGGAAGGTTCAGAGTCAAAGAAGTTTTATTTAGTTTAGTTTAGGAGTCGGGAAGGTTCAGAGTCAGAGAAGTTTTATTTAGTTTAGGAGTCGGGAAGGTTCAGAGTCAGAGAAGTTTTATTTAGTTTAGGAGTCGGGAAGGTTCAGAGTCAGAGAAGTTTTATTTAGTTTAGTTTAGGAGTCGGGAAGGCTCAGAGTCAAAGAAGTTTTGTTTAGTTTAGTTTAGGAGTCGGGAAGGTTCAGAGGCAGAGAAGTTTTATTTAGTTTAGTTTAGGAGTCGTGAAGGTTCAGAGTCAAAGAAGTTTTATTTAGTTTAGGAGTCGGGAAGGTTCGGAGTCAGAGAAGTTTTATTTAGTTTAGGAGTCGGGAAGGTTCGGAGTCAGAGAAGTTTTATTTAGTTTAGGAGTCGTGAAGGTTCAGAGTCAAAGAAGTTTTATTTAGTTTAGGAGTCGGGAAGGCTCAGAGTCAAAGAAGTTTTGTTTAGTTTAGTTTAGGAGTCGGGAAGGTTCAGAGGCAGAGAAGTTTTATTTAGTTTAGTTTAGGAGTCGGGAAGGTTCAGAGTCAGAGAAGTTTTATTTAGTTTAGGAGTCGGGAAGGTTCAGAGTCAGAGTTTTATTTAGTTTAGTTTAGGAGTCGGGAAGGTTCAGAGTCAGAGTTTTATTTAGTTTAGTTTAGGAGTTGGGAAGGTTCAGAGTCAAAGAAGTTTTATTTAGTTTAGGAGTCGGGAAGGTTCGGAGTCAGAGTTTTATTTAGTTTAGTTTAGGAGTCGTGAAGGTTCGGAGTCAGAAGTTTTATTTAGTTTAGGAGTCGGGAAGGTTCAGAGTCAAAGAAGTTTTGTTTAGTTTAGGAGTCGGGAAGGTTCAGAGTCAAAGAAGTTTTGTTTAGTTTAGGAGTCGTGAAGGTTGAGAGTCAAAGAAGTTTTGTTTAGTTTAGGAGAAGTTTTGTTTAGTTTAGGAGTCGGGAAGGTTCAGAGTCAGAGAAGTTTTATTTAGTTTAGGAGTCGGGAAGGTTCAGAGTCAGAGTTTTATTTAGTTTAGTTTAGGAGTCGTGAAGGTTCAGAGTCAGAGAAGTTTTGTTTAGTTTAGTTTAGGAGTCGGGAAGGTTCAGAGTCAGAGTTTTATTTAGTTTAGGAGTCGGGAAGGTTCAGAGTCAAAGAAGTTTTATTTAGTTTAGTTTAGGAGTCGGGAAGGTTCAGAGTCAGAGAAGTTTTATTTAGTTTAGGAGTCGGGAAGGTTCAGAGTCAAAGAAGTTTTATTTAGTTTAGGAGTCGGGAAGGTTCAGAGTCAGAGAAGTTTTATTTAGTTTAGGAGTCGGGAAGGTTCAGAGTCAGAGAAGTTTTATTTAGTTTAGTTTAGGAGTCGGGAAGGTTCAGAGTCAAAGAAGTTTTGTTTAGTTTAGGAGTCGGGAAGGTTCAGAGTCAGAGAAGTTTTATTTAGTTTAGTTTAGGAGTCGGGAAGGTTCAGAGTCAAAGAAGTTTTATTTAGTTTAGTTTAGGAGTTGGGAAGGTTCAGAGTCAGATAAGTTTTGTTTAGTTTAGGAGAAGTTTTGTTTAGTTTAGGAGTCGTGAAGGTTCGGAGTCAAAGAAGTTTTGTTTAGTTTAGTTTAGTTTAGGAGTCGGGAAGGTTCAGAGTCAAATAAGTTTTGTTTAGTTTAGTTTAGGAGTCGGGAAGGTTCAGAGTCAGAGTTTTATTTAGTTTAGTTTAGGAGTCGGGAAGGTTCAGAGTCAGAGAAGTTTTATTTAGTTTAGTTTAGGAGTCGGGAAGGTTCAGAGTCAGAGTTTTATTTAGTTTAGTTTAGGAGTCGGGAAGGTTCAGAGTCAGAGTTTTATTTAGTTTAGTTTAGGAGTCGGGAAGGTTCAGAGTCAGAGTTTTATTTAGTTTAGGAGTCGGGAAGGTTCAGAGTCAAAGAAGTTTTATTTAGTTTAGTTTAGGAGTCGGGAAGGTTCAGAGTCAGAGTTTTATTTAGTTTAGTTTAGGAGTCGGGAAGGTTCAGAGTCAGAGTTTTATTTAGTTTAGTTTAGGAGTCGGGAAGGTTCAGAGTCAGAGTTTTATTTAGTTTAGGAGTCGGGAAGGTTCGGAGTCAGAGAAGTTTTATGTTTCTGTATTTATCAGACTCTTTTATCCAAAGCGACTTACAAATGAAGATATAACAGCTTTATAAAAAGCTAACAATAAGCTACATAGAAGGAACCCAGGAGTCCGACTCTGTCAGAGGGGACAGAGTAGAGATAGGGTGCAGGCATAGAAGGAAGTGCAGAAAGATAAAGGTCAGAGATAGAGGGGGGAGGGAAGTACAAGGTAAGTGCTGGGATAGGAGATGCTCTCTGAAGAGCTGGGTTTTCAGGAGCTTCTTGAAGATAGACAGGGACGCCCCTGTTCTGGTAGCGCTCGGTAGGTCATTCCACCATCGTGGGACGACACATGAACAGAGTTTGGATTGTCTTAGGCGTGGTGTAGGAGCTGCTAGACGACAATCCTGGGACCTACGGTGGGACCCAGTTGGGACAGAAGCCTTTGCAAGAGCATTCAAGTAGATGGAGCCGTTCCATTAAGCTCTTTGTAGCTAACATCAGGGACTTGGATCTGATGCTAAGGGCAGCCAGAGGAGCTCAATGAACAGAGGGGGGGCGTGTTCTTTTAGGCTGATCCAAGACCAGACGCACCGCCGCGTTCTGGACCATCTGCAGAGGTTTCACAGGGTGGAGACCAGTTAGGAAACCAGTTAGGAAACCAGTTAGGAGAGCAGTTAGGAGACCAGTTAGGAGACCAGTTAGGAGAGCAGTTAGGAGAGCAGTTAGGAAACCAGTTAGGAAACCAGTTAGGAGACCAGTTAGGAGAGCAGTTAGGAGACCAGTTAGGAAACCAGTTAGGAGACCAGTTAGGAGACCAGTTAGGAGACCAGTTAGGAAACCAGTTAGGAAACCAGTTAGGAAACCAGTTAGGAGAGCGTTGCAGGAGTCCAGGTGGGAGATGACCATGGCCTGCAGCAGGAGCTGGGGGGCATGTTGGGTTAGGTATGGTCTGATCTTTCTTATGTTTAGTAATGCAAAGAACGAGCAACCGAGGTAACGTGATCTTTGGAGGTTAGTTGGTCATCAATCATGACACCCAAGTTTCTAGCAACCTTTGATAACCTTTTAGAGGTTAAGTTGGAGGTTTTGGGCTTTCATCCATGTTGATGTGTCAGAGAGACAGTCTGAGATTCATGCTGAGACCGTGTGGTCGTCAGGTGGGAATGACAGATAGAGCTGGGTATCATCAGCATAACATTGGTGTGAGAAGCCATGTGATCGGATGATCTGTCCCAGTGAGCTGGTGTATATGGCAAAGAGAAGAGGTCCCAGTACTGAGCCTTGGGGGACCCCTGTGGCGAGGGGGTGCGCTGCAGAAGTGACCAAGCCAGGATACTTTGAAGGACCGACCAGTGAGGTATGATTCAAACCAGGAGTGTGCTCTCCCTGTGATGCTGGAGAGTATGGACAAAAGGATGCTGTGGTTGTCAAATGCAGCCGATAAGTCGAGCAGGATAAGAACCGAGGACTTAGCTGCCGCTCTGGCTTCTTTTAAGGCTTCTGTCACAGCTCTGTTAGCTGGAGTCGTGAAGGTTCAGAGTCAGAGAAGTTTTGTTTATCAATCAGACAAACAATTATATCTTAAAATCAGCTCATAATAAACATCCTCTGCTCCTCAGCAGGTGTTAAAACTCAGTGAATACAGCACATATTACTCTGTTTCATTACTTATGGAACATAAACTGAGCCCAAACACAGAAGCAGTCTGTGAGAAACTAAGTGAACCCCCTGATTCAACAGCTTGTAGAAGCTCCAGATAGTCTGGAAATGGCCTTATAACCATGATCAGTTAATCAGAGCATTGATCAGTTAATTAGAGCATTGATCAGTTAATTAGAGCATTGATCAGTTAATCAGAGCATTGATCAGTTCATCGGAGCATTGATCAGTTAATCAGAGCATTGATCAGTTAATCAGAGCATTGATCAGTTAATCAGAGCATTGATCAGTGAATCAGAGCATTGATCAGTGAATCAGAGCATTGATCAGTGAATCAGAGCATTGATCAGTTAATCAGAGCATTGATCAGTGAATCAGAGCATTGATCAGTTAATCAGAGCATTGATCAGTTAATCAGAGCATTGATCAGTGAATCAGAGCATTGATCAGTTAATCAGAGCATTGATCAGTGAATCAGAGCATTGATCAGTTAATCAGAGCATTGATCAGTGAATCAGAGCATCGATCAGTTAATCAGAGCATTGATCAGTTAATCAGAGCATCGATCAGTTAATCAGAGCATTGATCAGTTAATCAGAGCATTGATCAGTTAATCAGAGCATTGATCAGTGAATCAGAGCATTGATCAGTTAATCAGAGCATTGATCAGTGAATCAGAGCATTGATCAGTTAATCAGAGCATTGATCAGTGAATCAGAGCATTGATCAGTTAATCAGAGCATTGATCAGTGAATCAGAGCATTGATCAGTTAATCAGAGCATTGATCAGTGAACCAGAGCATCGATCAGTTAATCAGAGCATTGATCAGTTAATCAGAGCATTGATCAGTTAATCAGAGCATTGATCAGTGAATCAGAGCATTGATCAGTTCATCAGAGCATTGATCAGTTAATCAGAGCATTGATCAGTTAATCAGAGCATTGATCAGTTAATCAGAGCATTGATCAGTTAATCAGAGCATTGATCAGTTAATCAGAGCATTGATCAGTGAATCAGAGCATTGATCAGTTAATCAGAGCATTGATCAGTTAATCAGAGCATTGATCAGTGAATCAGAGCATTGATCAGTGAATCAGAGCATTGATCAGTGAATCAGAGCATTGATCAGTTCATCAGAGCATTGATCAGTTAATCAGAGCATTGATCAGTTAATCAGAGCATTGATCAGTTAATCAGAGCATTGATCAGTGAATCAGAGCATTGATCAGTTAATCAGAGCATTGATCAGTTAATCAGAGCATTGATCAGTGAATCAGAGCATTGATCAGTGAATCAGAGCATTGATCAGTGAATCAGAGCATTGATCAGTTAATCAGAGCATTGATCAGTGAACCAGAGCATCGATCAGTTAATCAGAGCATTGATCAGTTAATCAGAGCATTGATCAGTTAATCAGAGCATTGATCAGTGAATCAGAGCATTGATCAGTTCATCAGAGCATTGATCAGTTAATCAGAGCATTGATCAGTTAATCAGAGCATTGATCAGTTAATCAGAGCATTGATCAGTTAATCAGAGCATTGATCAGTTAATCAGAGCATTGATCAGTGAATCAGAGCATTGATCAGTTAATCAGAGCATTGATCAGTTAATCAGAGCATTGATCAGTGAATCAGAGCATTGATCAGTTCATCAGAGCATTGATCAGTTAATCAGAGCATTGATCAGTTAATCAGAGCATTGATCAGTTAATCAGAGCATTGATCAGTGAATCAGAGCATTGATCAGTTAATCAGAGCATTGATCAGTGAATCAGAGCATTGATCAGTTAATCAGAGCATTGATCAGTTAATCAGAGCATTGATCAGTGAATCAGAGCATTGATCAGTGAATCAGAGCATTGATCAGTGAATCAGAGCATTGATCAGTTAATCAGAGCATTGATCAGTGAATCAGAGCATTGATCAGTTAATCAGAGCATTGATCAGTTAATCAGAGCATTGATCAGTGAATCAGAGCATTGATCAGTTCATCAGAGCATTGATCAGTTAATCAGAGCATTGATCAGTTAATCAGAGCATTGATCAGTTAATCAGAGCATTGATCAGTTAATCAGAGCATTGATCAGTTAATCAGAGCATTGATCAGTGAATCAGAGCATTGATCAGTTAATCAGAGCATTGATCAGTTAATCAGAGCATTGATCAGTGAATCAGAGCATTGATCAGTTCATCAGAGCATTGATCAGTTAATCAGAGCATTGATCAGTTAATCAGAGCATTGATCAGTTAATCAGAGCATTGATCAGTGAATCAGAGCATTGATCAGTTAATCAGAGCATTGATCAGTGAATCAGAGCATTGATCAGTTAATCAGAGCATTGATCAGTTAATCAGAGCATTGATCAGTGAATCAGAGCATTGATCAGTGAATCAGAGCATTGATCAGTTAATCAGAGCATTGATCGGTTAATCAGAGCATTGATCAGTTAATCAGAGCATTGATCAGTGAATCAGAGCATTGATCAGTGAATCAGAGCATTGATCAGTTAATCAGAGCATTGATCAGTTAATCAGAGCATTGATCAGTGAATCAGAGCATTGATCAGTGAATCAGAGCATTGATCAGTTAATCAGAGCATCGATCAGTTAATCAGAGCATCGATCAGTTAATCAGAGCATTGATCAGTGAATCAGAGCATTGATCAGTTAATCAGAGCATCGATCAGTGAACCAGAGCATCGATCAGTTAATCAGAGCATTGATCAGTTAATCAGAGCATTGATCAGTTAATCAGAGCATTGATCAGTGAATCAGAGCATTGATCAGTTAATCAGAGCATTGATCAGTGAATCAGAGCATTGATCAGTTAATCAGAGCATTGATCAGTTAATCAGAGCATTGATCAGTTAATCAGAGCATTGATCAGTTAATCAGAGCATTGATCAGTGAATCAGAGCATTGATCAGTTAATCAGAGCATTGATCAGTGAATCAGAGCATTGATCAGTTAATCAGAGCATTGATCAGTTAATCAGAGCATTGATCAGTGAATCAGAGCATTGATCAGTTAATCAGAGCATTGATCAGTGAATCAGAGCATTGATCAGTTAATCAGAGCATTGATCAGTGAATCAGAGCATTGATCAGTGAATCAGAGCATTGATCAGTTAATCAGAGCATTGATCAGTGAATCAGAGCATTGATCAGTTAATCAGAGCATTGATCAGTTAATCAGAGCATTGATCAGTTAATCAGAGCATTGATCAGTTAATCAGAGCATTGATCAGTGAATCAGAGCATTGATCAGTTAATCAGAGCATTGATCAGTGAATCAGAGCATTGATCAGTTAATCAGAGCATTGATCAGTGAATCAGAGCATTGATCAGTTAATCAGAGCATTGATCAGTGAATCAGAGCATTGATCAGTTAATCAGAGCATTGATCAGTGAATCAGAGCATTGATCAGTGAATCAGAGCATTGATCAGTGAATCAGAGCATTGATCAGTGAATCAGAGCATTGATCAGTTAATCAGAGCATTGATCAGTGAATCAGAGCATTGGTCAGTTAATCAGAGCATTGATCAGTTAATCAGAGCATTGATCAGTTAATCGGAGCATTGATCAGCAGCTCCTGGCTTCCTGTGGAAGCAGTGAGGGTTCACTTAGTTGGGTTTTGTCCCGTTAATAATGACCCAGTGTGATATGTGGATTGACGGAGCTTTAAGGAGCAGGCGGTTCATCATGGTGCCCTGATCTCTGAGGTGTTACACCATCGGTGCAATGCTGGCTCACATATGAACACCAGGTTCTTTCTTTCAGAGCTGGAGCAACTTGCCTCCATTTTTTCACCTTCTTCAGGCAGCTGGACTGAAAATGCGAAGGAAACTCAGCTCATCAGTGAAAGTATTTGACTGAGGCTGGAAGCTGTCACACGATCAGAGGTCAGGACGCTGCAGCTCCAGCTGTTGGACTTGGTGACATGTGCTGCTGAAATATGTGGAATAAAAAGCAGCGTTTGTGGGGGCTCGGTGGCCTGTGGCTGCACTCTTCTTCTTCCCCTGCTGTTTCTATTAGTGCAGTAATCCACTTCATGTTCCCTCATTAAAGACCCTGACCCCGACTCTCAGACCATAAACCGGCTTCCCGCGTCACTGACATGGAGCGCAGCCTGAAAGCCTCCCGGCGGTGCGGGAACACACCGGCTTTCCTGGCAGGCTGATTTTCCACCGGCTCGAGGTGAGTCACCGCTCGTATACTGCTGCATCTCTGAGGCTCGTATAGCTGCTCGCTGGCAGCGCCGGCACACTGCGCTCTGCAGCGTGAAGATCCCTAATGCGCGAATAACCGGCGAAGCCTTTAAAGTGGAGCCAAACCCCTGAGTCTGCAGTTTGTGGGAAACCACCAGCAGCTAAGTTTGGTAATGAAGGCGCTGTGCACGGCAGAGAGGAGGAGGACACGAAAACAAGAAGATGACAAAAACATCAGCCACACTGGAAGAATTACTCCCTAAAGGTTCTGCTGATTAAAGCATAAAACACACAGATCTGGAGGGAAAAGGCCCGTCAGAATCAGCGACCTCCCACAGAGGAGCAGGATCTCTGGGCAGCCACCAACTTACTTTCTCTGCTAATTCTGAAGTAAATCTCAACAACTTTATGCTTATTTGACTTACATTTAACAACCAGCAGGTCCCTGCCTCCAGGAGCCTGAACCCTCTGAGACCAGCTTTCTGTCATTTCTTTAAGGAGTCTTCAGGAATAGTTCTCCAGGCTTCTTGAAGGACATCCCAAAGCTCTTCTTTGGATGTCGGGACTCCGGGTCAAGACTCCGGGTCGGGACTCCGGGTCAAGATTGCGGGTCAAGACTCCGGGTCGGGACCCCGGGACAGGACTATGGGTCAAGACTCCGGGTCAAGACTCCGGGTCGGGACTCCGGGTCGGGACTATGGGTCGGGACTCCGGGTCGGGACTATGGGTCGGGACTCCGGGTCGGGACTATGGGTCGGGACTATGGGTCGGGACTCCGGGTCGGGTCTATGGGTCGGGACTATGGGTCGGGACTCCGGGTCGGGACTCCGGGTCGGGACTCCGGGTCGGGACACCGGGTCAAGACTCCGGGTCGGGACTCCGGGTCGGGACTATGGGTCAAGACTCCGGGTCAAGATTCCGGGTCAAGACTCCGGGTCAAGATTCCGGGTCAAGACTCCGGGTCAAGACTCCGGGTCGGGACTATGGGTCGGGACTCCGGGTCGGGACTCCGGGTCGGGACTATGGGTCGGGACTCCGGGTCGGGACTATGGGTCGGGACTCCGGGTCGGGACTATGGGTCGGGACTATGGGTCGGGACTCCGGGTCGGGTCTATGGGTCGGGACTATGGGTCGGGACTCCGGGTCGGGACTCCGGGTCGGGACTCCGGGTCGGGACACCGGGTCAAGACTCCGGGTCGGGACTCCGGGTCGGGACTATGGGTCAAGACTCCGGGTCAAGATTCCGGGTCAAGACTCCGGGTCAAGACTCCGGGTCGGGACTATGGGTCGGGACTCCGGGTCGGGACTCCGGGTCGGGACTATGGGTCGGGACTCCGGGTCGGGACTATGGGTCGGGACTCCGGGTCGGGACTATGGGTCGGGATTATGGGTCGGGACTCCGGGTCGGGTCTATGGGTCGGGACTATGGGTCGGGACTCCGGGTCGGGACTCCGGGTCGGGACTCCGGGTCGGGACACCGGGTCAAGACTCCGGGTCGGGACTCCGGGTCGGGACTATGGGTCGGGACTCCGGGTCGGGTCTATGGGTCGGGACTATGGGTCGGGACTCCGGGTCGGGACTCCGGGTCGGGACACCGGGTCGGGACCCCGGGACAGGACTATGGGTCAAGACTCCGGGTCAAGACTCCGGGTCGGGACTATGGGTCAAGACTCCGGGTCAAGATTCCGGGTCGGGACTATGGGTCAAGACTCCGGGTCAAGATTCCGGGTCAAGACTCCGGGTCAAGACTCCGGGTCGGGACTATGGGTCGGGACTCCGGGTCGGGACTCCGGGTCGGGACTATGGGTCGGGACTCCGGGTCAAGACTCCAGGTCGGGACTCCGGGTCGGGACTATGGGTCGGGACTCCGGGTCGGGACTATGGGTCGGGACTCCGGGTCGGGTCTATGGGTCGGGTCTATGGGTCGGGACTATGGGTCGGGACTCCGGGTCGGGACTCCGGGTCGGGACTCCGGGTCGGGACACCGGGTCAAGACTCCGGGTCGGGACTCCGGGTCGGGACTATGGGTCGGGACTCCGGGTCGGGACTATGGGTCGGGACTCCGGGTCGGGTCTATGGGTCGGGACTATGGGTCGGGACTCCGGGTCGGGACTCCGGGTCGGGACTCCGGGTCAAGACTCCGGGTCGGGACTATGGGTCAAGACTCCGGGTCAAGATTCCGGGTCGGGACTATGGGTCAAGACTCCGGGTCAAGATTCCGGGTCAAGACTCCGGGTCAAGATTCCGGGTCAAGACTCCGGGTCAAGACTCCGGGTCGGGACTATGGGTCGGGACTCCGGGTCGGGACTCCGGGTCGGGACTATGGGTCGGGACTCCGGGTCAAGACTCCAGGTCGGGACTCCGGGTCGGGACTATGGGTCGGGACTCCGGGTCGGGACTATGGGTCGGGACTCCGGGTCGGGTCTATGGGTCGGGTCTATGGGTCGGGACTATGGGTCGGGACTCCGGGTCGGGACTCCGGGTCGGGACTCCGGGTCGGGACACCGGGTCAAGACTCCGGGTCGGGACTCCGGGTCGGGACTATGGGTCGGGACTCCGGGTCGGGACTATGGGTCGGGACTCCGGGTCGGGTCTATGGGTCGGGACTATGGGTCGGGACTCCGGGTCGGGACTCCGGGTCGGGACTCCGGGTCAAGACTCCGGGTCAAGACACCGGGTCGGGACTCCGGGTCGGGACACCGGGTCAAGACTCCGGGTCGGGACTCCGGGTCAAGACTCCGGGTCAAGACTCCGGGTCAAGACTCCGGGTCGGGACTCCGGGTCGGGACTCCGGGTCGGGACTATGGGTCGGGACTCCGGGTCGGGACTCCGGGTCAAGACTCCGGGTCGGGACTCTGGGTCAAGACTCCGGGTCGGGACTCCGGGTCAAGACTCCGGGTCAAGACTATGGGTCGGGACTATGGGTCGGGACTATGGGTCGGGACTCCGGGTCAAGACTCCGGGTCGGGACTCCGGGTCGGGACTCCGGGTCGGGACTATGGGTCGGGACTCCGGGTCGGGACTCCGGGTCAAGACTCCGGGTCGGGACTATGGGTCAAGACTCCGGGTCAAGACTATGGGTCGGGACTATGGGTCGGGACTATGGGTCGGGACTCCGGGTCAAGACTCCGGGTCGGGACTCCGGGTCAAGACTCCGGGTCGGGACTCCTGGTCGGGACTCCGGGTCAAGACTCCGGGTCAAGACTATGGGTCGGGACTATGGGTCAAGACTCCGGGTCAAGACTCCGGGTCAAGACTCCGGGTCGGGACTATGGGTCAAGACTCTGGGTCGGGACTCCGGGTCGGGACTCCAGGTCGGGACTATGGGTCAAGACTCTGGGTCGGGACTCCGGGTCGGGACTCCAGGTCGGGACTATGGGTCAAGACTCTGGGTCGGGACTATGGGTCAAGACTCCGGGTCAAGACTCCAGGTCGGGACTCCGGGTCAAGACTCCGGGAATAAGTTTACCTCCTGACCAACACAACGAACCGTATAGCGGACCATCCTCACCCTTCGTTTGAAGAGTCGGGCCAGCTGCTGGTACTCGAAGCTGCTCGGGTCTCTCAGGGCATCGTTGTAGGTTTCCCCTTTCAGCTTGATCCTCAGCTCCACCACCTGGTCCTTCAGGGGCTGCGGGGGTCGCAGCAGCGCCTCGTCCACCTCGTTACCGATCTGAGGGTGAAGAGACACAGACATGGGTTTGGGTTTGGGGAGGACAGTGGGGAATCTTATCGGCACTCATCGATGTCTGCTTACAGAGTTTTCCTGCTCGTCCTCAAAGAAGAAGCCGTTGTTCCCAAGCAGGTCGTCTTCCACCTCATGCGGCCGCTCCACCAGCTCTGGGAAGTTGCCATTGTTGGTTTCCACGATATGTTTGGTGGTGGCGTCTCCAGCAGAACCTGCTGCTGTGTCTTCCACACCTGTTTCTGAGGGGATCTCATGGGGCGAGACCTCTACCGGAGCCTCAGGACCTAAGACTGGCTGAGTGACCTCTTCCTCTGTGGGAAGCTCCACAGGAGGCTCAGGGGGGACTTCCTTGGGGGTTTCTACCTCTAAACTCGGCCCAGGAAGGGCTTCAGTCCCAGTTTCTGGAGATGTTTCATTGGGACCTTCTGAGACTACCTCAGCTGCAGGATCATATTCTGAGTCTTTGCTTTCAGGCTGAGCCACATGGGCAGTGATGTCTGTGGTGGTTTCTGCAGCAACTTCCAGCTCTCTCTCAGGTGCTCCCTCTGGTCCAGAGTCCGGCGTTAATGCTTCCATGTCTTCTGGAACAATGGGGCGTGTAGATCCTCTGGTGGGTTCCTTTTTACCTTCAAGTTCTTCTACAGATGTGGGTTCTAGTTTTTTCACAGTCTCCTCCAGAATTTCTGCTTCTTTTGTTGGTTCTGCTGGTGTTTTCAAATCTTCTCTGGAATCTGGTTCCTTTGCTGGTTCTGTGGGGAGTTCGAGATCCTTACTTGGTTTTTGGGATGGTTCTCTTTCCTCTGCCGGTTTTCTTGTGTGTTCTGGTTCTCCCTGTGGTTCTCTGGTAGGTTCTGTTTCTTGTGCTGGTTCTTTAGTGGGAGTTTTATCTTCTTGTAAAAAATCTCCTCCTAGTTCTGGTTCTTCTTCAGGTTGAAGTAGTCCTGCGGTTTCTCTGGTGGGTTCTGGTTCTTCTTCTGGTTGAAGTAGTCCTTCGGCTTCTATGGTGGGTTCTGGTTCTTCTCCAGGTTGAAGTAGTCCTATGGTTTCTATGGTGGGTTCTGGTTCTTCTCCAGGTTGAAGTAGTCCTATGGTTTCTATGGTGGGTTCTGGTTCTTCTTCAGGTTGAAGTAGTCCTGTGGTTTCTATGGTGGGTTCTGGTTCTTCTTCAGGTTGAAGTAGTCCTGTGGTTTTTCTGGTGGGTTCTGGTTGTTCTTCAGGTTGAAGTAGTTCTGCGGTTTCTATGGTGGGTTCTGGTTCTTCTTCAGGTTGAAGTTGTCCTGCAGTTTCTCTGGTGGGTTCTGGTTCTTCTTCAGGTTGAAGTAGTTCTGCGGTTTCTATGGTGGGTTCTGGTTCTTCTTCAGGTTGAAGTAGTCCTATAGTTTCTATGGTGGGTTCTGGTTCTTCTTCAGGTTGAAGTAGTCCTATGGTTTCTATGGTGGGTTCTGGTTCTTCTTCAGGTTGAAGTTGTCCTGCAGTTTCTCTGGTGGGTTCTGGTTCTTCTTCAGGTTGAAGTAGTTCTGCGGTTTCTATGGTGGGTTCTGATTCTTCTTCAGGTTGAAGTAGTCCTGTGGTTTCTATGGTGGGTTCTGGTTCTTCTTCAGGTTGAAGTAGTCCTATAGTTTCTATGGTGGGTTCTGGTTCTTCTTCAGGTTGAAGTAGTCCTATGGTTTCTATGGTGGGTTCTGGTTCTTCTACAGGTTGAAGTAGTTCTGCGGTTTCTCTGGTGGGTTCTGGTTCTTCTTCAGGTTGAAGTAGTCCTGTGGTTTCTATGGTGGGTTCTGGTTCTTCTTCAGGTTGAAGTAGTCCTATGGTTTCTATGGTGGGTTCTGGTTCTTCTACAGGTTGAAGTAGTTCTGCGGTTTCTCTGGTGGGTTCTGGTTCTTCTACAGGTTGAAGTAGTTCTGCGGTTTCTATGGTGGGTTCTGGTTCTTCTACAGGTTGAAGTAGTTCTGCAGTTTCTCTGGTGGGTTCTGGTTCTTCTTCAGGTTGAAGTAGTTCTGCGGTTTCTATGGTGGGTTCTGATTCTTCTTCAGGTTGAAGTAGTCCTGTGGTTTCTATGGTGGGTTCTGGTTCTTCTTCAGGTTGAAGTAGTCCTATGGTTTCTATGGTGGGTTCTGGTTCTTCTACAGGTTGAAGTAGTTCTGCGGTTTCTCTGGTGGGTTCTGGTTCTTCTTCAGGTTTCAGTAGTCCTGCGGTTTCTCTGGTGGGTTCTGGTTCTTCTTCAGGTTGAAGTAGTCCTGTGGTTTCTCTGGTGGGTTCTGGTTCTTCTCCAGGTTGAAGTACTCCTATGGTTTCTATGGTGGGTTCTAGTTCTTCTTCAGGTTGAAGTAGTTCTGCGGTTTCTCTGGTGGGTTCTGGTTCTTCTTCAGGTTGAAGTAGTCCTGTAGTTTCTATGGTGGGTTCTAGTTCTTCTCCAGGTTGAAGTAGTTCTGCGGTTTCTATGGTGGGTTCTGGTTCTTCTACAGGTTGAAGTAGTCCTATGGTTTCTATGGTGGGTTCTGGTTCTTCTTCAGGTTGAAGTAGTTCTGCGGTTTCTCTGGTGGGTTCTGGTTCTTCTTCAGGTTGAAGTAGTCCTATAGTTTCTATGGTGGGTTCTGGTTCTTCTACAGGTTGAAGTAGTCCTGCGGTTTCTCTGGTGGGTTCTGGTTCTTCTTCAGGTTGAAGTAGTCCTGCGGTTTCTATGGTGGGTTCTGGTTCTTCTTCAGGTTTCAGTAGTCCTGTGGTTTCTATGGTGGGTTCTGGTTTTTCTTCAGGTTGAAGTAGTCCTGCGGTTTCTTTGGTGGGTTCTGGTTCTTCTTCAGGTTGAAGTAGTCCTATAGTTTCTATGGTGGGTTCTGGTTCTTCTTCAGGTTGAAGTAGTCCTGCGGTCTTTCTGGTGGGTTCTGGTTCTTCTTCAGGTTGAAGTAGTCCTGCAGTCTCTATGGTGGGTTCTGGTTGTTCTTCAGGTTGAAGTAGTTCTGCGGTTTCTATGGTGGGTTCTGGTTCTTCTTCAGGTTGAAGTAGTCCCATAGTTTCTCTGGTGGGTTCTGTTTCTTCTCCAGGTTGAAGTAGTCCCATAGTTTCTCTGGTGGGTTCTGGTTCTTCTTCAGGTTGAAGTAGTCCTATAGTTTCTATGGTGGGTTCTGGTTCTTCTTCAGGTTGAAGTAGTCCTGTGGTCTTTCTGGTGGGTTCTGGTTGTTCTTCTACAACTTGAGCTTCTTCTGTTGGTTCTTCCATAGTCTCTCTTGGCTCTTCTGTCTTTTCTTTCATGGGTTCGGACTCTGTTACTGGTTCTTCTGCAGGTTTGGTTTGTCCTGTAGCTTCTCTTTCGGGTTCCACTTTGTGTTTGGACTCTTCAATCATTGGTTCTGTTGTTGCTGTTGCTTCTTCTACAGGTTCCTTTTCCTGTGAAGTTTGTGGTTCCTCTTGTTCCTGATCTTTTGGGACTGCAGAGTCTTTGGCAGTTTTTTCAGGGACATGTTCCATCAGAACTTCTTGGAGAGCATTTGGAAGTACCTCGTGCCCTGATTCCACCCCAGTGACAGTTTCTGTAGGAGATGTTATGGTGGGCTTTATAAGAACCACCTCGTCAGCCTCTGTCGGTACTTCCTTATCTGCACCATCTGGCTTTGCCATCTGAATCTCCTCTGAATCCTCCGGGCTGATCTCGAGGATCTTGTCACTTTCTATTAAAACCTCGTTTTCACCTCCACCAACTTCCTGATCCACCTCAATAAAGGGCTTGTGTGTAACCTCTGGAGTATCCTCAGGAATGACTCCAACATTAACAGTGTCTGAGTTAATGATGACCCCGGCTGGCCTTTGTGAAGTAACATCCTGAACATCATTAGAGTCTTCTGGCATGGCGTCAGCAGTGGAGTCAGAGGTTAAATCCACAGGAATCCCAATTAGAGATGTTAGAGCTGCCTCTCCAAGCCAACCTTCAGTCACGGAGAGCGTCGGCGTCCAAGATGTGGCTTCAAATCCTGGAGGAAGCTGGTTGTGATGGACTGTGATAGTTTCAGATCCGACTGTGATAGTTTCAGATCCGATGATGATGGCGTCCTCCACTGCAGAATGGCACAAGCGTGAAATATTCAAAGATACATTTACATCATGAGCAAAGGCTACTGTTCAGGCTACTGCTTCTTCAGATGTTCCAAACCCTAACAGACCCAGACACATCAAGCTTTGGCTTCAGGGTTCAGTCCCTAACGAGTTTATTTCGTTTACGAGAGGTGAGGCTCACCTTTTGTTCTGTTGCGTAACTTGTACTGTGCAGTTATTTGGTGTTAGCTAACTGGACCTCCTGCTGGCTTAAACCCCACTGGACGTCTGCCATGTTGGCACAGAAGCTTCTGAGCTCATGAAAGAAAGGCATGGTGAAAATGTTACATGAAGAGGGGGATTAGGGGACTTCGGCGTGATTCAGGAACCCTTTTCAGGGGTCTTGATGTTAAATCTCGACTCCAAAGACGTAAAAGACTTTGCTTTTGGTGCTTTGCCTGAGCTGAGGTGTCTTCTGGGTTTAGGGTGGGCGGAGCCTCACACGCTATGATCTCACTAACCCTGATCGTTACCTGCAGTAACTCAGTCACATCTTTATCTCCGCGTCTCTCCATTGTCCAGACTGCTGCCCGTAAATAGGCTTACAGATCTATTCTGAGAGCTGGGAATCAGCCTCCTGCACCCGATCCCCCTCACATAAGACAGATCGGGGTGTAAGGTGAGCAGGGACTGAAGGGGCTGATGGTAAAACACACCTGAACCCAGCCTGGATCCACCCGTCAGGGGCCAGGAAGACTTACAGGGGGTCATGAAGGGGTCACCAACAGAACACTAATCTCTATGAACGTCCAGCTTATTCGCTGAGGTTTAAAAATGTGCAGAAGCTGCCCGAATGTAACATTTGAAGGAAGTATTTCTATCTGAAGTCCAAACAGGAATCGACACTCAGCCTCTCAGTCTGCTGACTGTACAGAGACGATAAATCTGCCAGGTCAGCACACTTTGGGTCGGTGGCTTTCAGAAAGATAACACAAAGGAGTGAGAGGCTGGTCCAAAAGGTGTTTACTTCACCGGTTTCCCGACTGAAGATTTTAATCCCTTCCTCTTCTTAAAAATAGAAGCCAAAGCTGCAGTTTCAGACCAAAGAGACTCTATATCTGACCAACAACCAGACGTAAACAGGTTTTCTTTGTGTGCTCTGCGTCACGACACAGCTCAGAGGGTTAAAAAGAAGTTCTCCTGTACGAGGAGGCAGAGCTTAAACACCAAAACCATCTGAACCATGGAGAACAGCCATGGCTCAAGATGCAGGTTTAAGGTTTAAGTTTGCCTCCACAGCTGCTTTCTTTCCCTTTAAACTCAACTTCTAACCCTAACTCCAGTTCCCATTGCTTCAGTATTTCCTTCCTGACACCAAGTCTACGCTGCACAGGCCTTTAAATGTTCTCCTCGCTGGTTTAAACTCTCCAAAGAAAGGCTTCAGGTGAGCTCCTACCTGGCAGAGCCTCCGTCTCAGA
Organism: Leuresthes tenuis; assembly: GCF_036924035.1. NCBI lineage: Eukaryota > Metazoa > Chordata > Actinopteri > Atheriniformes > Atherinopsidae > Leuresthes > Leuresthes tenuis. The sequence goes on along the minus strand of NW_027325355.1, from coordinate 36,231,771 downwards.
GTCTCCGGTCGCTGTTTCAGAGCTGGGGAACAAACAGCAACAGACAGAGGAGTTAAGAGTCGGAAATACAGCTTTCATCTGCAGATAAAACTATGAAACTTCCTCTGATCTGAAAGCAGATTTTAAAGTTATGAAATGTAAAACCAGTTTGTAACAGAATCCATCATGACTTTAAAGAGGAAGTTCACCTTTTATAAGATGTTCTTAAAGAAAATAAGTTTAAATTCTGCTATTTATGCCCAATATGGAAGAATAAACACAAACTGTCAATGCATATGTGGGTCATTAAAATAGCTGAAATTCCCCCTGAGTTCATGAAAGTGGAGCCAGCCTCACACAGCTGAGCCAAGGCACTTTTTATGAGCAACAACAATATCATAAAACAACCAAGAGCTACAAGCATCTCACGAACAGACACTCCAGTTTCTCTCCTCCAAACAGACGATGTTTGGCTCATCAGCAGAAAGCAGCACAGCTCAGTTTGTCTTTCAGGGCTGGAGTCACTGTCAGTTTTACACCTTTATTTCACTGCGTTTCTGTCAGTTATGGGTTGCTTTACGTCCAATTCAGTGCTAACAAAACTAGCTTCTCTCCTTTTGTGAAAGTATTCTGATGCAGGTCAGGATTAAGTAACTCTGCCATGTGAAATTTAGCAGTTTCTAGTTAATTAATGTCGTGATTTTCAGCATGTTAGCATGCTAGCATGTAGCATTTCAAATGGTTAATTAACCATTAAAACTTTAACCAAATCTCTTAGCATTTTAGCACGTTTTTCTTAATGAAAAGCAAAACGTTTCAGGTGAAGTAAATGTTTGTAAAACTGATTCCTGAAATGTCTGACGGCACTTTTCTGCTCTTGCAGTGATTTGACAGAAGCTCGTCACCAGTTTCTTTGTTCAACTGGAGTTTGTTTCCAAAATGCAAGCAGAAAAGTGCACAGCCACTGGCTGCTGAGCCTTTACAGGCTGCAGGAAGTCGGCCAATCAGAGACGGGCTGTGGGCATAGGGAGGGGGGCCTTAAAGGGGCCTTTAGCTACTTTAGCCAGTCCTGGAATAAAATATCAAGCTGGAAATGAGTAAATGAGGTCCCTTCAGACACTGCTTTGGTTTCTGTTGACAGTAAGTGACTCCAGCCCACTTCTGTAGGTGGTGCTTCAATGTTTGCAGGCCTACCTGCATGGAGGAGAGCCTGAGGAGATGGGCACACTGCAGCAGGTGACGAAACACAGCACAGGTGTCAATACACAAACACAGCACAGAGCTCAACAAATCAATGCTGGGGCAACACGGCCAATAAAGTGCATTTACTCAGCGTCTCATCTTCAGATTATTTGATTTAGTTTTAAAAGCACAAGAACAAAGCCACATTTTTAACATAAATCATGTATTCTAATGCATTTAAACTCATTTAAAACACATTCTGAGAGGCAACACTTGTCCAGATGGTTGTTTAACCGATGATCTCAACATGAAAAACTCTGTAACATGTAAGTGTGAAGCAGACCTGTTCATTGCAGCAGTCTGAGCGACTCTCTGAAATAAAGAAACACATCGTCAGCACAGAACACGAGTTTTACAACAAAGAAAGGCACGAGTTTGTTCCACGTCAGTCACTTGGATCCAGCGCGGACAAAGCTACCGATTTATCTTCCTCTATGTAACATATCAGCTCCTGTAAACCTCCCCGTTCTGCTCAGTTTGTTACAGCTCAACTTTATCTGAATATTCTTTAAATTGTATTTATTGATAATTCTACACTATATATCAGAGAATATACAGTTCATCACGTGTAATCATGTGAAATAATCTTTCTCCTCGATTCATTCCGACTGTCGTCTCTGTTTATATTAAGTTCTGATGAAATCAAACACAAAGGGGCGGAGCTTACACTCCTGATGAGGGTTCGGTGCTCCTCCGATTGGCTGAAGAAGCTGCCGATGTCGGCGAAACTGACGGAGCCGTCCATGCAGCGGTTCACCCAGTCCTGGTACATGTTCCGGTCCGGCGGCCGTTCCCAAAACACCTTGAAGGCCTCCCAGACTGTCTCCTGACACACTGAAGCACATACAGACGTGTTAACAACCTGAAACTAAAGAGAGGCAGAAACTGGAGTCCGAGCCCTGAAAGGAAACAGTTCAGTCCCCGTTAACCTCTGATTTTACCATTTAAACCAGATTTATCCCAATCAGGATCTTAAAAGCACGTCTTTTGTGAGAATTTTTTTATCTGACACATCTTGTGTTCAGCCTTCTTTATTCAGATGATGAATAAAACTGCAGTTTCAGCACATTTAGGACAGATTTTCAGCTCTACAGGCAGGATAGTTCAGGAAAACAATGTGGTGAAAGCTCAGAAATAGCTTGCAACAAGACCTTGAGTTATGCCTCATTTGAGCTTACATTATTTAAGAGAACATAAAAAGCTTTGGTGAGAGTCCATGAATCAGAAGAAAAATGGCGACACGGAAACAGCCTTAAATGTGCTGCTGGAAAAGAAACCGACGGATGATCTATGACGTGAAATTTCAACCACAGCACAGCTTTAATGAAGAAATAAACTTGTGTCAGTGGAGATGATTAATGGCTCCACTTAATAATTCCCTAAATCTAGAGGAAAACATTACATTTCTGCTGATTTTTTGATAGTTTTAAGTGACTTTAAGTATATTTCTCATTGGAAAACACCAACTGGTCGAATGACTGTGATGAAATACTTTGTTCAGCCAAGTTTTCTGGGACATTTGAGGAGAACATAAACAGGGAAGCTGGATCTTTATTAAGTTCCTGGTTGAAATGCAGTGAAATCAGACATGACTCCAACAGACCGACACAAGCCTGTGGTTTGTTGTTGTTCCCGTTCAGATGAGCTCTCCACCAGCAGGAGGTCAAAGGTTGGCGTCCAGGTGCTGGTCCAGGAAGGTCCATCCATCCTTCACCCATTCCCATCAATTCAACCATTAGTTTCCTCCATCTCTACATTTATCTGTCCATCCATCCAACACCAAACCATTCATCCAACCCTCCATCTAACCCTTTACCATCCATCCATGCCGTCTTCCCTCCATCCCTCTTTTTATCACTCAGATACCTGCCCATCCATCCATCCAAACCTCCATCCATCCATCATCCATCCATCCATCCATCCAAACCTCCATCCATCCATCATCCATCCATCCATCCATCCATCCATCATCCATCCATCCATCCAAACCTCCATCCATCCATCCATTTCTCACCCACTGCCCATCCCTAAATGATCCTTCTGTCCATCAAACATCTGTTGACTCCTCCATCCTTTATCCAACCTTTCATCTCATCCATCCATCATCCATCATACCTTTTACCTGTAAACCATCCATCCATCTTTCAAACATCTATCCAGCCCTCTTCTATCCATACATGTCCACCATCAGCCATTTATCTATCTCTATATTTACCCAATTCCCTCCCTTAATATCACCAACCATCACCAAAGCCTCCATCCATCCATATGGACATATATCTATCATCATCCATTCATCCATCTCTAAAGTTTTCCTTCCATCCATCAATCTAAAGACTAAACTTGGTTCTTAAATTAAACTGATTTGGCAGGAGATGAATGGTTTTTCCTGGACTGAGCTCCCGGACCGAACAGTCTGACACATTACACAACAAAGACGATCAGGAAAGTCTTTGGCATTTGTGGCCTTAAACGCTGGCAGACCTGTTGTTTAAGCTTGTAAGCCCGCTGGGATTAGAGCGTAAGTGAAACTCCTCCGGTGCTGATGAGGAAAGACACCACAGAAGGAAACTTCTTGGAAGAAGCAGCGAGCAGTAAAGCCCACAGACTTACCTCTGAGGTGAAAGTAGTTGAGGTGGTTGCTGACGGCCTGGTCGAATGTCTCCTGGGAGCAGAGCTTCACCCCGCTGGGAAACAAGATATTCCTTTTTCTACGAGTCAGAACAGAGTGTTGCCTGAATGAAAGCTGATTCAGTTCAGCTTTCAAAGCGCCACCGTTCTCCTCCAAGCCCACCGTCCAGTCTGTAGTGGTATCTGTAGCAGAATCCAGGGAAAACGACATCTTTATAATCTTAAATCTTAACTCCTCCCCGTGTTTCATTCTGACAGGGAAGGTGCCTCTTTGGTTTTTAGGATCAAGGAGAGGTGGTAAGTAGTAAAAGGTGCCTTATCTCATCAAAACAGAGGAGAAGACAAGGTTCTGCTGGCTAATGCCTCTTTTCATCTTATCTGAGAGGCAAATGTAGCTTTTTACTGCGTTACATCTATCGTACGGATTCATTTTATATCATTAAAACAATAATAATCAGATAAAGAAGTGTTGCGTGGGTCATGTTTGGTTCCTAAAGTCTGAGCAGGAACCAGAAAGTTTCTAACATCGTACGTGAGCTCAAACTTCTACTTCACAACAAGTACCCAGAATGGCACGTGGAGTTCCTCAGGGTTCGACTCTGGGGCCTCCTATATTCCCCATGTTCCCACTGGCTCAGATTATGCACTGCAACACAACGTGTTTCCATGGATCTACATCAGCACATCACCTGGGGATTATAATCCCTCACAAACACTCATTAAGAAACAAATAACCAAATAACCAAATAACCAGCTGGATGATCCAGAGTTTCCTTCAGCCAAGATAAAATAGTGATCATTGTAGATGTTGAAAATCTGAGCTCAGCTTCATTCTGTGATGCTAAAAACCACAAACCAGGCAGAAATCTGTTATTATGTCTCAGAGCTGAACTTCAGTGAGTTATGAAGTCAGCCGACCGTCACCTGGAGAATGTTTCCAGGATTAAAGGACCTGGATACAGTTTTTAAAGCTTTAGACGCTTTTATCTCAGATCTTCTGCTCTGAACCTTCAGGAACAGCTTTGCTTTCTGTCCTCAGTTAGAACCAAACCTGGAGAAGCTGCTTTCACTTTTCTTGGATCAGATATGAGGAACAAACTCAGATGACTGCAGGTCGGAGTCAACTCTTCTTCTTTTAAATCAAACTTTCCTGGACTCAATAGTCCCTTTCTTTCTATTTTACCTGTGTCTTTATGTTCCTGATAAAGAACCTTTCTGTTCTTTTACTGCTGAAAATGACAGATAGATTCATTAGCTTCACCTTCACGCTGCTGCTGGAGTTTTAACCAGGACTCAGAGATCTGAACACATCACAGCAGCTTTAAAGTCTTTACTCTGGCTTCCAGTCAGTCACAGAATAGATTTTAATTAAATCCCAGAATCTGTGATATGTTCAGAGAATATAAACCCAGCAGAGCTCTTAGATCCAAGGACTCGGGTCAGCTGGTCCAGTCCAGAGTCCAGACTAAACCTGGAGAAGCAGCATTTAGCTGCTATGCTGCAAACAAGTGGAACAAACTGCCAGAGGAGATTAAACTGTCACCAAATGTTTTTAAATCCAGGTTAAAAACATTTCTTTCCTCATGTGCACGATATATTTTAACTTATCCAGACTGTTTAATAGTTTTAATTTCATTTTAATTATTTTATTTCTTTCTTTTTATATTATTTTAGGTATTTTAATGCTTTTTCCGCTCCCCGCTGCAACGCTTTTATTTTAGAATAAATAAATCTGACTCGACCTTTAAATCTCAGCCCTTCCTTGCTCAGATCCATGTGAGCAGCCTGGACACCCGTCTGGGACTAAAGAGAACATGGCAGATAGCTCAGAGCCCACAGAGTGGAGCCGCTTTGGTCAGAAAGCTTCCTACGCACCTGTTTCCATGCACAGGTACAGCAGCACGGCCACGAGCGGCCACAGCGCCAGCCTCCGCTTCCCGGACATCTCTTAAAGATTCGAGCACAGCTCCACCGGGACTGGATCTGTTCAGCTCATCAGCGGCTCGCTGCTCCTCCCTCCACCACGGCGGGACCAAAAGAAGACGGGCAGAGTGCGGTGGACCTCCTGATGTGGCGCCGGCGGCTGCTTCCTCCTCTCAGGTGAGCAGATGGGACTTTGCTGCTGCTGCAGGAGATTTTTCTTCTCTTCGCTCTAATCCTATTTGTTAAGCTGCTGGAGTGGATGAGTGTCAGAGGCGGTGCAGCAGAGTCAAACGGGCTCTGAGCAGCTCCGGATCAGCTGCAAATAACCGAGGCGCGCTCATGATGGACGGGTCCGAAGGTCAGAAACGGGCCGGAAAATTCTGAACATTTCAGCCCGAAACCCCTCGGTCCCTGAAACACAGCACACCAAATAAATCCAAAAATCAGCCCCAGAACGCTCCAGAATACCAGCAGGAAACTGTAAACCGGCTCAGAACATCTGACCCTGTATGGATCCGGGGGGGCTAGCTTTGAGCTGCCATTTAAAAACGATGTTCTGGATCTTCCACATTTAAAGAGTTTTATAAAGTGCCTGAAACTGCTTTAAATGAAGATAATGATCCCTGTGGGTCATATTCTCTGTGGGCAAACACCAGCTCCTTTGCACTCCATGGGGATAAAGTTTCCCTCAGCAGACTGATCAATACAATCCAAACTGATCAGTGTTCTGCAGCCGGACCCGTCCAGACGGACCCCCCCTGAGCTGGAGTCAACCCGGGCAGACGTCTTTTATTGGATAATGGGATTAACGGGGCGGAGAGGAGATGAGGAGACGAGGGAAAACCACAACACAAAGGAGGCTTTTACGGCTCAGAACCTCTGCTGAGGGCTCCGGTAACGGTTCTGCTGGAGGTTCTGTTCAAGCCCAAACTTGATCTCAGACAGATAAGGCTTTGGTCCACTGGGTCGGTCGGGATCAGTTTTCTGTTCTCAGGATTATCTTTAGAAGCTGGATGGAGACCCCAAATCTGTCTCATCCTAACCTCTAAAATGGGTCCAACCTGGGCCAGAACCGACCCAGGACTGAGCCAGAACCAGGGCCAGAACTGAGCCTGAACCAGGGACAGAACCGAGCCTGAACCAGGGACAGAACCGAGCCTGAACCAGGGACAGAACCAGGGCTAGATAAGAAAAAGATATGAGTTAAAACACTGGACCTGAACACAACCGGTGCCAAAAATGAGACCAGGACTTAGAAAGACTGGACCAGGACCAGAGCAGGAGCAGAAGTGGGTCAAACTGGGTCCAGAACCAGAGCAGAGCTGCTGTTCTGCAGAGATGAAGCGGCGCTGTCATGTTGTTGTTTTTCTGTCCTCAGACGTTTAAACCCTCCTTCAGCCCGGACCCCCGTCTGATCCACTTAATGATCTGTAAGCTGATTGGTCCTCAGCCGGGGGTCCACAGACACATGAACGCACGTGCACGTGCACGTGCACAACCAGCAGTCAGAAGAAGATCAAATGATGTGTGCGGTGACCTCTGACCTGGTACAAACAGCCCGACTCTTTGTTACATAAATAGGTTTATTCTGTGGAACAGGAAGTCGTTCAGTACATTCACACGTGGACAGGAAGTCGCTCATCGCCGCGGCGCCTCTTCAGCCGCCGTCAGCTGCCGCTGCCGCAGCGTCATGATCAGACGCCGGATCTCCTCACGCTTCTGCCGCGCTCGCTGCCGGGGAAACCAGTTCTCCAGGCGCAACGGGAGGTCGAAGTGCACCGCGGGGTTCTGAGGATCCAATCAGAGAGCTCGGTTTAGACCAACAGGCGCCCGTTCAGATTCTGTCTTCAATGAAATTTGCTTTTTAATTCTGTTAAAAACTGCTCAGAATTAAGAAAATTTACCTAAAAAAACACGTAAAAATAAAATTTTAAGATTTTCTCTGACACGAAATAATAATTTTTATAATAATAAAAATTTTTTAGATGTTTTTGTCTTGGAATTTTGATTAAATATATAAATTTTTAACTCAATGCTTCATTCTTTTGATAATCTTGTACATTTTATCATTTTAGGTGAATATTTTAATATTAATTTTATTGAACATTTATTTCTAATAATAACAATTATTCAAACTTCTAAATTAATCTTAAAAAAGAAATTTAATTATTCTTCCAGAAATTTCATGCAGTTTTCTAATCTAATCATATTTAAAGAACTTTACAACTATTCTTGGAATTTTAACTGCATTTTATAAACATTTATGTACATTTTTAAAAGCTTTGAACAGATACTTCAGAGAGTTTAACTTTGTGTTAAATGTGGTCGACATCAGAAGAAGAAGAAGAACTCGTCACTGAGCACAACTCAGCAAAACCTGGACCAGATATTATACGTATATTATATATTATAAAACAGCTGCTGTGTCGTCCTGTGGTTTCAAACCGTCCGTATACACAGTTATACGTTCTGCTGACGGTTCTCCTGACGGTTCTACTGACGGTTCTACTGACGGCTCTACTGTCGCTTCTACTGACTGTTCTACTGACGGTTCTACTGACGGTTCTACTGACGGATCTCCTGACGGTTCTACTGACGGTTCTACTGACGGATCTCCTGACGGTTCTACTGACTGTTCTACTGACTGTTCTACTGACGGTTCTCCTGAAGGTTCTACTGACTGTTCTACTGACGGTTCTCCTGAAGGTTCTACTGACGGTTCTCCTGACGGTTCTACTGACGGTTCTACTGACGGTTCTACTGACGGATCTCCTGACGGTTCTACTGACGGTTCTCCTGACGGTTCTACTGACGGTTCTACTGACGGTTCTACTGACGGCTCTCCTGACGGTTCTACTGACGGTTCTACTGACGGCTCTCCTGACGGTTCTACTGACGGTTCTACTGACGGATCTCCTGACGGTTCTACTGACGGCTCTCCTGACAGTTCTCCTGACGGTTCTACTGACGGTTCTACTGACGGTTCTACTGACGGATCTCCTGACGGTTCTACTGACGGTTCTACTGACGGATCTCCTGACGGTTCTACTGACGGTTCTCCTGACGGTTCTACTGACTGTTCTACTGACTGTTCTACTGACGGTTCTCCTGAAGGTTCTACTGACTGTTCTACTGACGGTTCTCCTGAAGGTTCTACTGACGGTTCTCCTGACGGTTCTACTGACGGTTCTACTGACGGTTCTACTGACGGATCTCCTGACGGTTCTACTGACTGTTCTACTGACTGTTCTACTGACGGTTCTCCTGAAGGTTCTACTGACTGTTCTACTGACGGTTCTCCTGAAGGTTCTACTGACGGTTCTCCTGACGGTTCTACTGACGGTTCTACTGACGGATCTCCTGACGGTTCTACTGACGGTTCTCCTGACGGTTCTACTGACGGTTCTACTGACGGTTCTACTGACGGCTCTCCTGACGGTTCTACTGACGGTTCTACTGACGGCTCTCCTGACGGTTCTACTGACGGTTCTACTGACGGATCTCCTGACGGTTCTACTGACGGCTCTCCTGACAGTTCTCCTGACGGTTCTACTGACGGTTCTACTGGATGTTCTCCTGACGGTTCTACTGACTGTTCTACTGGCGGTTCTTTCTCCTGGCGGTTCTACTGGCAGTTCTACTGACGGTTCTACAGACTGTTCTACTGGCGGTTCTCCTGACGGTTCTCCTGACGGTTCTCCTGACGGTTCTTTCTCCTGACGGTTCTACTGACGGATCTCCTGACGGTTCTACTGACGGATCTCCTGACGGTTCTACTGACGGTTCTACTGACGGTTCTCCTGACGGTTCTACTGACGGTTCTTTCTCCTGACGGTTCTACTGACGGATCTCCTGACGGATCTCCTGACTGTTCTACTGACGGTTCTCCTGAAGGTTCTACTGACGGCTCTCCTGACGGTTCTACTGACGGTTCTACTGACGGTTCTACTGACGGATCTCCTGACGGTTCTCCTGACGGTTCTACTGACGGTTCTACTGACGGATCTCCTGACGGTTCTCCTGACGGTTCTACTGACGGCTCTCCTGACGGTTCTACTGACGGTTCTACTGACGGTTCTACTGACGGATCTCCTGACGGTTCTACTGACGGTTCTACTGACGGATCTCCTGACGGTTCTACTGACGGATCTCCTGACGGTTATCCTGACGGTTCTCCTGACGGTTCTCCTGACTGTTCTCCTGACGGTTCTCCTGACGGTTCTACTGACGGTTCTACTGACGGATCTCCTGACGGTTCTACTGACGGTTCTACTGACGGATCTCCTGACGGTTCTACTGACGGATCTCCTGACGGTTCTACTGACGGATCTCCTGACGGTTCTACTGACGGTTATCCTGACGGTTCTCCTGACTGTTCTCCTGACTGTTCTCCTGACGGTTCTACTGATGGATCTCCTGTCGGTTCTACTGACGGATCTCCTGACGGTTCTACTGACGGTTCTACTGACGGATCTCCTGACGGTTCTACTGACTGTTCTACTGGCGGTTCTTTCTCCTGGCGGTTCTACTGGCAGTTCTACTGACGGTTCTACTGACTGTTCTACTGGCAGTTCTCCTGACGGTTCTCCTGACGGTTCTCCTGACGGTTCTACTGACGGTTCTACTGACGGTTCTTTCTCCTGACGGTTCTACTGACGGATCTCCTGACGGTTCTACTGACGGATCTCCTGACGGTTCTACTGACGGTTCTACTGACGGTTCTACTGACGGTTCTCCTGACGGATCTCCTGACGGTTCTACTGACGGTTCTACTGACGGTTCTACTGACGGTTCTCCTGACGGTTCTACTGACGGTTCTTTCTCCTGACGGTTCTACTGACGGATCTCCTGACGGTTCTACTGACGGATCTCCTGACGGATCTCCTGACTGTTCTACTGACGGTTCTCCTGAAGGTTCTACTGACGGCTCTCCTGACGGTTCTACTGACGGTTCTACTGACGGTTCTACTGACGGATCTCCTGACGGATCTCCTGACGGTTCTCCTGACGGTTCTACTGACGGTTCTACTGACGGATCTCCTGACGGTTCTCCTGACGGTTCTACTGACGGCTCTCCTGACGGTTCTACTGACGGTTCTACTGACGGTTCTACTGACGGATCTCCTGACGGTTCTACTGACGGTTCTACTGACGGATCTCCTGACGGTTCTACTGACGGATCTCCTGACGGTTCTACTGACGGTTATCCTGACGGTTCTCCTGACTGTTCTCCTGACTGTTCTCCTGACGGTTCTACTGACGGTTCTACTGACGGATCTCCTGACGGTTCTACTGACGGATCTCCTGACGGTTCTACTGACGGTTCTACTGACGGATCTCCTGACGGTTCTACTGACGGATCTCCTGACGGTTCTACTGACGGCTCTCCTGACGGTTCTACTGACGGTTCTACTGACGGTTCTACTGACGGATCTCCTGACGGTTCTACTGACGGTTCTACTGACGGATCTCCTGACGGTTCTACTGACTGTTCTACTGGCGGTTCTTTCTCCTGGCGGTTCTACTGGCAGTTCTACTGACGGTTCTACTGACTGTTCTACTGGCAGTTCTCCTGACGGTTCTCCTGACGGTTCTACTGACGGTTCTACTGACGGTTCTTTCTCCTGACGGTTCTACTGACGGATCTCCTGACGGTTCTACTGACGGATCTCCTGACGGTTCTACTGACGGTTCTACTGACGGTTCTACTGACGGTTCTTTCTCCTGACGGTTCTACTGACGGATCTCCTGACGGTTCTACTGACGGATCTCCTGACGGATCTCCTGACTGTTCTACTGACGGTTCTCCTGAAGGTTCTACTGACGGCTCTCCTGACGGTTCTACTGACGGTTCTACTGACGGTTCTACTGACGGTTCTACTGACGGATCTCCTGACGGATCTCCTGACGGTTCTCCTGACGGTTCTACTGACGGTTCTACTGACGGATCTCCTGACGGTTCTCCTGACGGTTCTACTGACGGCTCTCCTGACGGTTCTACTGACGGTTCTACTGACGGTTCTACTGACGGATCTCCTGACGGTTCTACTGACGGTTCTACTGACGGATCTCCTGACGGTTCTACTGACGGATCTCCTGACGGTTCTACTGACGGTTATCCTGACGGTTCTCCTGACTGTTCTCCTGACTGTTCTCCTGACGGTTCTACTGACGGTTCTACTGACGGATCTCCTGACGGTTCTACTGACGGATCTCCTGACGGTTCTACTGACGGTTCTACTGACGGATCTCCTGACGGTTCTACTGACGGATCTCCTGACGGTTCTACTGACGGATCTCCTGACGGTTCTACTGACGGTTATCCTGACGGTTCTCCTGACTGTTCTCCTGACTGTTCTCCTGACGGTTCTACTGACGGATCTCCTGTCGGTTCTACTGACGGATCTCCTGACGGTTCTACTGACGGTTCTACTGACGGTTCTACTGACGGATCTCCTGACGGTTCTACTGACGGTTCTACTGACGGATCTCCTGACGGTTCTACTGACGGATCTCCTGACGGTTCTACTGACTGTTCTCCTGACGGTTCTCCTGGATGTTCTCCTGACGGATCTCCTGACGGTTCTACTGACGGTTCTACTGACGGTTCTACTGACGGATCTCCTGACGTTTCTACTGACGGTTCTACTGACGGTTCTACTGACGCTTCTACTGACGGATCTCCTGACGGTTCTACTGACGGTTCTACTGACGGTTATCCTGACTGTTCTCCTGACTGTTCTCCTGACGGTTCTCCTGACGGTTCTACTGGATGTTCTCCTGACGGATCTACTGACTGTTCTAATGACTGTTCTCCTGACGGATCTCCTGACGGTTCTACTGACGGCTCTCCTGACGGTTCTACTGACGGCTCTCCTGACGGTTCTACTGACGGCTCTCCTGACGGTTCTACTGGATGTTCTCCTGACGGATCTACTGACTGTTCTACTGGCAGTTCTCCTGACAGATCTCCTGACGGTTCTACTGACGGATCTACTGACTGTTCTACTGGCGGTTCTTTCTCCTGACGGTTCTACTGGCAGTTCTACTGACGGATCTACTGACTGTTCTACTGGCAGATCTCCTGACGGCTCTCCTGACGGTTCTACTGACGGCTCTCCTGACGGTTCTACTGACGGATCTCCTGACGGTTCTCCTGACGGCTCTCCTGACGGTTCTACTGGATGTTCTCCTGACGGTTCTACTGACTGTTCTACTGGCGGTTCTTTCTCCTGACGGTTCTACTGGCAGTTCTACTGACGGTTCTACTGACTGTTCTACTGGCAGTTCTCCTGACGGTTCTCCTGACGGTTCTCCTGACGGTTCTACTGACGGTTCTTTCTCCTGACGGCTCTACTGACGGCTCTACTGACGGTTCTCCTGACGGCTCTACTGACGGTTCTCCTGACGGCTCTCCTGACGGTTCCACTGACTGTTCTACTGACGGTTCTACTGACGGTTCTCCTGACTGTTCTACTGACGGCTCTACTGACGGTTCTACTGACGGTTCTCCTGACGGTTCTACTGACGGTTCTACTGACGGCTCTACTGACGGTTCTACTGACGGCTCTACTGACGGTTCTACTGACGGCTCTACTGACGGTTCTACTGACGGCTCTACTGACTGTTCTACTGACGGTTCTCCTGACGGCTCTCCTGACGGTTCCACTGACTGTTCTACTGACGGTTCTACTGGCGGCTCTACTGACAGTTCTACTGGCGGCTCTTTCTCCTGACGGCTCTCCTGACGGTTCCACTGACTGTTCTACTGACGGTTCTACTGACGGCTCTACTGACGGCTCTACTGACGGTTCTACTGACTGTTCTACTGACTGTTCTACTGACAGTTCTCCTGACGGTTCTCCTGACGGATCTACTGCTGGTTCTACTGACGGTTCTACTGACTGTTCTACTGACGGCTCTCCTGACGGCTCTCCTGACGGCTCTACTGACGGCTCTACTGACGGTTCTCCTGACGGTTCTACTGACGGCTCTACTGACGGCTCTACTGACGGTTCTACTGACTGTTCTACTGACGGTTCTCCTGACGGCTCTCCTGACGGTTCCACTGACTGTTCTACTGACGGTTCTACTGGCGGCTCTACTGACAGTTCTACTGACGGCTCTTTCTCCTGACGGCTCTCCTGACGGTTCCACTGACTGTTCTACTGACGGTTCTACTGACGGCTCTACTGACGGTTCTCCTGACGGATCTCCTGACTGTTCTACTGACGGCTCTCCTGGCGGTTCTACTGACGGCTCTACTGACGGTTCTCCTGACGGTTCTACTGACGGTTCTCCTGACGGTTCTACTGACGGCTCTACTGACGGCTCTACTGACGGCTCTACTGACGGTTCTACTGACGGTTCTACTGACGGCTCTACTGACGGTTCTACTGACGGCTCTACTGACGGCTCTACTGACGGTTCTACTGACGGCTCTACTGACGGTTCTACTGACAGCTCTACTGACGGTTCTACTGACGGCTCTACTGACTGTTCTACTGACGGCTCTACTGACGGCTCTACTGACGGCTCTACTGACGGTTCTACTGACGGTTCTACTGACGGCTCTACTGACGGTTCTACTGACGGCTCTACTGACGGTTCTCCTGACGGTTCTACTGACGGTTCTACTGACGGTTCTACTGACGGCTCTACTGACGGTTCTCCTGACGGCTCTACTGACGGTTCTACTGACGGTTCTACTGACGGTTCTACTGACGGTTCTACTGACTGTTCTGACGGTTCTACTGACTGTTCTACTGACGGTTCTCCTGACGGCTCTACTGACGGCTCTACTGACGGTTCTACTGACGGCTCTACTGACGGTTCTACTGACGGTTCTACTGACGGTTCTACTGACGGTTCTACTGACGGTTCTACTGACTGTTCTGACGGTTCTACTGACGGCTCTACTGACGGTTCTACTGACTGTTCTACTGACGGTTCTACTGACTGTTCTACTGACGGTTCTACTGACTGTTCTACTGACGGTTCTACTGACGGCTCTCCTGACGGTTCTACTGACGGCTCTCCTGACGGTTCTACTGACGGTTTTACTGACGGTTCTACTGACGGTTCTACTGACGGTTCTACTGACGGTTTTACTGACGGTTCTACTCACGGCTCTACTGACGGCTCTCCTGACGGTTCTACTGACGGTTCTACTGACGGTTCTACTGACGGTTCTACTGACTGCGTTGAGCATCACCGCCGACACTCGCCTCATTTTTCACTTGGCAGTTTCTCGAACTTTTCACAGGTTTGTCGTAGCTCGATTCAGGTAAACGCTGACCAACTATTTGAGGTAAAATGAGGTAAATGGTCACCTGCAGGAAGCTCTCCACGTACTGCAGCAGGTAGAGTCCACAGTCGCTGCTGTTGTCCTGCTGAGGAACCCTGCAGCAGGAGCTCCTCATGGTGTCCGAGGTGAAGAGACGAGGCGTCTTCCTCCGCACCTCCCACTCCACCTGCAGGTAGCTGGAGACAGTTTTTAGCCTTAACGTGAGAAAACAGCCGCCGACATTCAGCCTGGAGCTGCAGAGCAGCTGAAACTCACTCTCTGAGGAGTCTGCAGACATTCTCGTGGTACGACAGCTTCAGCGAGTCCATGACCAGGATGCAGGGCCTGAAAACAGCCAGCAAACCACCACCTCAACACAAATACCACTCTGGGTAAATATCCTGACAGATTTGAATTGTTTAAGGTGAAAAAAGGTCAAAATGAGCTGAAAAAGGCCGATAAAACCAAATCATGCAAAAGAACAAGTAAAATTGGCATGAAAATTTTACAATAATTGAATAAAAGTGTAAATGTACTTTATTTATACAGCCCTTTACAACAATCCATTTCAGTGAACCATTACAGCAGATAATAAATAAAGAAAAGAATAAGTACAAACAATTCAGTAAAAGTAATAAAATACAGCAACATCGAATAAGATAAAAGTGAGCATACTTTAAAAAAAGCTACAAAACACAGAAATATCGAGGAAGGACAGAACTGCATGGAAGCCTGAAACAAAGGGATGACAAAGACAGCATTAAAACTCACCTCTTCATGACTCTGCTCCTCTGGCAGCCCTGCTGACTGCACTCCTGTTTTAAACAGCACAAATCACACCGCATCATTATCCACGCCACAGAAGCTGAGAAACTAAGTGTTAGGAAGGTTTCAGTCTTTATTCTTTTAACCTGTACGTTCAACCTTAGCGCTGACAGGAAGGTGGGTTAGCAGTTCATAGCTTATATCTGTCCTCAGAGACCAAACACAGCCCTGGGTGAAGCTGTGGATACTCACAGGTGGCTGCTGCGGTCTCAGGCCGATGCTCGGTTCTGATCCACCTGCGTAAACAACGCACATCTGTTCTTTAACGAGCACCACATCACATCCCGTTCCTCAAAGACAGATGATCCTGTCCAGTTTACTGCCGCCCAAATACAGACACGAGCATAAAAAGTGACACGCAGAACAAACCCCGGCGCTCAGAGCTGGAAGAAGAGAACGTATTTATGTGGGAACATTCGGGACGTTTAATCACAGCTGGATGGACGGCGTGTCCCTCAGGGACATCTGGCGCCCATTAGAGACCATTTTACACTGCTTCATTCACTCCACTGAGGCAAATCAGAGCAGCAGCCGCTCACCTGCTGGGCTCTGGAAGTCCTGGTGCCGAACCCCGTCCAGACCCGGGAAACAGACCACCACCAGGAACCAGTGAGCTCTGCGGAGACCAGAGGAGACTCAGGTCAAACGGCCGCTTTCACACATTATGACAAGAGACGACATCCAGAAAAGGGACAAAAAGGAGGAAAACTTTCTAAAAACAAAGAAAGAAAGAGGCGTCAAAGACACACAAATAAAACAGGGATAATAACGAACAGCGTGAACACCGACTGGATTTAATGGGTTCAGACCTTTCCTAAATTATCCAAATGAATGTTTCTGAGGCAGCTGAGCTCCGTTCAGTCTGTCAGCCAATCAGAGACTCACTGACGACTTGTCAGCCAATCAGAGACTCACTGACGACTTGTCAGCCAATCAGAGACTCACTAACGACTTCTGGGCCAATCAGAGACTCACTGACGACTTGTCAGCCAATCAGAGACTCACTGACGACTTCTGGGCCAATCAGAGACTCACACTTCCAATCTGGATGGACTGAATGATTGGATGCTGTGCTGCTGGAAGGCTACCTGTTATGATTGGAAACCATGGCAACAGGAAAGTTGTTAAGCTGCTGGAGCAGCGAACTGAGCTTTAAAAAGTGATGCCTGGAATAAAAAGAGGAGACGTCTTGGATGCAGAGCAGGAAGGAAATGGCGATAAGGAGGAGGAGGTTGAAAACATTTCTTTTCTTGATGTCTTCACCTGAAGCTGGCTTCATCCGTCCAGCAGGGTGGATGTGAGTGGGCGGGGCTTAGCAGAGGAGGCGGAGCCAACTTAAGGAGGGAGGTACTTTAGAAGTGAAAATCAGAACGGCTCGTTAAATGAGGAACTTTCACAGAAAGGGGACTAAAAAGGTTTTTCCATCATGTGTCACCTTTAAAGTGAGAGGTGGGTCAGGAGGTCGTTCACGGGTTCGATCCCCAAATTCTACACAACAAAGTGTCATTGGCCAACAGACTGAAGGCCAGAATATGCTCCTCCCTCAGTGTCCGCGACATGAAGTTAGTAACTTTGACAGCTCTGATTAATGGGAATTAAAGGCTGGAAAATGACGATAATGTGATATTTAAAAGTATAAATCAGGAGGCAGACTCCCCGGCAGCTTCACCGTGACACAGACATGACGCTAAGACATCGTCTTACTCTTGATTGACAGGCACAAACAAGAAGTCTTTGGTGAAAATGTCCTCGTGGCGGGTCCACGTCTTCACCCTCTGATGCCTGGCTTGGCGGTCTCTGGAAGAAGAAGAGCAGAATCGCTTTAAATGTCCGGGGTCATGACTCGCGATCTGTGGCGCCTTCCGAGCCGGCGTCCTTACGGGACAGATGGGGCGCCGTCCTCTCCGGCCGCCTGCCGCCTGCTCAGCTGTTTGTAGAAGAAGCTGCTGAAGACGTGACTCCTCTGAGCCACGCCGCCGCCGCCGCCCTCCAGGAGGAGATACCTGCAGGAGGAGGGAGACATCTGCTGGTGAGCAGCTGCACTGCAACAGAGCCCCTCCCATCATTCCCCCCCAACACACAGAAACAAACAAACAAACAGAGAAAACAAACAAATAAACAGAAAACAAACAAACACACAGAAACAAATAAACAAACAGAGAAAACAAATAAACAAACAGATAAAAACAAACAAGTAAACAGAAAACAAACAGATAAACAAACAAATAAACAGAGACACAAACAAAAAATAGAAAAACAACAAACAAACAGAAAAACCACCACAAACAAAAAGAGCAAACGGAGAGGAAAGTAAACAGATAAACAAACAGAGATAAACAAATATAAACAACCAGAGGAAACAAACAAAAAGAGAAAAACAAACTTGAGGTAGAAGTCGATGATGACGTCGTTCAGGAACTCGCCGGCGTTGAGACAGGCCAAGTCCTCCTCCGTCACCGTGATCCGGCCTTTACACGGCGCCAGGGGATACCGGAGCAGCCTGCAGACCAAAGACAGGGTTAGCGGGTCGGCCAGAGGAACCGGACCGGGCTCTGCGGGTCGGCCAGAGGAACCGGACCAGGTTCTGCGGGTCGGCCAGAGGAACCGGACCGGGTTCTGCTGGTGGTTCTGGTTTTACCTGCTGGGCAGCTGCTGCGGACCACACGTCTTCCTCGGCCCGCTGCTCAGCTGACAGGACGTCTGTCGGGAAACACACCAACAGGTCAGAATCTGGGCAGAACCGCACCAGGCAGAACATCCACCCAGAACCGCACCAGGGCAGAACATCCACCCAGAACCGCACCAGGCAGAACATCCACCCAGAACCGCACCAGGCAGAACATCCACCCAGAACCGCACCAGGCAGAACATCCACCCAGAGCCGCACCAGGCAGAACATCCACCCAGAACCGCACCAGGCAGAACATCCACCCAGAACCGCACCAGGCAGAACATCCACCCAGAACCGCACCAGGCAGAACATCCACCCAGAACCGCACCAGGCAGAACATCCACCCAGAACCGCACCAGGCAGAACATCCACCCAGAACCGCACCAGGCAGAACATCCACCCAGAACCGCACCAGGCAGAACATCCACCCAGAACCGCACCAGGCAGAACATCCACCCAGAACCGCCGGCAACAGGCTCAGAAAGAGTATGGAAGCCTGGTTGTGCCACATGACTGATCTTTAACTCACACACTTATAATAAAGATAAAAATATTAAACCATTTTAACCAATAAATAACATTTTAAAACATTATAATTAATGTTTATTTCATTATTTTGACTTTTTAAAATGCAGGCAAACAAAAAACATGTTTGTTTTTGTAAAAAAAAAAACTAAATTTTCTGAGTTTAAAAAAAAAGTTGATCATGAAATTATGTAAAAATATTTGACTTTTGTTTGATAATTTTATTATTTATCATTTATTTACTTTTTGCACTAATTATGGGTTTTGTAGTTAAACTAAAAACTCAAAACGTTGAAACAACCAACAAAAAGTCACCAAACGAATTTATTAATCTAGAATATAACAATTATCAGATTAAAGTGAGAACTTCTGAAAGCATTTCTTTTATGTGGCTTTACTGAAATGATCTAAATTCTTATCTTTTTATGATAATGTTGAAGAGATGATTCATTCCTCCACACCTCTTTTAGGCTCCAGGACTTCATATGTCATGATGACTCAGAGAACTTGGTTTGATTTTCACCAGAAACCTGAAAGAACTCTTTAATCAACAGATTCATCTACAGTTCAGACCTCAGAGCTTCTGACCGCAGAGTGTCCCAGCAGACGCAGGAGGTGCTGGTCCACAGGTGGGAGACAGCTGTGCACCAGCAGCAGCCCGTCAGCCCACTCCACGGGGGAGGTGGGCCCCCCTGAGGCTGAGCAGGAGCTGCGGCCCTGCTGGTATTCCTTCATGTCCAGGATGGAGGCCACCAGGGCGGCCCGGATCTCCTGCAGCTGCTCCGTCAGAACCAGCAGGAGGAAGGAGCAGAGAGGACCTGCACAGACCAGCAGAGGAGGCTCACTTCCTGAACACGAGAAACCTTCAACAGTAAAATAGTTTCCAGAGGAACTGGACACTAAAACCCTGGTTTCTGGGCCGTTGGTGCACAGATCCTCTGCAGAGGAGATGAGTGACTACAGGATGAAAAACTGTCACCGATCCGTCCCTGTAAGAGGGTCAGGGTCAGGGTCAGTTTACAGACTGACGTGAACATCGTTTTCTGGAGCAGAGTGAGCGCTCTTCCCCCTAAACAAGCTGTGATGACAGAAACTGATCAGAGTGGGGCATCTTCACTAACTGGGGGGTAACAGAGTGGGGCATCTTCACTCTGTGGGGGGTAACAGAGTGGGGCATCTTCACTCTGGGGGGGGTAACAGAGTGGGGCATCTTCACTAACTGGGGGGTAACAGAGTGGGGCATCTTCACTAACTGGGGGGTAACAGAGTGGGGCATCTTCACTCTGTGGGGGGTAACAGAGTGGGGCATCTTCACTAACTGGGGGGTAACAGAGTGGGGCATCTTCACTAACTGGGGGGTAACAGAGTGGGGCATCTTCACTAACTGGGGGGTAACAGAGTGGGGCATCTTCACTCTGTGGGGGTAACAGAGTGGGGCATCTTCACTCTGTGGGGGTAACAGAGTGGGGCATCTTCACTAACTGGGGGGTAACAGAATGGGGCATCTTCACTAACTGGGGGGTAACAGAGTGGGGCATCTTCACTCTGTGGGGGTAACAGAGTGGGGCATCTTCACTAACTGGGGGGTAACAGAATGGGGCATCTTCACTAACTGGGGGGTAACAGAGTGGGGCATCTTCACTCTGGGGGGGGGGTAACAGAGTGGGGCATCTTCACTAACTGGGGGGTAACAGAGTGGGGCATCTTCACTCTGTGGGGGGTAACAGAGTGGGGCATCTTCACTAACTGGGGGGTAACAGAGTGGGGCATCTTCACTAACTGGGGGGTAACAGAGTGGGGCATCTTCACTAACTGGGGGGTAACAGAGTGGGGCATCTTCACTAACTGGGGGGTAACAGAGTGGGGCATCTTCACTAACTGGGGGGGGTAACAGAGTGGGGCATCTTCACTCTGGGGGGGTAACAGAGTGGGGCATCTTCACTAACTGGGGGGGGTAACAGAGTGGGGCATCTTCACTCTGTGGGGGGGTAACAGAGTGGGGCATCTTCACTCTGTGGGGTAACAGAGTGGGGCATCTTCACTAACTGGGGGGGGGTAACAGAGTGGGGCATCTTCAGTAACTGGGGGGGGTAACAGAGTGGGGCATCTTCACTCTGTGGGGGGGTAACAGAGTGGGGCATCTTCACTCTGGGGGGGGTAACAGAGTGGGGCATCTTCACTCTGTGGGGGGGTAACAGAGTGGGGCATCTTCACTAACTGGGGGGTAACAGAGTGGGGCATCTTCACTAACTGGGGGGTAACAGAGTGGGGCATCTTCACTCTGGGGGGGGTAACAGAGTGGGGCATCTTCACTAACTGGGGGGGTAACAGAGTGGGGCATCTTCACTAACTGGGGGGGTAACAGAGTGGGGCATCTTCACTCTGGGGGGGGTAACAGAGTGGGGCATCTTCACTAACTGGGGGGTAACAGAGTGGGGCATCTTCACTAACTGGGGGGTAACAGAGTGGGGCATCTTCACTAACTGGGGGGGTAACAGAGTGGGGCATCTTCACTCTGGGGGGGGGTAACAGAGTGGGGCATCTTCACTAACTGGGGGGTAACAGAGTGGGGCATCTTCACTCTGGGGGGGGGTAACAGAGTGGGGCATCTTCACTAACTGGGGGGTAACAGAGTGGGGCATCTTCACTCTGGGGGGGGTAACAGAGTGGGGCATCTTCACTAACTGGGGGGGTAACAGAGTGGGGCATCTTCACTCTGGGGGGGGGTAACAGAGTGGGGCATCTTCACTAACTGGGGGGTAACAGAGTGGGGCATCTTCACTAACTGGGGGGTAACAGAGTGGGGCATCTTCACTAACTGGGGGGGTAACAGAGTGGGGCATCTTCACTCTGGGGGGGGGTAACAGAGTGGGGCATCTTCACTAACTGGGGGGTAACAGAGTGGGGCATCTTCACTCTGGGGGGGGGTAACAGAGTGGGGCATCTTCAGTAACTGGGGGGTAACAGAGTGGGGCATCTTCAGTAACTGGGGGGTAACAGAGTGGGGCATCTTCACTCTGGGGGGGGTAACAGAGTGGGGCATCTTCACTCTGTGGGGGGTAACAGAGTGGGGCATCTTCACTCTGGGGGGGGTAACAGAGTGGGGCATCTTCAGTAACTGGGGGGGTAACAGAGTGGGGCATCTTCACTCTGGGGGGGGTAACAGAGTGGGGCATCTTCACTCTGTGGGGGGTAACAGAGTGGGGCATCTTCACTCTGGGGGGGGTAACAGAGTGGGGCATCTTCAGTAACTGGGGGGGGTAACAGAGTGGGGCATCTTCACTCTGTGGGGGGTAACAGAGTGGGTTATCTTCACTCTGGGGGGGTAACAGAGTGGGGCATCTTCACTAACTGGGGGGTAACAGAGTGGGGCATCTTCACTCTGTGGGGGGGTAACAGAGTGGGGCATCTTCACTCTGTGGGGGGGTAACAGAGTGGGGCATCTTCACTAACTGGGGGGTAACAGAGTGGGGCATCTTCACTAACTGGGGGGGTAACAGAGTGGGGCATCTTCACTCTGGGGGGGGGTAACAGAGTGGGGCATCTTCAGTAACTGGGGGGTAACAGAGTGGGGCATCTTCACTAACTGGGGGGGGTAACAGAGTGGGGCATCTTCACTCTGTGGGGGGTAACAGAGTGGGGCATCTTCACTCTGGGGGGGGTAACAGAGTGGGGCATCTTCACTAACTGGGGGGTAACAGAGTGGGGCATCTTCAATCTGGGGGGGGGTAACAGAGTGGGGCATCTTCAGTAACTGGGGGGTAACAGAGTGGGGCATCTTCACTAACTGGGGGGTAACAGAGTGGGGCATCTTCACTAACTGGGGGGGTAACAGAGTGGGGCATCTTCACTAACTGGGGGGGTAACAGAGTGGGGCATCTTCACTAACTGGGGGGGTAACAGAGTGGGGCATCTTCACTCTGGGGGGGGGTAACAGAGTGGGGCATCTTCACTAACTGGGGGGTAACAGAGTGGGGCATCTTCACTCTGGGGGGGGTAACAGAGTGGGGCATCTTCACTCTGGGGGGTAACAGAGTGGGGCAGCTTCACTCTGGGGGGGGGTAACAGAGTGGGGCATCTTCACTCTGGGGGGGTAACAGAGTGGGGCATCTTCACTCTGGGGGGGGTAACAGAGTGGGGCATCTTCACTAACTGGGGGTAACAGAGTGGGGCATCTTCACTAACTGGGGGGTAACAGAGTGGGGCATCTTCACTCTGTGAGGGGTAACAGAGTGGGGCATCTTCACTCTGGGGGGGGTAACAGAGTGGGGCATCTTCACTAACTGTGGGGGGTAACAGAGTGGGGCATCTTCACTAACTGGGGGTAACAGAGTGGGGCATCTTCACTGTGGGGGGTAACAGAGTGGGGCATCTTCACTCTGGGGGGGGTAACAGAGTGGGGCATCTTCACTAACTGGGGGTAACAGAGTGGGGCATCTTCACTAACTGGGGGGTAACAGAGTGGGGCATCTTCACTCTGTGGGGGGTAACAGAGTGGGGCATCTTCACTCTGGGGGGGGTAACAGAGTGGGGCATCTTCACTCTGGGGGGGGTAACAGAGTGGGGCATCTTCAGGTTACCTATGGAGGCCGAGGTCTGGACGGCCGACAGCTCCCTCTGCAGCAGGCTGGCCTGAGCGTCCGACACCCACAGGAAGAGCAGCGAGGGGGCGGGGCCTTCCCAGCCGGCCAGCAGAGTCCCGCCTTGAGCCACGCCTCCATCCCAAATGCCGTAACCCCGGAGCTGAGACGCCACCACGGACACCTCGCCCTCCTCGCCACCTGAAAGAAGCCAGAAGCTTTGACAAAGACCAAACTACAAAGAAACAATGTAAAGCCTGCGGTTCACCGTCACCCAGTCAAGCTAAGATGGAGGAGGAGTCTGTAAAGACCTCATGACCACGAGTCTAAGTCCCGGATTTAACTCCGAGGTGCGTGATGAGGTCAGCTGACCACCTCTTATGGGGCCTCAGCACCCTGAACCCAACCCTGAGAGGATCTGTGGGACTTCAGCTGCTTCTGATGTTCAGAGATTTCAACAACAAACTGTCAAAGGAGGAGGAATGGAGGCGGAAAACGGGTAACGGCAGAGAAAACCCAGGTCAGAAACTAAAAACTCAAAGAAGAAGCCCTCAAATACTGAGAACATTGTTTCAAACCGGCGAATAAAACACAGAAACGAGCCAAAGGATGAATGCTGCATCATTCACTCCAACACAAGCAGAAGGTGTTTAATTCAGTTACCTTTGACAGGAAGAGTGATGCAGTTTGCAGTGATCTGCACAGAGACAAGAGAAGGGTTAAAAACAGGAAAAACTCAGCCGTTTCTGCCATATTTAGACTCAGTCTGACCCGTCCGGAGGATGCGGCTCGGTTCGACTTTCTCACACAAAACAAACCAAAGGAAGAAAACCTGGTGCTCGGAGGGGCCCCAAAGTTAGGATTTACATCTAAACACTTCACATTCAGCTCAGGTTGAAACAGCTTAACATCAAAAAGCTGTTGCAGAGAGTTACGGTGCGTTTATGTGTGATTTAATGCAGAAACACAGACATAATGAAGCTGTTCCTCCAGTCAGAAACACTCGAGCTCTATAGAGATACAGATAGTTACTGTATGGATCCCAGAGGGAAACAGGTTAGCAGTTAGCTGTAAGTTAGCAGGTAGCTGTGAGATAGCAGTTAGCTGTAAGTTAGCAGGTAGCTGTAAGTTAGCAGTTAGCTGTGAGTTAGCAGTTAGCTGTAAGCTAGCAGTTAGCTGTAAGCTAGCAGGTAGCTGTAAGCTGTAAGTTAGCTGTAAGCTAGAAGTTAGCTGTAAGCTAGCAGGTAGCTGTAAGCTAGCAGTTAGCTGTAAGTTAGCAGGTAGCTGTAAGTTAGCAGTTAGCTGTGAGTTAGCAGTTAGCTGTAAGCTAGCAGTTAGCTGTAAGCTAGCAGGTAGCTGTAAGCTAGCAGGTAGCTGTAAGTTAGCAGGTAGCTGTGAGATAGCAGGTAGCTGTAAGTTAGCAGGTAGCTGTAAGTTAGCAGGTAGCTGTAAGCTAGAAGTTAGCTGTAAGCTAGAAGTTAGCTGTAAGCTAGAAGTTAGCTGTAAGTTAGCAGGTAGCTGTAAGCTAGCAGTTAGCTGTAAGTTAGCAGTTAGCTGTAAGTTAGCAGGTAGCTGTAAGTTAGCAGGTAGCTGTAAGTTAGCAGTTAGCTGTAAGTTAGCAGGTAGCTGTAAGTTAGCAGGTAGCTGTGAGATAGCAGGTAGCTGTAAGTTAGCAGTTAGCTGTAAGTTAGCAGGTTAGCTGTGAGTTAGCAGTTAGCTGTAAGCTAGAAGTTAGCTGTAAGCTAGCAGGTAGCTGTAAGCTAGCAGTTAGCTGTAAGTTAGCAGGTAGCTGTAAGTTAGCAGGTAGCTGTGAGTTAGCAGTTAGCTGTAAGCTAGCAGTTAGCTGTAAGCTAGCAGGTAGCTGTAAGTTAGCAGTTAGCTGTAAGTTAGCAGGTAGCTGTAAGTTAGCAGTTAGCTGTGAGTTAGCAGTTAGCTGTAAGCTAGCAGTTAGCTGTAAGCTAGCAGGTAGCTGTAAGTTAGCAGGTAGCTGTAAGTTAGCAGTTAGCTGTGAGTTAGCAGTTAGCTGTAAGCTAGCAGTTAGCTGTAAGCTAGCAGGTAGCTGTAAGTTAGCAGTTAGCTGTGAGTTAGCAGTTAGCTGTAAGCTAGCAGTTAGCTGTAAGCTAGCAGGTAGCTGTAAGTTAGCAGGTAGCTGTAAGTTAGCAGTTAGCTGTGAGTTACCAGTTAGCTGTAAGCTAGCAGTTAGCTGTAAGTTAGCAGTTAGCTGTGAGTTAGCAGTTAGCTGTAAGTTAGCAGGTAGCTGTGAGATAGCAGGTAGCTGTAAGTTAGCAGTTAGCTGTAAGTTAGCAGTTAGCTGTAAGCTAGCAGGTAGCTGTAAGTTAGCAGGTAGCTGTAAGTTAGCAGTTAGCTGTGAGTTACCAGTTAGCTGTAAGCTAGCAGTTAGCTGTAAGTTAGCAGTTAGCTGTGAGTTAGCAGTTAGCTGTAAGTTAGCAGGTAGCTGTGAGATAGCAGGTAGCTGTAAGTTAGCAGTTAGCTGTAAGTTAGCAGTTAGCTGTAAGCTAGCAGTTAGCTGTGAGTTAGCAGTTAGCTGTAAGCTAGCAGTTAGCTGTAAGTTAGCAGTTAACTAAGAGGTGTCAGAACAGGATGAGACAGAGAGCCCCTGTGCTTAAACCAGCAGGTATTCTGATCTCAATAGACATAAGACCTCAGAAAATAAAGTAAAAGTGTTGAAACGGGGAATAATAGGGTTGAAAAGGACATAATAGGGTTGAAAAGGACATAAAAGGGTTGAAAGGGACATGAAAGGCTTGAAAAGTACATAATAGAGTTGAAAAAGGACAAAAGGGTTGAAAAGGACATGAAACGCTTGAAAATGACATAATAGGATTGAAAAGGGATATAATAGGTTTGAAAAAGGACATAAAAGGCTTGAAAAGGACATGAAAGGCTTGAAAATGACATAATAGGGTTGAAAAGGGACATAATAGGGTTGAAAAGGGGCATAATAGGGTGGAAAAGGACATAATAGGGTTGAAAGGGGGCATAATAGGGTTGAAAATGACATAATAGAATTGAAAATGACAAAATAGGGTTGAAAAAGGGCATAAAAGGGTTGAAAATGACATAATAGGGTTGAAAATGACATAATAGGGTTGAAAATGACACAATAGGGTTGAAAATGACATAATAGGGTTGAAAAAGGTTATAAAAGGGTTGAAAAAGGTTATAAAAGGGTTGAAAAAGGTTGTAAAAGGGTTGAAAAAGGTTATAAAAGGGTTGAAAAGGGACATAATAGGGTTGAAAAGGGACATAATAGGGTTGAAAAGGGGCATAAAAGGGTTGAAAAGGACATAATAGGGTTGAAAAGGACATAAAAGGGTTGAAAATGACATAATAGGGTTGAAAAAAAGGGCTTGAAAAGGACATAATAGGGTTGAAAAAGGACACAATAGGGTTGAAAAAGTGCATAAAAGGGTTGAAAAGGTACATAAAAGGCTTGAAATGGGGCATAAAAGGCTTGAAAAGGACATAATAGGGTTGAAAAGGGGCATAAAAGGGTTGAAAAAGGACAATAGGGTTTAAAAAGGGCATAAAAGGGTTAAAAGGGGCATAACGGTGTTGAAAAAGGGCAGAAAAGGGTTGAAAAAGGGCATAAAAGGGTTGAAAATGACATAATAGGGTTGAAAAGGACATAATAGGGTTGAAAAGGACATAATAGGGTTGAAAAGGACATAATAGGGTTGAAATGGACATAATAGGGTTGAAATGGACATAATAGGGTTGAAAAGGACATAATAGGGTTGAAAAGGATATAATAGGGTTGAAAAGGATATAATAGGGTTGAAAAGGACATAATAGGGTTAAAAAGGGCATAAAGGGTTGAAAATGACATAATAGGGTTGAAATAGGGCATAAAAGGGTTGAAAAGGACATAATAGGGTTGAAAATGACATAATAGGGTTGAAAAAGGGCATAAAAGGGTTGAAAATGACATAATAGGGTTGAAAATGACATAATAGGGTTGAAAATGACATAATAGGGTTGAAAAAGGCATAATAGGGATGGAAAGGGCATAAAAGGGTTGAAAAAGGGCATAAATGGTTTAAAAGGGGCATATAAGGGTTGAAAAAGGGCATAAAAGGGTTGAAAAATGGCATAAAAGGGTTGAAAAAGGGCATAAAAGGGTTGAAAAAGGGCATAAAAGGGTTGAAAAATGGCATAAAAGGGTTGAAAAATGGCATAAAAGGGTTGAAAAATGGCATAAAAGGGTTGAAAAGGACATAATAGGGTTAAAAAGGGCATAAAAGGGTTGATAAAGGACAATAGGGCTGAAAAGGGGCATAATAGGGTTGAAAAGGACATAATAGGGTTGAAAAGGACATAAAAGGGTTGAAAATGACATAATAGGGTTGAAAAAAAGGGCTTGAAAAGGACATAATAGGGTTGAAAAAGGACATAATAGGGTTGAAAAAGTGCATAAAAGGGTTAAAAAGGTACATAAAAGGCTTGAAATGGGGCATAAAAGGCTTGAAAAGGACATAATAGGGTTGTAAAGGGGCATAAAAGGGTTGAAAAAGGACAATAGGGTTTAAAAAGGGCATAAAAGGGTTAAAAGGGGCATAACGGTGTTGAAAAAGGGCAGAAAAGGGTTGAAAAAGGGCATAAAAGGGTTGAAAATGACATAATAGGGTTGAAAAGGACATAATAGGGTTGAAAAGGACATAATAGGGTTGAAATGGACATAATAGGGTTGAAAAGGACATAATAGGGTTGAAAAGGACATAATAGGGTTGAAAAGGATATAATAGGGTTGAAAAGGACATAATAGGGTTGAAAAGGACATAATAGGGTTGAAAATGACATAATAGGGTTGAAATAGGGCATAATAGGGTTGAAATAGGGCATAAAAGGGTTGAAAAGGGCATAATAGGGTTGAAAAAGGGCATAGAAGGGTTGAAAAGGGCATAATAGGGTTGAAAAAGGGCATAATAGGGTTGAAAAAGGGCATAATAGGGTTGAAAAAGGGCATAATAGGGTTGAAAAAGGGCATAAAAGGGTTGAAAAGGGCATAATAGGGTTGAAAAGGGCATAAAAGGGTTGAAAATGACTTAATAGGGTTGAAAAAGGACATAATAGGGTTGAAAAGGGGCATAAAAGGGTTGAAAAAGGACAATAGGGTTGAAAAGGGCATAAACGGGTTGAAAAGGGGCATAATAGGGTTGAAAAGGGCATAAAGGGGGGTTGAAAAGGACATAATAGGGTTGAAAAGGACATAATAGGGTTGAAAAGGACATAATAGGGTTGAAAAAGGGCATAAAGGGTTGAAAAGGGCATAAAAGGGTTGAAAATGACTTAATAGGGTTGAAAAAGGACATAATAGGGTTGAAAAGGGGCATAAAAGGGTTGAAAAGGGCATAATAGGGTTGAAAAGGACATAATAGGGTTGAAAAGGACATAATAGGGTTGAAAAGGACATAATAGGGTTGAAAAAGGGCATAAAAGGGTTGAAAAGGGCATAAAAGGGTTGAAAATGACTTAATAGGGTTGAAAAAGGACATAATAGGGTTGAAAAGGGGCATAAAAGGGTTGAAAAGGGCATAAAAGGGTTGAAAATGACTTAATAGGGTTGAAAAAGGACATAATAGGGTTGAAAAAGGGCATAAAAGGGTTGAAAAGGACATAATAGGGTTGAAAAGGACATAATAGGGTTGAAAAGGACATAATAGGGTTGAAAAGGACATAATAGGGTTGAAAAAGGGCATAAAAGGGTTGAAAGGGGCATAGAAGGGTTGAAAATGACTTAATAGGGTTGAAAAAGGACATAATAGGGTTGAAAAAGGGCATAAAAGGGTTGAAAAGGGCATAAAAGGGTTGAAAATGACTTAATAGGGTTGAAAATGACTTAATAGGGTTGAAAAAGGACATAATAGGGTTGAAAAGGGCATAAAAGGGTTGAAAAGGGCATAAAAGGGTTGAAAATGACTTAATAGGGTTGAAAAAGGGCATAAAAGGGTTGAAAAGGGCATAAAAGGGTTGAAAAGGACATAATAGGGTTGAAAATGACTTAATAGGGTTGAAAAGGGACATAATAGGGTTGAAAAAGGACATAATAGGGTTGAAAAGGGGCATAAAAGGGTTGAAAAGGGCATAATAGGGTTGAAAAAGGGCATAAAAGGGTTGAAAAAGGGCATAAAAGGGTTGAAAAGGGCATAATAGGGTTGAAAAAGGGCATAATAGGGTTGAAAAAGGACATAATAGGGTTGAAAAGGGGCATAAAAGGGTTGAAAAGGGCATAATAGGGTTGAAAAAGGGCATAAAAGGGTTGAAAAGGGCATAATAGGGTTGAAAAAGGACATAATAGGGTTGAAAAAGGGCATAAAAGGGTTGAAAAGGGCATAATAGGGTTGAAAAAGGACATAATAGGGTTGAAAAAGGGCATAAAAGGGTTGAAAAGGGCATAATAGGGTTGAAAAAGGGCATAATAGGGTTGAAAAAGGACATAATAGGGTTGAAAAAGGGCATAAAAGGGTTGAAAAGGGCATAATAGGGTTGAAAAAGGGCATAAAAGGGTTGAAAAGGGCATAAAAGGGTTGAAAATGACTTAATAGGGTTGAAAAAGGGCATAAAAGGGTTGAAAAGGGCATAAAAGGGTTGAAAAGGA
Organism: Leuresthes tenuis; assembly: GCF_036924035.1. NCBI lineage: Eukaryota > Metazoa > Chordata > Actinopteri > Atheriniformes > Atherinopsidae > Leuresthes > Leuresthes tenuis. The sequence goes on along the minus strand of NW_027325355.1, from coordinate 36,201,490 downwards.
CATAATAGGGTTGAAAATGACTTAATAGGGTTGAAAAAGGACATAAAAGGGTTGAAAAGGGCATAAAAGGGTTGAAAATGACTTAATAGGGTTGAAAAAGGGCATAAAAGGGTTGAAAAGGGCATAAAAGGGTTGAAAAGGACATAATAGGGTTGAAAATGACTTAATAGGGTTGAAAAAGGACATAATAGGGTTGAAAAAGGACATAATAGGGTTGAAAAAGGGCATAAAAGGGTTGAAAAGGACATAATAGGGTTGAAAAGGACATAATAGGGTTGAAAAGGACATAATAGGGTTGAAAAAGGGCATAAAAGGGTTGAAAAGGGCATAATAGGGTTGAAAAAGGGCATAAAAGGGTTGAAAAGGGCATAAAAGGGTTGAAAAGGACATAATAGGGTTGAAAATGACTTAATAGGGTTGAAAAAGGACATAATAGGGTTGAAAAAGGACATAATAGGGTTGAAAAGGGGCATGAAAAGCAGAATATAACAACTTTGAGAAGAAGGTACTAAAACAGCGCCTAACAAATACCACCGTTTCAAAATATATTCATCTTTACTACACAAAAAATGACTTATTTCAGTTAAATATTCACCAAACTGAACAATATGTCATCAACTTTGTACCTTCTTCATGTTAAATCTTATTTTTCATAAAGAATCCGGTGAGTAAAGTACAGTTTAGTGCTTTTCAGGGATCACCTGCACCTCTTTAAAACTCAGTGAAACGATAATAAACGTGTTGAAAGATCCTTTCCATTTAAATCCCAATTCATGAACTTTTACGGACTAATATTGGGTCCATAATTCTTCAACATTACGACGGAAACGCTTTAAAGAGTCGGATCTTTGAGTTTTAAACGAGAACCTCTTCATCTCACCGTCATCGGCCCGTTGGCGTCGGCGCTGATGAGGCCAGCGTGAAGCGAGACGAACTCCAGCTGCAGGAAGGAGGGCGGCGCCAGCTGCTTGGAGACCTGTCAGAAACCAACCAGGGACACAGTGAACCCAGAGAGAGCATCACATCTGTGTTCTGAAACAATCCTCTAATTAACAGCAATAAAACCACCAGATGTTCTGACAGATGTGGGTCACGTTCGGCTGTTTCCTCCAGCAGACCGGCGTGTTCAGCTGGGTCATAAACCGGCCGGGTCCAGGGTCATAAACAGGCCCGGTCTGACCCACTTCAGCCTGAAACTGGGTCAGACGCAGCCCGGTTCTGTCTTCATGTTTACGGCCAATCATCTGCTTCACATCAGCTAACGACGTTCAGCTTCTACAGAACTCTGCGGGCTCTGAAACCGTCTGCCGGGACCGGCCGGGTCCAAATGCAGGACAGTTATTCCTTCATTTACTTTCCCCGACCGACTGAAACGCTGTGGACCTTAAGAGATCTGGGTTCACTTAGTTTCTCACACCCACCTTTAACTCCTTTGAGTCCCGTCTGTCGGCCGCCTTCCCGTCGCTCTGAGCTTCGTCCTCGGGCCGCCCGCCGTCCTCGGGCCGCCCGCCGTCCTCGGGCCGCCCGCCGTCCTCGGGCCGCCCGCCGTCCTCGGGCCGCCCGCCGTCCTCGGGCCGCCCGCCGTCCTCGGGCCGCTCGCCGTCCTCCTCGTCACTCGACAGCACAACTGAGGGGGAGATGCTCTGAGTTCAGGTTGCTCGGTTCTTTTCAGACACATTAAACGAGCAGAACTCACTCGGCTCGCTCGGAGTCTGTTTGGGTTTCTTTGGTCTCGGATGCAGGACGGCAGATCGGTTCTTCTCCTCCCTGAACCGCCTCCATCTGTCTCTCTGCGTCTCCATGGCGTCCTCCTTCAGGCTCCGCCTCCTGTCGAGAGTCGGCGAGCAGAGCGCCTTCACCTGGGAAACGGAGTGGGGGGGAGCAGCCGGTCCCGTTCTGGTCCTGGACGGGGAGACAAAGTCCACCTCTGACGTGTCATCTGGTCCCGAGCCGGAGGACTTCTTCTTCTGGTGTTTTCCTGCGTCGCTCTGAAACAAACAAGTCGCTCAAACTGGAGGAAATCGCCTCCAAAGCGGGTCATCATGGCTTGAATTCCCCCGCCGGGGCGTGGAAACAGGTCAGACTTTCATGGTGACTCAGCCAAGGCTTTAAAGTGCAGCCATTATGAGACCAAAGCCAAGGTCACCTGGACATTTCAAACTGCTTTAACCCAAAGACCCTTTCAAAGAAATCCTGCAATTTATGGGGAATAGTTTGACTTTCATTCTGACAGCTTTTCATATTTTTCTTTTTTAAAGATTACTTCACACCTAAAGTAGATGAATTATGACCCTCGAGGCCTTCCATAATTGATGAAGTTTGTTGTTAAATAAATAAATAATGTTTAACTTTGAGGGTTTTTACCTTCTCCTCTGTTCTCCTGAAAGACGCCGAAGAACTCAAACTCCCAGCATGCTCCTGTGCTCGCAGCTCTGCCAGAGAGTCCACCGCCTGCACAGAGATGCTGTTCGTCCAGGACGACGGCGCTGCTGGGATCAATAACAGCGATCAGAAGAGATTCAGATGAGACTCGGCAGGAGTTTCTGTTACTTCCTCACAGAAAGAACACCGAACGCTGCAGTTCCTCACCTGAAGACGCAGCGCTCTGCTCCTTCTGTGGTGGACAGAGACGCTCCTCGGGCTGCAGCAGCCGGTCTGAGGCTCTCTTCGGGCGCCACCTGGTGGATGAAACGGGGAACAGCAGCCTGCTCAGATCAGAGTCTGTAAAAAGCTTCACTAAAATGTAGAAATATATATAAAATGTGATCAAATCTTCTAAAAATTCTTTAAAATAAGCAGCTTTTTAAATAATATCTACTGCTCCCAGTTCAGTGCAGGAGTTCAGGGGTCACATGACCTCAGGACGTACACTGCTCTGTTCTGACAGGCGACAGAATCTGAAATGTTCCTGATTTAGAGGCAACATGAAGACCAAGGAGCTTCCAAAGAGGTCAGGGACAAAGAATCATCCAAACCCTGCCCCCAGAGGGCCGTCCACCTCAGACCGGGTCAGAACCGTTAAATCCATCATCCAAACCCTGCCCCCAGAGGGCCGTCCACCTCAGACCGGGTCAGAACCGTTAAATCCATCATCCAAACCCTGCCCCCAGAGGGCCGTCCACCTCAGACCGGGTCAGAACCGTTAAATCCATCATCCAAACCCTGCCCCCAGAGGGCCGTCCACCTCAGACCGGGTCAGAACCGTTAAATCCATCATCCAAACCCTGCCCCCAGAGGGCCGTCCACCTCAGACCGGGTCAGAACCGTTAAATCCATCATCCAAACCCTGCCCCCAGAGGGCCGTCCACCTCAGACCGGGTCAGAACCGTTAAATCCATCATCCAAACCCTGCCCCCAGAGGGTCGTCCACCACAGACCGGGTCAGAACCGTTAAATCCATCATCCAAACCCTGCCCCCAGAGGGTCGTCCACCACAGACCGGGTCAGAACCGTTAAATCCATCATCCAAACCCTGCCCCCAGAGGGCCGTCCACCTCAGACCGGGTCAGAACCGTTAAATCCATCATCCAAACCCTGCCCCCAGAGGGCCGTCCACCTCAGACCGGGTCAGAACCGTTAAATCCACCATCCAAACCCTGCCCCCAGAGGGCCGTCCACCTCAGACCGGGTCAGAACCGTTAAATCCATCATCCAAACCCTGCCCCCAGAGGGTCGTCCACCTCAGACCGGGTCAGAACCGTTAAATCCATCATCCAAACCCTGCCCCCAGAGGGCCGTCCACCTCAGACCGGGTCAGAACCGTTAAATCCATCATCCAAACCCTGGCCCCAGAGGGCCGTCCACTACAGACCGGGTCAGAACCGTTAAATCCACCATCCAAACCCTGCCCCCAGAGGGCCGTCCACCTCAGACCGGGTCAGAACCGTTAAATCCATCATCCAAACCCTGCCCCCAGAGGGTCGTCCACCTCAGACCGGGTCAGAACCGTTAAATCCATCATCCAAACCCTGCCCCCAGAGGGCCGTCCACCTCAGACCGGGTCAGAACCGTTAAATCCACCATCCAAACCCTGCCCCCAGAGGGCCGTCCACTACAGACCGGGTCAGAACCGTTAAATCCATCATCCAAACCCTGCCCCCAGAGGGTCGTCCACCTCAGACCGGGTCAGAACCGTTAAATCCACCATCCAAACCCTGCCCCCAGAGGGCCGTCCACTACAGACCGGGTCAGAACCGTTAAATCCATCATCCAAACCCTGCCCCCAGAGGGTCGTCCACCTCAGACCGGGTCAGAACCGTTAAATCCACCATCCAAACCCTGCCCCCAGAGGTCGGTCCACCTCAGACCGGTCAGAACCCGTTAAATCCATCATCCAAACCCTGCCCCCAGAGGGGGGGGGGGGGAGGGGGGGGGGGGTTGGGTCGTCACCTCAGACCGGGTCAGAACCGTTAAATCCATCATCCAAACCCTGCCCCCAGAGGGCCGTCTCAGTCGGTCAGACCGTTCAGACCGGGTCATCGTCCACCTCAGACCGGGTCAGAACAGTTAAATCCATCATCCAAACCCTGCCCCCAGAGGGTCGTCCACCTCAGACCGGGTCAGAACCGTTAAATCCATCATCCAAACCCTGCCCCCAGAGGGTCGTCCACCTCAGACCGGGTCAGAACAGTTAAATCCACCATCCAAACCCTGCCCCCAGAGGGCCGTCCACCTCAGACCGGGTCAGAACCGTTAAATCCACCATCCAAACCCTGCCCCCAGAGGGTCGTCCACCACAGACCGGGTCAGAACCGTTAAATCCATCATCCAAACCCTGCCCCCAGAGGGCCGTCCACTACAGACCGGGTCAGAACCGTTAAATCCATCATCCAAACCCTGCCCCCAGAGGGCCGTCCACCACAGACCGGGTCAGAACCGTTAAATCCATCATCCAAACCCTGCCCCCAGAGGGTCGTCCACCACAGACCGGGTCAGAACCGTTAAATCCATCATCCAAACCCTGCCCCCAGAGGGTCGTCCACCACAGACCGGGTCAGAACCGTTAAATCCATCATCCAAACCCTGCCCCCAGAGGGTCGTCCACCACAGACCGGGTCAGAACCGTTAAATCCATCATCCAAACCCTGCCCCCAGAGGGTCGTCCACCACAGACCGGGTCAGAACCGTTAAATCCACCATCCAAACCCTGCCCCCAGAGGGCCGTCCACCACAGACCGGGTCAGAACCGTTAAATCCATCATCCAAACCCTGCCCCCAGAGGGTCGTCCACCTCAGACCGGGTCAGAACCGTTAAATCCATCATCCAAACCCTGCCCCCAGAGGGTCGTCCACCACAGACCGGGTCAGAACCGTTAAATCCATCATCCAAACCCTGCCCCCAGAGGGTCGTCCACCACAGACCGGGTCAGAACCGTTAAATCCATCATCCAAACCCTGCCCCCAGAGGGTCGTCCACCACAGACCGGGTCAGAACCGTTAAATCCATCATCCAAACCCTGCCCCCAGAGGGCCGTCCACCTCAGACCGGGTCAGAACCGTTAAATCCATCATCCAAACCCTGCCCCCAGAGGGCCGTCCACCTCAGACCGGGTCAGAACCGTTAAATCCACCATCCAAACCCTGCCCCCAGAGGGCCGTCCACCTCAGACCGGGTCAGAACCGTTAAATCCATCATCCAAACCCTGCCCCCAGAGGGTCGTCCACCTCAGACCGGGTCAGAACCGTTAAATCCATCATCCAAACCCTGCCCCCAGAGGGCCGTCCACCTCAGACCGGGTCAGAACCGTTAAATCCATCATCCAAACCCTGGCCCCAGAGGGCCGTCCACTACAGACCGGGTCAGAACCGTTAAATCCACCATCCAAACCCTGCCCCCAGAGGGCCGTCCACCTCAGACCGGGTCAGAACCGTTAAATCCATCATCCAAACCCTGCCCCCAGAGGGTCGTCCACCTCAGACCGGGTCAGAACCGTTAAATCCATCATCCAAACCCTGCCCCCAGAGGGCCGTCCACCTCAGACCGGGTCAGAACCGTTAAATCCACCATCCAAACCCTGCCCCCAGAGGGCCGTCCACTACAGACCGGGTCAGAACCGTTAAATCCATCATCCAAACCCTGCCCCCAGAGGGTCGTCCACCTCAGACCGGGTCAGAACCGTTAAATCCACCATCCAAACCCTGCCCCCAGAGGGCCGTCCACTACAGACCGGGTCAGAACCGTTAAATCCATCATCCAAACCCTGCCCCCAGAGGGTCGTCCACCTCAGACCGGGTCAGAACCGTTAAATCCACCATCCAAACCCTGCCCCCAGAGGGTCGTCCACCTCAGACCGGGTCAGAACCGTTACATCCATCATCCAAACCCTGCCCCCAGAGGGTCGTCCACCACAGACCGGGTCAGAACCGTTACATCCATCATCCAAACCCTGCCCCCAGAGGGTCGTCCACCTCAGACCGGGTCAGAACCGTTAAATCCATCATCCAAACCCTGCCCCCAGAGGGTCGTCCACCTCAGACCGGGTCAGAACAGTTAAATCCATCATCCAAACCCTGCCCCCAGAGGGTCGTCCACCTCAGACCGGGTCAGAACCGTTAAATCCATCATCCAAACCCTGCCCCCAGAGGGTCGTCCACCTCAGACCGGGTCAGAACAGTTAAATCCACCATCCAAACCCTGCCCCCAGAGGGCCGTCCACCTCAGACCGGGTCAGAACCGTTAAATCCACCATCCAAACCCTGCCCCCAGAGGGTCGTCCACCACAGACCGGGTCAGAACCGTTAAATCCATCATCCAAACCCTGCCCCCAGAGGGCCGTCCACTACAGACCGGGTCAGAACCGTTAAATCCATCATCCAAACCCTGCCCCCAGAGGGCCGTCCACCACAGACCGGGTCAGAACCGTTAAATCCATCATCCAAACCCTGCCCCCAGAGGGTCGTCCACCACAGACCGGGTCAGAACCGTTAAATCCATCATCCAAACCCTGCCCCCAGAGGGTCGTCCACCACAGACCGGGTCAGAACCGTTAAATCCATCATCCAAACCCTGCCCCCAGAGGGTCGTCCACCACAGACCGGGTCAGAACCGTTAAATCCATCATCCAAACCCTGCCCCCAGAGGGTCGTCCACCACAGACCGGGTCAGAACCGTTAAATCCACCATCCAAACCCTGCCCCCAGAGGGCCGTCCACCACAGACCGGGTCAGAACCGTTAAATCCATCATCCAAACCCTGCCCCCAGAGGGTCGTCCACCTCAGACCGGGTCAGAACCGTTAAATCCATCATCCAAACCCTGCCCCCAGAGGGTCGTCCACCACAGACCGGGTCAGAACCGTTAAATCCATCATCCAAACCCTGCCCCCAGAGGGCCGTCCACCTCAGACCGGGTCAGAACCGTTAAATCCACCATCCAAACCCTGCCCCCAGAGGGTCGTCCACCTCAGACCGGGTAAGAACCGTTAAATCCATCATCCAAACCCTGCCCCCAGAGGGCCGTCCACCACAGACCGGGTCAGAACCGTTAAATCCACCATCCAAACCCTGCCCCCAGAGGGTCGTCCACCTCAGACCGGGTCAGAACCGTTACATCCATCATCCAAACCCTGCCCCCAGAGGGTCGTCCACCACAGACCGGGTCAGAACCGTTACATCCATCATCCAAACCCTGCCCCCAGAGGGTCGTCCACCACAGACCGGGTCAGAACCGTTAAATCCATCATCCAAACCCTGCCCCCAGAGGGTCGTCCAACTCAGACCGGGTCAGAACCGTTACATCCATCATCCAAACCCTGCCCCCAGAGGGTCGTCCACCACAGACCGGGTCAGAACCGTTACATCCATCATCCAAACCCTGCCCCCAGAGGGTCGTCCACCTCAGACCGGGTCAGAACAGTTAAATCCATCATCCAAACCCTGCCCCCAGAGGGCCGTCCACCTCAGACCGGGTCAGAACCGTTAAATCCACCATCCAAACCCTGCCCCCAGAGGGTCGTCCACCACAGACCGGGTCAGAACCGTTAAATCCATCATCCAAACCCTGCCCCCAGAGGGCCGTCCACTACAGACCGGGTCAGAACCGTTAAATCCATCATCCAAACCCTGCCCCCAGAGGGTCGTCCACCACAGACCGGGTCAGAACCGTTAAATCCATCATCCAAACCCTGCCCCCAGAGGGCCGTCCACCACAGACCGGGTCAGAACCGTTAAATCCATCATCCAAACCCTGCCCCCAGAGGGTCGTCCACCTCAGACCGGGTCAGAACCGTTAAATCCATCATCCAAACCCTGCCCCCAGAGGGTCGTCCACCACAGACCGTGTCAGAACTGTTAAATCCATCATCCAAACCCTGCCCCCAGAGGGCCGTCCACCTCAGACCGGGTCAGAACCGTTAAATCCATCATCCAAACCCTGCCCCCAGAGGGCCGTCCACCTCAGACCGGGTCAGAACCGTTAAATCCACCATCCAAACCCTGCCCCCAGAGGGCCGTCCACCACAGACCGGGTCAGAACCGTTAAATCCACCATCCAAACCCTGCCCCCAGAGGGTCGTCCACCTCAGACCGGGTCAGAACCGTTAAATCCATCATCCAAACCCTGCCCCCAGAGGGTCGTCCACCACAGACCGGGTCAGAACCGTTAAATCTATCATCCAAACCCTGCCCCCAGAGGGCCGTCCACCACAGACCGGGTCAGAACCGTTAAATCCACCATCCAAACCCTGCCCCCAGAGGGCCGTCCACCTCAGACCGGGTCAGAACCGTTAAATCCATCATCCAAACCAGCCCCCAGAGGGCCGTCCACCTCAGACCGGGTCAGAACCGTTAAATCCATCATCCAAACCCTGCCCCCAGAGGGTCGTCCACCACAGACCGGGTCAGAACCGTTAAATCCATCATCCAAACCCTGCCCCCAGAGGGTCGTCCACCACAGACCGGGTCAGAACCGTTAAATCTATCATCCAAACCCTGCCCCCAGAGGGTCGTCCACCACAGACCGGGTCAGAACCGTTAAATCCATCATCCAAACCCTGCCCCCAGAGGGCCGTCCACCTCAGACCGGGTCAGAACCGTTAAATCCACCATCCAAACCCTGCCCCCAGAGGGCCGTCCACCACAGACCGGGTCAGAACCGTTAAATCCATCATCCAAACCCTGCCCCCAGAGGGTCGTCCACCACAGACCGGGTCAGAACCGTTAAATCTATCATCCAAACCCTGCCCCCAGAGGGTCGTCCACCACAGACCGGGTCAGAACCGTTAAATCCATCATCCAAACCCTGCCCCCAGAGGGCCGTCCACCTCAGACCGGGTCAGAACCGTTAAATCCATCATCCAAACCCTGCCCCCAGAGGGCCGTCCACCTCAGACCGGGTCAGAACCGTTAAATCCACCATCCAAACCCTGCCCCCAGAGGGCCGTCCACTACAGACCGGGTCAGAACCGTTAAATCCATCATCCAAACCCTGCCCCCAGAGGGTCGTCCACCTCAGACCGGGTCAGAACCGTTAAATCCACCATCCAAACCCTGCCCCCAGAGGGCCGTCCACTACAGACCGGGTCAGAACCGTTAAATCCATCATCCAAACCCTGCCCCCAGAGGGTCGTCCACCTCAGACCGGGTCAGAACCGTTAAATCCACCATCCAAACCCTGCCCCCAGAGGGTCGTCCACCTCAGACCGGGTCAGAACCGTTACATCCATCATCCAAACCCTGCCCCCAGAGGGTCGTCCACCACAGACCGGGTCAGAACCGTTACATCCATCATCCAAACCCTGCCCCCAGAGGGTCGTCCACCTCAGACCGGGTCAGAACCGTTAAATCCATCATCCAAACCCTGCCCCCAGAGGGTCGTCCACCTCAGACCGGGTCAGAACAGTTAAATCCATCATCCAAACCCTGCCCCCAGAGGGTCGTCCACCTCAGACCGGGTCAGAACCGTTAAATCCATCATCCAAACCCTGCCCCCAGAGGGTCGTCCACCTCAGACCGGGTCAGAACAGTTAAATCCACCATCCAAACCCTGCCCCCAGAGGGCCGTCCACCTCAGACCGGGTCAGAACCGTTAAATCCACCATCCAAACCCTGCCCCCAGAGGGTCGTCCACCTCAGACCGGGTAAGAACCGTTAAATCCATCATCCAAACCCTGCCCCCAGAGGGCCGTCCACCACAGACCGGGTCAGAACCGTTAAATCCACCATCCAAACCCTGCCCCCAGAGGGTCGTCCACCTCAGACCGGGTCAGAACCGTTACATCCATCATCCAAACCCTGCCCCCAGAGGGTCGTCCACCACAGACCGGGTCAGAACCGTTAAATCCATCATCCAAACCCTGCCCCCAGAGGGTCGTCCACCTCAGACCGGGTCAGAACCGTTACATCCATCATCCAAACCCTGCCCCCAGAGGGTCGTCCACCACAGACCGGGTCAGAACCGTTACATCCATCATCCAAACCCTGCCCCCAGAGGGTCGTCCACCACAGACCGGGTCAGAACCGTTAAATCCATCATCCAAACCCTGCCCCCAGAGGGTCGTCCACCTCAGACCGGGTCAGAACCGTTACATCCATCATCCAAACCCTGCCCCCAGAGGGTCGTCCACCACAGACCGGGTCAGAACCGTTACATCCATCATCCAAACCCTGCCCCCAGAGGGTCGTCCACCTCAGACCGGGTCAGAACCGTTAAATCCATCATCCAAACCCTGCCCCCAGAGGGCCGTCCACCTCAGACCGGGTCAGAACCGTTAAATCCACCATCCAAACCCTGCCCCCAGAGGGTCGTCCACCACAGACCGGGTCAGAACCGTTAAATCCATCATCCAAACCCTGCCCCCAGAGGGCCGTCCACTACAGACCGGGTCAGAACCGTTAAATCCATCATCCAAACCCTGCCCCCAGAGGGTCGTCCACCACAGACCGGGTCAGAACCGTTAAATCCATCATCCAAACCCTGCCCCCAGAGGGCCGTCCACCACAGACCGGGTCAGAACCGTTAAATCCATCATCCAAACCCTGCCCCCAGAGGGTCGTCCACCTCAGACCGGGTCAGAACCGTTAAATCCATCATCCAAACCCTGCCCCCAGAGGGTCGTCCACCACAGACCGGGTCAGAACCGTTAAATCCATCATCCAAACCCTGCCCCCAGAGGGCCGTCCACCTCAGACCGGGTCAGAACCGTTAAATCCATCATCCAAACCCTGCCCCCAGAGGGCCGTCCACCTCAGACCGGGTCAGAACCGTTAAATCCACCATCCAAACCCTGCCCCCAGAGGGCCGTCCACCACAGACCGGGTCAGAACCGTTAAATCCACCATCCAAACCCTGCCCCCAGAGGGTCGTCCACCTCAGACCGGGTCAGAACCGTTAAATCCATCATCCAAACCCTGCCCCCAGAGGGTCGTCCACCACAGACCGGGTCAGAACCGTTAAATGTATCATCCAAACCCTGCCCCCAGAGGGCCGTCCACCACAGACCGGGTCAGAACCGTTAAATCCACCATCCAAACCCTGCCCCCAGAGGGCCGTCCACCTCAGACCGGGTCAGAACCGTTAAATCCATCATCCAAACCCTGCCCCCAGAGGGCCGTCCACCTCAGACCGGGTCAGAACCGTTAAATCCATCATCCAAACCCTGCCCCCAGAGGGTCGTCCACCACAGACCGGGTCAGAACCGTTAAATCCATCATCCAAACCCTGCCCCCAGAGGGTCGTCCACCACAGACCGGGTCAGAACCGTTAAATCTATCATCCAAACCCTGCCCCCAGAGGGTCGTCCACCACAGACCGGGTCAGAACCGTTAAATCCATCATCCAAACCCTGCCCCCAGAGGGCCGTCCACCTCAGACCGGGTCAGAACCGTTAAATCCACCATCCAAACCCTGCCCCCAGAGGGTCGTCCACCACAGACCGGGTCAGGGCGGCGTTTATCAGACCCAACAGTAACCCTGAGGAGTCTTCTCACCCGTTTGTTGACGTCTCTGCTCGCCGTCCTGGCTGTGATTGGCAGCTCCAGCTTCCTGGTGACTTGTGATTGGCCGCTGACGCTCCGCCTCTATCGGGGCTGTTAAGTACATGCAGAGTTTTGACCACGTTTCTGAACAGCGGCCTGCAGGGCGCCCTGAAACACATCCAACACCATCTTACTCTGCGTCAGTGCTGCAGAGAGCAGAACGTCCTGAAGAGGGCACCTCACCCACCTGAGTCTGTCTGAGGATGAGCCCACAGCGTTCCCAGCATGCATCCTGCTGGCGCCGCCTCTGCCCGATGGAGCCCCGTAACCCTGTTCAGACCAGAGTGCACTCAAAACTACAGCCTACACAAAATAACTGCACAAACAAAGGCTGGAAAACTATTAATTCCACCTTAAAGTACAGAATAGCCGACAGTGAGAGGCATACAAAGCAGTAATACCACCTTAACCTGAGGGGCGGAGCTCTGGAGGCGGGACAGCGGTGACAGCTGGTGTGAGTGGGCGGAGTCACAACGAGCTGAATTTTTCTTCTTCGGGATTTTAAAGGGAAGCGCCATCCTGAAACGGCACAAACAGTCGCACCAGACTCCAGTCAAAAAACGCTTAATATTACTGCAGCGGTCCCATCCGACCGCTGTCTGCATCGCACACAGTAGCGCGAGAACGCCACACCAAACTTCCCTGAAAAACACAAGGTTTTTCACTGGTGGCCCGGAAACGTGTTTTAATTAAAGAACAGCCGGTTTAATCCGGTTCTAACTTAAAGTATCAGCCTCGCGTAAATGTTCGGCATGTCAGAAAAATTAATTAGCTTGAAAACTACTCTAAAAGCAGATAAACAGACATAAATCCGTATGACAACAAAAACAATCATCATATGGTCATAACTGCTGACTCTGCGACTTCTGAAGTAAACAGAATTTATATTTTTAAAGTTTTGTACTGAAATACGATAAAAAATAAAAGCACCAAGTGTTTGTTAATTTAAATATTACCAACATTTACGTTTTTTCCTCCTCATTTCACCCACAGAAGTATAGATAAGGGCGCTAAATTGAACTACGAAGCATTAATAAAATACCTTATTTCTACAGCGTACGTTGTTGAAGGTGAATCATTTTAATGCCGAATTTTCTAGAAAATGTTCCTGCTTCATTCCAAGTCTACGGTCATTCTTTACCGTTTAGTTTGTTTAAATTGTAAGCAGTTGTAATTTAGTGAGGTGACCAACTTCGGTAAGCCGCTGAAGCCAGCTACGCGGCTAACTAGCCTGCTAGCCAGCGAACTCGGCTATCTGCCGGCGGACTGGTTCTGGTGAAACCTCTCTGGTCGGTCCATGTGCTGCAGGAGCACCGTAACGCGGTTCGGATAAAAGATAAAACCCTTTAAAATTCCAGCAGTTTGGACCATCGGGTCGAGTTCAACAACAAACTGACAACAGAAACGTAACCGACGTCACTGTGCGTGGTGACGTCATACACTTCTTCTTCTTCTTCTTCTTCTTCTTCTTCTTCTTCTTCTCCTCCTTCTTCTTCTTTGATTTTTAATGGCAGCTGGCATCCTTGATCTTGCATATGCCGCCATCTACTGGACTAAACTTCTTTCTAGTTCTTCTTTTCTATATTCTTCTACAGGAATCCTACAATTATCTTTAGATTGACCAGATTCTACTATCTTTTTCAGATTATATTATCTTATTCCTGCCTTCTGCAGCCCTATCTTCATTATTTCCCTCTCCCTTCCATATCTGGGACATGCTTTCATCACATGTTCCACTGTCTCCCCGCAGCTACACTGCCCAGTTGGATGCCTGCCAATGTCCTCTTCTTATCCTGCTAATAATGACTTGTTCTGTTCTGTCCATAACACCCTGCCTCGCCTACTACACTCTGTAATTTATATAAATGTCTTCCTTTTTCCTGATTCTTCCCATATTGATTCCACTGATTGTTTATTTCTTTCCATACTAAACTTTTCCCTTCTGTTTTTGATAATTTTACTTTCATTTCCACCTCTTTCTTTACTGCATCCTTAGCAGCTTTGTCTGCGTTTTCATTTCCTTTTATTCCTACATGCGCTGGTACCCACATGAACACTATTTCCCTCCCCTGTTGCATTAACCTGGATGTTTTTAACTCTATTTCATATAAAATTTCCTGATGTGTTTTTGCTGTTCCGCTTTTAATACTTAAGAGTGATGAAAATGAATCGCTACATATAACTATCCTCCTATCCCTCACCCCCTCCATCCATTCTATTGCATGTAATATTGCACATAATTCTACTGCATATATACTTAAATGATCTGATGTTCTTTTTGAAATTGTCTTATTATAAATGGGAACCACCATTGCTGCTGCTGTTACTCCTGTTGCCTGCTCTTTGGACCCATCTGTATATATATACACATATTCTCTATATTTTTCCTCCACATAGTTATAAAATTCCTGCACTAGATCTGCTGTTTTATTTCTTTCCTTGATGTTCCACATGTTTAAGTCTACATTTGTTTCTTGTAGCATCCATTTTGGTATTACTGTCCACAGAACTGTTGGGCTGAATTCCACATGTTGTATTTTTAGTTGTTCTGCTAAACTGACCCACCCAAAACTCGTTTTTTCCTCCTTCCCCTTTTCCCAGCACATCTCCAGAAGTCTCTTTGCTGGATGTTCTTCTTTGTGTCCTTTTAAATTTATCCAGTAGTTGGCTATGAGCTGTTTTCTTCTGAGCCCTAATGGCATTTCTCCTGCTTCAACCTGTAGTGAACATATTGGTGCTGTTTTTATTGCTCCGAGACAAGTTCTTACTGCTCTGGCTTGGATTTTATCTAATTGTGAGGGGGACTGATTTTGCTGCTGATCCATATCCCACACAACCGTAATCTATTCTAGACCTTATTAAAGCTATGTGTATATATTTTAATGCTGTAAAATCAGCACTCTAACCCGGCCAAACACCTCATAATATTAAATACTCTCTTACTTTTCTCCACTTTTCCCTTCACATGTTAATCTAGAATCCAAAATCATTCCTAAGAATCGAAAGCTGTTTACTCTCTAAGTTCTTTCCATTCAAGTTTAACGTTTTATTTTCACTCATTTTCTTCTTTGAGAAGAACTTTACTTTTCTCCACTGAAAACTTGAATCTTGAAACTTCTCTTCTCCCCGTTCCTCCAACATCAGAGACTTTTTTTTAGTTTACTTTATTGAAAATTGAACAGATTTAGAACCTCAGCATGAAGAAAAGTCTAAAAGTAAGGAAATAATAATAAACAACTGTGCAGGACTCAACAAAGGAGTCAGGAATGTAACGCAGTCAAACCAAAATGGAGCCCAGCTTAATCGAACTGAACATCATATTTACCTGCCTGGAGCCTCTCCCAGGGGTCAGAGGTCACATCCTGCAGGTCGCCAGTCCATCGCAGGAAAGGATGATGTTCAAAGGAAATATGCTCATATTCTGTTTGGTCTTTCTAAAAGTTTTATTTAGTTTAATTCATTCACTTTTTTAGTTTATTCTGTAGACATTTCCAACTCATATTTATGCTGAATCATGTTAACATCAGTTTTTAAGTCCTAGACGTGTGTTGGATTACAGGTGAACAGGAAACAAACAGTAACAGCTGATATGTTGTAAACAGGAGGAGAAAAACTAGGACAAGTCAAACTTTCATCAATTAAAGGTGATCCAATCACAGCAGACCCCAAACAGCTCAGAGTCCAGCAGGTTCACTTCCTCAGAGGAAAGATTCTAACTTACTGAGCTAAATCTCACAGAAGATTCATTAAACTCTACGTTTTCACAGACCTTCCATCAGTTGGATCTGGGTTTGAATCCTGGGATGGGAAAGGAGAAGGTAACTTCTCATGTCTCCAGCCGTCCACTTCATCAGCTGCTGGCTCAGCTGGGGACCCTCTGGGTGGTTTCACTGCTTTCAGTGTCGGTAACATGGCGGCAGGAGCAGCTGCTGTGGACCTGTGGACTGTCCATCATCTCTGGGTCCTCACAGGTGAAGCCTGGAGGCTGGTTCCCCCTGCTGCTGCCTCTCCTCCTCATTAGATAGGAACACATCAAACCTGTCGGCAGATCATCAGGTGAGTCACAAACACACTGAACAGGTCAGATCAGGTCTGTAACTTCTGCTCTGAGCTGGACTCTGGACCTGCTTCCCCATGTGATGATTCCAGATGTGCACATCCTTTTTTAGCTTTAAGGACAGGCGCTGAAGCGGTTTTAATCCTTTTTCAGTCAGCTGACAAACTTCCCTGTAAAGCCTAAACTCACCTGTTTAAGGGCTTAACTGGAGAAATATTGTGTCCCTTTGGTCTAAAAACTGCTGATATTTGACATTTATGAGTTGTTTTTCAGTCTGATCTCTGCACTGCGTGATGGAGACTATATTCCTATTGATAAGGTGGAGAGAGCGCACCGACTACCTCATTAATATCAATCAAAGATCTGACACAAGACCAGTTTTTCATCACCTAAAAGCTTGAAGATCTTTTTCTACATCCAAACAGACAATAAAACCAGAGTTAATGAGCAGGAGGGCTGATGTGCGGTTTCTGCCTGTTCAGGTCTAACACCTGCGTCTGAGCGGAAGTCACGGTGCAGCAGCTGCTGGTGTTTCTAAGGCTGCTGACCACAGAGGCTGCAGAGCTTCAGAGCAAGCTGCACGCTTACCTGAAAAGACCGAAAACAGGACGGCTTTCAGAATGAATGAGCTCAACACGACATGTTCGCTCTGAGATGGGCTGCAGGACGGATTCTGGTGGTTCGAGTCACTGGACGGAGTAACAGGAACATCTGGATGAAGAGAAGTGACAAAGATCCACAGAGAAAACGAATGAGTTTGATTTCAACATGTCTGAGGTCCTCACAGATGATCAGCTTTATGTTTGTGACGTCAGTCTTTCTGCCTCTGTGTGTAAAAACAATCCTAAAAATGTAGTTTTGAGGCCCCATGGTCCAGAAAAGTGGGACAGATGTTGTGTTCTTTCAGAAAGTGACTGAAACTTCTGCAGGAACCGTTCAGGAAGCTGTAGGATCAGGATGAAGGTTCTGTTCTACGGAACCTAACAGGTCCAAATGCTGTAGCTTTAAAGCTCTGTATTAGTGCCATGAGGAGGTTCTGACAGCAGCCACTGGGTGTGATCGAGTAGCTTTTTACAGACTGAAGAAGTCTTTAGATGTGTTCAAGAAGGAGAAAAGAACAGAAACTGTTCAAGAAGAAGAAAAGAACAGAAACTGTTCAAGGAGAAAAGAACGGAAACTGTTCAACAACAAGAAAAGAACAGAAACTGTTGCAGACACTTCCCTTCCCTGCTGTCACTGTTTGCCACTTTACCAGCATCACATTGTTCTAATCACACATCTACACTTAAGCAGCATCAAAGTAAGGAAGCCGAGCATCTTACCTGCGGTGAGGCCAAAAGTGTCCACAAATACAGATGTCCCTTTTTTCTTCTCAGCACAGAAGTACAGCCTGTAGTCCTCTGCTGAGATGGTTTTAACCACGAGTCTGTTCTCCAGGATCAAATATTTGGTTTGAAAATCGGGAGAAAAGTATTCAGGGAGAGAAGAAAAGGTGCGTCCGATACTCGCTCTGAACTGACTGTGGATCTGCACGAACCAGAAGATGTCATTTTCTTTCCTGATGGAGCAGGTTAAAGTGACATCCTGACCCAGTTCTCCTCTGACCTCGGTCACCTTCTGGGCCTCTGAACAGACCAGAACCAGCAGCAGCAGCATCCACAGCAGATCCATGATCAGCATCAAACACTAAAGCAGTCGTCTGCAGCCAGCTCAGCTCTGATGAGAGGCCGTCCAGAAAGTGATCTTTACTTCCTGTTTCACAGGCTGATGAAGCCGAGCGGAACGACTGATAACAAACCACAAAGTACCAAGTTAGGGTGGAAGTGAAACCTGTTCACCAGCAGACCTGCGGCAGGAGTCTGAGGCAGAGGTCAGCTTCACACATCATTTCACCGGTTTTGTCTCGATTGACTGGTGAACAGAAGCAGGTGTAAAAGGTAATAAAATTAGAAATTTCCCCACTCTGGGACAAGAAGAAAAGAAAAGAAACTGTTCAAGAAGAAAAGAAAAGAAACTGTTCAAGAAGCAGAAAAGAACGGAAACTGTTCAAGAAGCAGAAAAGAACAGAAACTGTTCAAGAAGAAAAGAACGGAAACTGTTCAAGAAGAAAAGAAAATAACCTGTTCAAGAAGAAAAGAACAGAAACTGTTCAAGAAGAAAAGAACAGAAACTGTTCAAGAAGAAAAGAACGGAAACTATTCAAGAAGAAAAGAACGGAAACTGTTCAAGAAGAAAAGACCAAAAACTGTTCAAGAAGAAAAGAACGGAAACTGTTCAAGAAGCAGAAAAGAACGGAAACTGTTCAAGAAGCAAAAAAGAACAGAAACTGTTCAAGAAGAAAAGAAAATAACCTGTTCAAGAAAAAAAGAACAGAAACTGTTCAAGAAGAAAAGAAAAGAACCTGTTCAAGAAGAAAAGAACAGAAACTGTTCAAGAAGAAAAGAACAGAACCTGTTCAAGAAGAAAAGAACAGAAACTGTTCAACAAGAAAAGACCAAAAACTGTTCAAGAAGAAGAAAAGAACGGAAACTGTTCAAGAAGAAGAAAAGAACGGAAACTGTTCAAGAAGAAGAAAATAACAGAATCTGTTTAAGAAGAAAAGAACAGAAACTGTTCATGAAGAAAAGACCAAAAACTGTTCAAGAAGCAAAAAAGAACAGAAACTGTTCAAGAAGAAAAGAAAAGAACCTGTTCAAGAAGAAAAGAACAGAAACTGTTCAAGAAGAAAAGAACAGAAACTGTTCAAGAAGAAAAGAATGGAAACTGTTCAAGAAGAAAAGAACAGAACCTGTTCAAGAAGAAAAGAACAGAAACTGTTCAAGAAGAAAAGACCAAAAACTGTTGAAGAAGAAGAAAAGAACGGAAACTGTTCAAGAAGAAGAAAAGAACGGAAACTGTTCAAGAAGAAAAGAACAGAACCTGTTCAAGAAGAAAAGAACAGAAACTGTTCAAGAAGAAAAGACCAAAAACTGTTGAAGAAGAAGAAAAGAACGGAAACTGTTCAAGAAGAAGAAAAGAACGGAAACTGTTCAAGAAGAAGAAAATAACAGAATCTGTTTAAGAAGAAAAGAACAGAAACTGTTCATGAAGAAAAGACCAAAAACTGTTCAAGAAGAAGAAAAGAACAGAAACTGTTCAAGAAGAAGAAAAAAAGAGACACTGTTCAAGAAGAAAAGAACAGAAACTGTTCAAGAAGAAAAGAATGGAAACTGTTCAAGAAGAAAAGAACAGAACCTGTTCAAGAAGAAAAGAACAGAAACTGTTCAAGAAGAAAAGAACAGAAACTGTTCAAGAAGAAAAGACCAAAAACTGTTGAAGAAGAAGAAAAGAACGGAAACTGTTCAAGAAGAAGAAAAGAACGGAAACTGTTCAAGAAGAAGAAAATAACAGAATCTGTTTAAGAAGAAAAGAACAGAAACTGTTCATGAAGAAAAGACCAAAAACTGTTCAAGAAGAAGAAAAGAACAGAAACTGTTCAAGAAGAAGAAAAAAAGAGACACTGTTCAAGAAGAAAAGAACAGAAACTGTTGCAAACACTTCCCTTCCCTTCTGTTAGATGGGACGAAATACACTCGTGCACGTCACTGAGGCCTTTATGTGCACGTCACTGAGGCCTTTATGTGCACGTTTAGGTGGGGTTGAGACAGTTGGATGTTGGAAACAGGAGGATTTCTGCTGTCCTCACTTTGAGGTTAAATTTCCTTTTTAACACACATTGAACATGGAAACAAAAGCAGTGCCAAGTACTGATGGCAGATACTCACACTTTTACTGTTAAACAGGTCTGGATGAGCTGTAGTTTCCTGTAAGAGGGTCCAAAATAACACCATGCTGTGTTTCCTGAGGCCTCCACCCTTCATCATGAACTCTCACACGTTTACAGTCCTTAAAACTCATCATTTCTGAACCTCGATGCTGGTATTTCTAACGCTGATCACCACACAGTTTAAGAATGTGTCGAGTGTATTTTAAGCTTTTAACCTACGGAAACCTGAACAGGCCAAAACTTCACCAAGAACAGTTCAGAACTGAAACACATCTGTTAAACATCTGTCTGCAGAGAGTTCAGCTGTGAGCTCAGTTTTACTCAGTAGGTTTAGTTCATCCTGTTGGTTCCAAAGTAAGAAGCCGAGCATCTTACCTGCGGTGAGGCCAAAAGTGTCCACAAATACAAATGTCCCGTTTATCTTCTCAGCACAGAAGTACAGCCTGCAGTCCTCTGCTGAGATGGTTTTAACCACGAGTCTGTTCTCCAGGATCAAATATTTGGTTTGAAAATCAGGAGAGAAGTAGGAAGCATCAGAGGAAAAGGTGCGTCCGATACCCGCTCTGAACTGACTGTGGATCTGCATGAACCAGAAGATGTCATTTTCTTTCCTGATGGAGCAGGTTAAAGTGACATCCTGACCCAGTTCTCCTCTGACCTCGGTCACCTTCTGGGCCTCTGAACAGACCAGAACCAGCAGCAGCAGCATCCACAGCAGATCCATGATCTGCATCAAACACTAAAGCAGTCGTCTGCAGCCAGCTCAGCTCTGATGAGAGGCCGTCCAGAAAGTGATCTTTACTTCCTGTTTCACAGGCTGATGAAGCCGAGCGGAACGACTGATAACAAACCACAAAGTACCAAGTTAGGGTGGAAGTGAAACCTGTTCACCAGCAGACCTGCGGCAGGAGTCTGAGGCAGAGGTCAGCTTCACATATCATTTCACCGGTTTTGTCTCGATTGACTGGTGAACAGAAGCAGGTGTAAAAGGTAATAAAATTAGAAATTTCCCCACTCTGGGACAAGAAGAAAAGAAAAGAAACTGTTCAAGAAGAAAAGAAAAGAAACTGTTCAAGAAGCAGAAAAGAACGGAAACTGTTCAAGAAGCAGAAAAGAACAGAAACTGTTCAAGAAGAAAAGAACGGAAACTGTTCAAGAAGAAAAGAAAATAACCTGTTCAAGAAGAAAAGAACAGAAACTGTTCAAGAAGAAAAGAACAGAAACTGTTCAAGAAGAAAAGAACGGAAACTATTCAAGAAGAAAAGAACGGAAACTGTTCAAGAAGAAAAGACCAAAAACTGTTCAAGAAGAAAAGAACGGAAACTGTTCAAGAAGCAGAAAAGAACGGAAACTGTTCAAGAAGCAAAAAAGAACAGAAACTGTTCAAGAAGAAAAGAAAATAACCTGTTCAAGAAAAAAAGAACAGAAACTGTTCAAGAAGAAAAGAAAAGAACCTGTTCAAGAAGAAAAGAACAGAAACTGTTCAAGAAGAAAAGAACAGAACCTGTTCAAGAAGAAAAGAACAGAAACTGTTCAACAAGAAAAGACCAAAAACTGTTCAAGAAGAAGAAAAGAACGGAAACTGTTCAAGAAGAAGAAAAGAACGGAAACTGTTCAAGAAGAAGAAAATAACAGAATCTGTTTAAGAAGAAAAGAACAGAAACTGTTCATGAAGAAAAGACCAAAAACTGTTCAAGAAGCAAAAAAGAACAGAAACTGTTCAAGAAGAAAAGAAAAGAACCTGTTCAAGAAGAAAAGAACAGAAACTGTTCAAGAAGAAAAGAACAGAAACTGTTCAAGAAGAAAAGAATGGAAACTGTTCAAGAAGAAAAGAACAGAACCTGTTCAAGAAGAAAAGAACAGAAACTGTTCAAGAAGAAAAGACCAAAAACTGTTGAAGAAGAAGAAAAGAACGGAAACTGTTCAAGAAGAAGAAAAGAACGGAAACTGTTCAAGAAGAAAAGAACAGAACCTGTTCAAGAAGAAAAGAACAGAAACTGTTCAAGAAGAAAAGACCAAAAACTGTTGAAGAAGAAGAAAAGAACGGAAACTGTTCAAGAAGAAGAAAAGAACGGAAACTGTTCAAGAAGAAGAAAATAACAGAATCTGTTTAAGAAGAAAAGAACAGAAACTGTTCATGAAGAAAAGACCAAAAACTGTTCAAGAAGAAGAAAAGAACAGAAACTGTTCAAGAAGAAGAAAAAAAGAGACACTGTTCAAGAAGAAAAGAACAGAAACTGTTCAAGAAGAAAAGAATGGAAACTGTTCAAGAAGAAAAGAACAGAACCTGTTCAAGAAGAAAAGAACAGAAACTGTTCAAGAAGAAAAGAACAGAAACTGTTCAAGAAGAAAAGACCAAAAACTGTTGAAGAAGAAGAAAAGAACGGAAACTGTTCAAGAAGAAGAAAAGAACGGAAACTGTTCAAGAAGAAGAAAATAACAGAATCTGTTTAAGAAGAAAAGAACAGAAACTGTTCATGAAGAAAAGACCAAAAACTGTTCAAGAAGAAGAAAAGAACAGAAACTGTTCAAGAAGAAGAAAAAAAGAGACACTGTTCAAGAAGAAAAGAACAGAAACTGTTGCAAACACTTCCCTTCCCTTCTGTTAGATGGGACGAAATACACTCGTGCACGTCACTGAGGCCTTTATGTGCACGTCACTGAGGCCTTTATGTGCACGTTTAGGTGGGGTTGAGACAGTTGGATGTTGGAAACAGGAGGATTTCTGCTGTCCTCACTTTGAGGTTAAATTTCCTTTTTAACACACATTGAACATGGAAACAAAAGCAGTGCCAAGTACTGATGGCAGATACTCACACTTTTACTGTTAAACAGGTCTGGATGAGCTGTAGTTTCCTGTAAGAGGGTCCAAAATAACACCATGCTGTGTTTCCTGAGGCCTCCACCCTTCATCATGAACTCTCACACGTTTACAGTCCTTAAAACTCATCATTTCTGAACCTCGATGCTGGTATTTCTAACGCTGATCACCACACAGTTTAAGAATGTGTCGAGTGTATTTTAAGCTTTTAACCTACGGAAACCTGAACAGGCCAAAACTTCACCAAGAACAGTTCAGAACTGAAACACATCTGTTAAACATCTGTCTGCAGAGAGTTCAGCTGTGAGCTCGTTTTTACTCAGTAGGTTTAGTTCATCCTGTTGGTTCCAAAGTAAGAAGCCGAGCATCTTACCTGCGGTGAGGCCAAAAGTGTCCACAAATACAAATGTCCCGTTTTTCTTCTCAGCACAGAAGTACAGCCTGCAGTCCTCTGCTGAGATGGTTTTAACCACGAGTCTGTTCTCCAGGATCAAATATTTGGTTTGAAAATCAGGAGAGAAGTAGGAAGCATCAGAGGAAAAGGTGCGTCCGATACCCGCTCTGAACTGACTGTGGATCTGCATGAACCAGAAGATGTCATTTTCTTTCCTGATGGAGCAGGTTAAAGTGACATCCTGACCCAGTTCTCCTCTGACCTCGGTCACCTTCTGGGCCTCTGAACAGACCAGAACCAGCAGCAGCAGCATCCACAGCAGATCCATGATCAGCATCAAACACTAAAGCAGTCGTCTGCAGCCAGCTCAGCTCTGATGAGAGGCCGTCCAGAAAGTGATCTTTACTTCCTGTTTCACAGGCTGATGAAGCCGAGCGGAACGACTGATAACAAACCACAAAGTACCAAGTTAGGGTGGAAGTGAAACCTGTTCACCAGCAGACCTGCGGCAGGAGTCTGAGGCAGAGGTCAGCTTCACACATCATTTCAGAGGTTTTGTCTTGGAATCAAACTTTGGCTTTTATCACAACTAATACTAGTCCTGGGCCGAATGTCATAATCTGAACCCTAAAAGTGGTCAAGATTTTAGGACCTTCCAATGGTTTCTGTCTCATTTTTCTTATTTTATCACCAGTATGAAATGCCCTATTTTACAGGCATGACTTTAGATTTGATCAAGTAGTTCCTGCCTGCTCGCTCTGCCGCTGACTCAGATCCTTGCACCACAGCCAGCACACTCCCCTCCATCTTAGATTCCCTCTGGAAATAAGTAAGGACACAGAACCACTTTGGACGGTTCACTAACTTGGAAATTCCCTCTGACCTCCTCCCACAGAGTTCCACAGTCAGCTCACACTCCACATATAAATACATTTTTATTACTCCCATCCTCCTAGTCTTCAGTGTCTGCCCGAGTCCGTATTTTCAGGCAGCGAGTCATTCATCACATCTACTAGGAAACAGCAACAAACACAAAGAATTTAGAATAATTTTCCATGCAGAGTAAAACATGTGAGAAAGTGAAATCTACACTTACATAAATCCATCCATTTCCTCCTACATACCAGGGGCGGATTGAAGGGGCAGCAGTCTAAGCAGAGTTCCCCAGACTTTCCTCCTCCCAGCCGCCTCCTAAAGCTCTTCCACATCATGCCAAAGTCAGCTGAGATACATAATCAGCTCCAGCAGATCCTAGGTCAACCCAGAGCCCCCCCGCCCAGTGGGATAGTTACTGCCAACCTGGAGGGGGTAATCCACCCTTTTCTTACTTGGAGGTGCTAATTCTCCTGCCCACTGTTTCTCGTTTGGTTGCAAATTGCTCCAGTGCCTGTTGGAAGTCTCTGCTCAATGAAGCCAACAGGACATTATCATCTGCAAAAAAACAAAGACGCCAACTGAACAGGACGCCCTCCGACCCTTAGCAGTATATTGAACTTCTGTCTATAGGAGTTACGGACTGGTAAGGAGTCTAACTTGGTCAATTCAGACTCCCAATCCCTCGTAGAATGTGAGAAAATGAGTGATTATCTCACAGATAGGGTCCTCAACCGGGCATTCCCAGTTCACCCTGATCACCTGGTTGAGCTCACCAGTCCGGCAGCCCCTGGAACCCCGATGGAACCAACAGGTGATGATCAGCTGACAGTCTCTGCCCCTCTCTTCACCCGAGTTTCCAAGACATACGACCATAAGTCCGATAAGACACTGCACCCGACCGATAACATTCCTCCACGTGAAAGTGGCAATCTGTTGATTCCTCCGATTTAGCACGACCAAGGCTTAGCCTCCGGCGAGCTCACCCCCCAGGAGTGGTTCCACTCCATCGAGGTCTTTATCATCTCTTTTAGTCTGACCCCTCCCCTCAGACCAATGTGCCACCATTGAGCCCAGCAACACAGTTCTCAGGGTCATGGTGATACTGTAACCCTTCCACCACATTAAGGTGTCGATTCTACAGAGGGGTTTCTGAGCTGGTTCTAAGGTTATCTAGCTCCAGCTCTGAACCAGAACTGTTACAGCCACAGTTGGAATAGTGTAAGAGTGACCCACAGGTTTGCTCCTTTTCACTGGATCTTCTCAGCTGAATCCATGATACTGTAGGCCGTCAGCATATGAACCTGGTCTAGTCCAGTCAGATGTTTCTGAAGTTCTGCTGAGGTTCGGAGCAGCTGCATCACCTGGAGAAAGATCCTCTTCATCTGTACCAGACTCCAGTTTTGTGGTAAAGCGTGTCCATAGTGCCCAGACACAAAAGTGCTGATATTTCTTTTAACTCAACCTCAACTCACCGTCCAACATCTAAACTGTTGGACTGTCGATGCGTCCATCGATGCTTCACTTGGAGTTGATCCACTTCGATGTTTGGAAATGTCTTTAATGATGGAAAATTCAGTTTCAGAGCTGAAAGCTGAAAGAGTTTGTCAGAGGAGATGTGAGTTGGCTGATCTCCCCTCAGGCGAGGAGTTTATCTTCAGCTGACCTGACTACAGTGGTGTACTGTGAGGATCTCGTACTCTTATTCAGCAAAGGTTGACTCTTTCAGTTCATCCATGAACTTTGAATTATTCATATTTATTCATATGATCTTCTGAGGCAGAATTTAATCATCTGGAGTTCTGATTCAGGGCCTGAATCATCATGTTTTCACTGAATTCACTGCCACTGCCGCCCCATCCTGTAGTACTACGATGCCCTCTGCTAGTACTGGTACTCTGACACTCGTAGCACAACTGATCCAGATGTGGGTCGTGTGAACCAGAGGCTGAACCGTCCATTAAAGCACGAAACGTTCTCCCAAACTGCATTTAGGTCGACCAACACTACAACCAAGGATCACCACTGTGTTGTGTAAGATAATGAAATGTTGAACACTTGCAGTCACTTTATATGCAGATGACACTGCTCTTTAACTCTTTATTGATACGAGATCTCACGGATGGGTTTAAAGTACTGAGTGAAACACTTTGACTGCAGAGCTCAACTCCAGCTTCTTTTTCATGGTTTTTAAATGAAGACGAGGGGCTTTTTGGACGTTTTTCCACCACGAAATACAACATAATGCAGTTGTTCAAAGGAAATATGCTCATATTCTGTTTGGTCTTTCTAAAAGTTTTATTTAGTTTAATTCATTCACTTTTTTTAGTTTATTCTGTAGACATTTCCAACTCATATTTATGCTGAATCATGTTAACATCAGTTTTTAAGCCCTAGACGTGTGTTGGATTACAGGTGAACAGGAAACAAACAGTAACAGCTGATATGTTGTAAACAGGAGGAGAAAAACTAGGACAAGTCAAACTTTCATCAATTAAAGGTGATCCAATCACAGCAGACCCCAAACAGCTCAGAGTCCAGCAGGTTCACTTCCTCAGAGGAAAGATTCTAACTTACTGAGCTAAATCTCACAGAAGATTCATTAAAGTCTACGTTTTCACAGACCTTCCATCAGTTGGATCTGGGTTTGAATCCTGGGATGGGAAAGGAGAAGGTAACTTCTCATGTCTCCAGCCGTCCACTTCATCAGCTGCTGGCTCAGCTGGGGACCCTCTGGGTGGTTTCACTGCTTTCAGTGTCGGTAACATGGCGGCAGGAGCAGCTGCTGTGGACCTGTGGACTGTCCATCATCTCTGGGTCCTCACAGGTGAAGCCTGGAGGCTGGTTCCCCCTGCTGCTGCCTCTCCTCCTCATTAGATAGGAACACATCAAACCTGCCGGCAGATCATCAGGTGAGTCACAAACACACTGAACAGGTCAGATCAGGTCTGTAACTTCTGCTCTGAGCTGGACTCTGGACCTGCTTCCCCATGTGATGATTCCAGATGTGCACATCCTTTTTTAGCTTTAAGGACAAGCGGTTTTAATCCTTTTTCAGTCAGCTGACAAACTTCCCTGTAAAGCCTAAACTCACCTGTTTAAGGGCTTAACTGGAGAAATATTGTGTCCCTTTGGTCTATAAACTGCTGATATTTGACATTTATGAGTTGTTTTTCAGTCTGATCTCTGCACTGCGTGATGGAGACTATATTCCTATTGATAAGGTGGAGAGAGCGCACCGACTACCTCATTAATATCAATCAAAGATCTGACACAAGACCAGTTTTTCATCACCTAAAAGCTTGAAGATCTTTTTCTACATCCAAACAGACAATAAAACCAGTGTTAATGAGCAGGAGGGCTGATGTGCGGTTTCTGCCTGTTCAGGTCTAACACCTGCGTCTGAGCGGAAGTCACGGTGCAGCAGCTGCTGGTGTTTCTAAGGCTGCTGACCACAGAGGCTGCAGAGCTTCAGAGCAAGCTGCACGCTTACCTGAAAAGACCGAAAACAGGACGGCTTTCAGAATGAATGAGCTCAACACGACATGTTCGCTCTGAGATGGGCTGCAGGACTGATTCTGGTGGTTCGAGTCACTGGACGGAGTAACAGGAACATCTGGATGAAGAGAAGTGACAAAGATCCACAGAGAAAACGAATGAGTTTGATTTCAACATGTCTGAGGTCCTCACAGATGATCAGCTTTATGTTTGTGACGTCAGTCTTTCTGCCTCGGTGTGTAAAAACAATCCGAAAAATGTAGTTTTGAGAACCCATGGACCAGAAAAGTGGGACAGATGTTGTGTTCTTTCAGAAAGTGACTGAAACTCCTGCAGGAACCGTTCAGGAAGCTGTAGGATCAGGATGAAGGTTCTGTTCTACGCCACCTAACAGGTCCAAATGCTGTAGCTTTAAAGCTCTGTATTAGTGCCATGAGGAGGTTCTGACAGCAGCCACTGGGTGTGATCGAGTTGCTTTTTACAGACTGAAGAAGTCTTTAGATGTGTTCAAGAAGAAAAGACCAGAAACTGTTCAGAAGAAGAAAAGAACAGAAACATTTCAAGAAGAAGAAAAGACTAGAAACTGTTCAAGAAGAAGAAAAGAACGGAAACTGTTCAAGAAGAAGAAAAGAACGGAAACTGTTCAAGAAGAAGAAAATAACGGAAACTGTTCAAGAAGAAGAAAATAACAGAAACTGTTCAAGATGAAGAAAAGAACAAACTGTTCAAGAAGAAGAAAAGAAAACAAAATGTTCAAGAAGAAGAAAAGAACAAACTTTTCAAGAAGAAAAGAAAAGAAAATGTTCAAGAAGAAAAAAGAACAGCAACTTTTCAACAAGAAAAAAAGAACAAAAAATTTTCTAAGAAGAAGAAAAGAATAGAAACTGTTCAAGAAGTAAAGAACAGAAACTGTTCAAGAAGAAGAAAAGAACAAACTTTTCAAGAAGAAGAAAATACAGAAACTGTTCAAGAAGAAAAGTACGGAAACCGTTCAAGAAGAAGAAAAGAAAAGAAACTTTTCAAGAAGTAAACAGAAACTGTTCAAGAAAAAGAAAAGAACAGAAAATGTTCAAGAAGAAGAAAACAACAGAAACTGTTCAAGAAGAAGAAAGAACAGAAAACTGTTCAAGAAGTAAAGAACAGAAACTGTTCAAGAAATAAAGAACAGAAACGGTTCAAGAAAAAGAAAAGAACAGAAAATGTTCAAGAAGAAGAAAAGAACGGAAACTGTTCAAGAAGAAGAAAAAAAGAGACACTGTTCAAGAAAAGGACAGAATCTGTTCAAGAAGAAGAAAAGAACGGAAACTGTTCAAGAAGAAGAAAATAACAGAAAATGTTCGAGAAGAAGAAAAGAACAGAAACTGTTCAAGAAGAAAAGACCAGAAACTGTTCAAGAAATAAAGAACAGGAACTGTTCAGAAGAAGAAAAGAACAGAAACATTTCAAGAAGAAGAAAAGAATAGAAACTGTTCAAGAAGAAAAGAAGGAAACTTTTCAAGAAGAAAAGCAAGGAAACTGTTCAAGTAAAAAACAGAAACCGTTCAAGAAAAAGAAAAGAACAGAAAATGTTCAAGAAGAAGAAAACAACAGAAACTGTTCAAGAAGAAGAAAAGAACGGAAACTGTTCAAGAAGAAGAAAAGAACGGAAACTGTTCAAGAAGAAGAAAATAACAGAAACTGTTAAAGAAGAAGAAAAGAACAGAAACTGTTCAAGAAGAAGAAAAAACAGAAACTGTTCAAGAAGAAGAAAAGAACAGAAAATGTTCAAGAAGAAGAAAAGAACAAACTGTTCAAGAAGAAGAAAAGAACAGAAAATGTTCAAGAAGAAGAAAAGAACAAACTTTTCAAGAAGAAAAAAGAACAAAAAATTTTCAAGTAGAAGAAACGAACAGAAACTTTTCATGAAGAAGAAAAGAAAAGAAACTGTTCAAGAAATAAAGAACAGAAACTGTTCAAGAAGAAGAAAAGAACAGAAAATGTTCAAGAAGAAGAAAAGAACAAACTTTTCATGAAGAAGAAAAGAACAGAAACTTTTCAAGAAGAAGAAAAGAACAGAAACTGTTCAAGAAATAAAGAACAGAAAATGTTCAAGACGAAGAAAATAACAAAAAATATTCAAGAAGAAGAAAAGAAGAGAAACTTTCTAAGAAGAAAAGAACAGAAACTTTTCAAGAAGTAAAGAACAGAAACTGTTCAAGAAAAAAAAGAACAGAAACTGTTCAAGAAGAAGAAAAGAACAGAAAATGTTCAAGAAGAAGAAAACAACAGAAACTGTTCAAGAAGAAGAAAGAACGGAAACTGTTCAAGAAGAAAAGAACGGAAACTTTTCAAGAAGAAGAAAGAACGGAAACTGTTCAAGAAGAAAATAACAGAAAATGTTCAAGAAGAAGAAAAGAAAAGAAACTGTCGAAGAAGAGAACAATAACTTTTCAAGATAAAAAACAGAAATTGTTCAAGAAGAAGAAAAGAACAGCAACTTTTCAAGAAGAAGAAAGAACGGAAACTGTTCAAGAAGAAAAGAACGGAAACTTTTCAAGAAGAAATTAACAGAAAATGTTCAAGAAGAAGAAAAGAACAAACTTTTCAAGAAGAAGAAAAGAACAGAAACTGTTCAAGAAGAAGAAAAGAACGGAAACTTTCCAAGAAGAAGAAGAGAACGGAAACTGTTCAAGAAGAAGAAAAGAATAGAAACTGTTCAAGAAGAAAAGAAAAGAAACTGTTCAAGAAGTAAAGAACAGAAACCGTTCAAGAAGAAGAAAAGAAAATATTCAAGAAGAAGAAAAAACAGAAACTGTTCAAGAAGAAGAAAAGAACAAACTTTTCAAGAAAAAGAAAAGAACAGAAAATGTTCAAGAAGAAGAAAAGAACGGAAACTGTTCAAGAAGAAGAAAAAAAAAGAAACTGTTCAAGAAGTAAAGAACAGAAACTGTTCAAGAAGAAGAAAATAACAGAAAATGTTCAAGAAGAAGAAAAGAACAAACTTTTCAAGAAGAAGAAAAGAACAGAAACTGTTCAAGAAGAAGAAAAGAACGGAAACTTTCCAAGAAGAAGAAGAGAACGGAAACTGTTCAAGAAGAAGAAAATAACAAAACATGTTCAAGAAGAAGAAAAGAACAGAAACTTTTCAGGAAGAAGAAAATACCAGAAACTGTTCAAGAAGAAAAGACCAGAAACTTTTCAAGAAGAAAAGAACAGAAACTGTTCAAGAAGAAAAAAGAACAGCAACTTTTCAAGAAGAAGAAAAGAAAAGAAACTGTTCAAGAAGTAAAGAACAGAAACCGTTCAAGAAGAAGAAAAGAAAATATTCAAGAAGAAGAAAAAACAGAAACTGTTCAAGAAGAAGAAAAGAACAAACTTTTCAAGAAGAAGAAAAGAAAAGGTTCAAGAAGAAGAAAAAACAGAAACTTTTCAAGAAAAAGAAAAGAACAGAAAATGTTCAAGAAGAAGAAAAGAACGGAAACTGTTCAAGAAGAAGAAAATAACAGAAACTGTTCAAGAAGAAGAAAAGAACAGAAACTGTTCAAGAAGAAGAAAAGAACAGAAACTGTTCAAGAAGAAGAAAAGAAAAGAAACTGTTCAAGAAGTAAAGAAGAGAAACTGTTCAAGAAGAAGAAAATAACAGAAAATGTTCAAGAAGAAGAAAAGAAAAGAAACTGTCGAAGAAGAGAACAATAACTTTTCAAGATAAAAAACAGAAATTGTTCAAGAAGAAGAAAAGAACAGCAACTTTTCAAGAAGAAGAAAGAACGGAAACTGTTCAAGAAGAAAAGAACGGAAACTTTTCAAGAAGAAATTAACAGAAAATGTTCAAGAAGAAGAAAAGAACAAACTTTTCAAGAAGAAGAAAAGAACGGAAACTTTCCAAGAAGAAGAGAACGGAAACTGTTCAAGAAGAAGAAAAGAACGGAAACTTTCCAAGAAGAAGAAGAGAACGGAAACTGTTCAAGAAGAAGAAAAGAACGGAAACTTTCCAAGAAGAAGAGAACGGAAACTGTTCAAGAAGAAGAAAAGAAACTGTTCAAGAAGAAGAAAATAACAGAAACTGTTCAAGAAGTAAAGAACAGAAACTGTTCAAGAAGAAGAAAATAACAGAAAATGTTCAAGAAGAAGAAAAGAAAAGAAACTGTCGAAGAAGAGAACAATAACTTTTCAAGATAAAAAACAGAAATTGTTCAAGAAGAAGAAAAGAACAGCAACTTTTCAAGAAGAAGAAAAGAACAAAAAATTTTCAAGTAGAAGAAACGAACAGAAACTTTTCAAGAAGAAAAAAGAACAGAAACTTTTCAAGAAGAAAAAAGAACAGCAACTTTTCATGAAGAAGAAAAGAACAGAAACTGTTCAAGAAATAAAGAACAGAAACTGTTCAAGAAGAAGAAAAGAACAGAAAATGTTCAAGAAGAAGAAAAGAACAAACTTTTCATGAAGAAGAAAAGAACAGAAACTGTTCAAGAAATAAAGAACAGAAAATGTTCAAGACGAAGAAAATAACAAAAAATATTCAAGAAGAAGAAAAGAACAGAAACTTTTCAAGAAGTAAAGAACAGAAACTGTTCAAGAAAAAAAAGAACAGAAACTGTTCAAGAAGAAGAAAAGAACAGAAAATGTTCAAGAAGAAGAAAACAACAGAAACTGTTCAAGAAGAAGAAAGAACGGAAACTGTTCAAGAAGAAAAGAACGGAAACTTTTCAAGAAGAAGAGAACGGAAACTGTTCTAGAAGTAAAGAACAGAAAACTGTTCAAGAAGTAAAGAACAGAAACTGTTCAAGAAATAAAGAACAGAAACTGTTCAAGAAATAAAGAACAGAAACTGTTCAAGAAGAAGAAAATAACAGAAAATGTTCAAGAAGAAGAAAAGAAAAGAAACTGTCGAAGAAGAGAACAATAACTTTTCAAGATAAAAAACAGAAATTGTTCAAGAAGAAGAAAAGAACAGCAACTTTTCAAGAAGAAGAAAGAACGGAAACTGTTCAAGAAGAAAAGAACAAACTTTTCAAGAAGAAGAAAAGAACAGAAACTGTTCAAGAAGAAGAAAAGAACGGAAACTTTCCAAGAAGAAGAAGAGAACGGAAACTGTTCAAGAAGAAGAAAAGAATAGAAACTGTTCAAGAAGAAATTAACAGAAAATGTTCAAGAAGAAGAAAAGAACAAACTTTTCAAGAAGAAGAAAAGAACGGAAACTTTCCAAGAAGAAGAGAACGGAAACTGTTCAAGAAGAAGAAAAGAACGGAAACTTTCCAAGAAGAAGAAGAGAACGGAAACTGTTCAAGAAGAAGAAAAGAACGGAAACTTTCCAAGAAGAAGAGAACGGAAACTGTTCAAGAAGAAGAAAAGAAACTGTTCAAGAAGAAGAAAATAACAGAAACTGTTCAAGAAGTAAAGAACAGAAACTGTTCAAGAAGAAGAAAATAACAGAAAATGTTCAAGAAGAAGAAAAGAAAAGAAACTGTCGAAGAAGAGAACAATAACTTTTCAAGATAAAAAACAGAAATTGTTCAAGAAGAAGAAAAGAACAGCAACTTTTCAAGAAGAAGAAAAGAACAAAAAATTTTCAAGTAGAAGAAACGAACAGAAACTTTTCAAGAAGAAAAAAGAACAGAAACTTTTCAAGAAGAAAAAAGAACAGCAACTTTTCATGAAGAAGAAAAGAACAGAAACTGTTCAAGAAATAAAGAACAGAAACTGTTCAAGAAGAAGAAAAGAACAGAAAATGTTCAAGAAGAAGAAAAGAACAAACTTTTCATGAAGAAGAAAAGAACAGAAACTTTTCAAGAAGAAGAAAAGAACAGAAACTGTTCAAGAAATAAAGAACAGAAAATGTTCAAGACGAAGAAAATAACAAAAAATATTCAAGAAGAAGAAAAGAACAGAAACTTTTCAAGAAGTAAAGAACAGAAACTGTTCAAGAAAAAAAAGAACAGAAACTGTTCAAGAAGAAGAAAAGAACAGAAAATGTTCAAGAAGAAGAAAACAACAGAAACTGTTCAAGAAGAAGAAAGAACGGAAACTGTTCAAGAAGAAAAGAACGGAAACTTTTCAAGAAGAAGAGAACGGAAACTGTTCTAGAAGTAAAGAACAGAAAACTGTTCAAGAAGTAAAGAACAGAAACTGTTCAAGAAATAAAGAACAGAAACTGTTCAAGAAATAAAGAACAGAAACTGTTCAAGAAGAAGAAAATAACAGAAAATGTTCAAGAAGAAGAAAAGAAAAGAAACTGTCGAAGAAGAGAACAATAACTTTTCAAGATAAAAAACAGAAATTGTTCAAGAAGAAGAAAAGAACAGCAACTTTTCAAGAAGAAGAAAGAACGGAAACTGTTCAAGAAGAAGAAAAGAACGGAAACTTTCCAAGAAGAAGAAGAGAACGGAAACTGTTCAAGAAGAAGAAAAGAATAGAAACTGTTCAAGAAGAAAAGAAAAGAAACTGTTCAAGAAGTAAAGAACAGAAACCGTTCAAGAAGAAGAAAAGAAAATATTCAAGAAGAAGAAAAAACAGAAACTGTTCAAGAAGAAGAAAAGAACAAACTTTTCAAGAAAAAGAAAAGAACAGAAAATGTTCAAGAAGAAGAAAAGAACGGAAACTGTTCAAGAAGAAGAAAATAACAGAAACATTTCAAGAAGAAGAAAAGAATAGAAACTGTTCAAGAAGAAAAGAAGGAAACTGTTCAAAAGAAAACAACAGAAACTGTTCAAGAAGTAAAAAACGGAAACTTTTCAAGAAGAAGAGAACGGAAACTGTTCAAGAAGTAAAGAACAGAAAACCGTTCAAGAAGTAAAGAACAGAAACTGTTCAAGAAGTAAAGAACAGAAACTGTTCAAGAAATAAAGAACAGAAACTGTTCAAGAAGAAGAAAATAACAGAAAATGTTCAAGAAGAAGAAAAGAAAAGAAACTGTCGAAGAAGAGAACAATAACTTTTCAAGATAAAAAACAGAAATTGTTCAAGAAGAAGAAAAGAACAGCAACTTTTCAAGAAGAAGAAAAGAACAAAAAATTTTCAAGTAGAAGAAACGAACAGAAACTTTTCAAGAAGAAAAAAGAACAGAAACTTTTCAAGAAGAAAAAAGAACAGCAACTTTTCATGAAGAAGAAAAGAACAGAAACTGTTCAAGAAATAAAGAACAGAAACTGTTCAAGAAGAAGAAAAGAACAGAAAATGTTCAAGAAGAAGAAAAGAACAAACTTTTCATGAAGAAGAAAAGAACAGAAACTGTTCAAGAAATAAAGAACAGAAAATGTTCAAGACGAAGAAAATAACAAAAAATATTCAAGAAGAAGAAAAGAACAGAAACTTTTCAAGAAGTAAAGAACAGAAACTGTTCAAGAAAAAAAAGAACAGAAACTGTTCAAGAAGAAGAAAAGAACAGAAAATGTTCAAGAAGAAGAAAACAACAGAAACTGTTCAAGAAGAAGAAAGAACGGAAACTGTTCAAGAAGAAAAGAACGGAAACTTTTCAAGAAGAAGAGAACGGAAACTGTTCTAGAAGTAAAGAACAGAAAACTGTTCAAGAAGTAAAGAACAGAAACTGTTCAAGAAATAAAGAACAGAAACTGTTCAAGAAATAAAGAACAGAAACTGTTCAAGAAGAAGAAAATAACAGAAAATGTTCAAGAAGAAGAAAAGAAAAGAAACTGTCGAAGAAGAGAACAATAACTTTTCAAGATAAAAAACAGAAATTGTTCAAGAAGAAGAAAAGAACAGCAACTTTTCAAGAAGAAGAAAGAACGGAAACTGTTCAAGAAGAAAAGAACAAACTTTTCAAGAAGAAGAAAAGAACAGAAACTGTTCAAGAAGAAGAAAAGAACGGAAACTTTCCAAGAAGAAGAAGAGAACGGAAACTGTTCAAGAAGAAGAAAAGAATAGAAACTGTTCAAGAAGAAATTAACAGAAAATGTTCAAGAAGAAGAAAAGAACAAACTTTTCAAGAAGAAGAAAAGAACGGAAACTTTCCAAGAAGAAGAGAACGGAAACTGTTCAAGAAGAAGAAAAGAACGGAAACTTTCCAAGAAGAAGAAGAGAACGGAAACTGTTCAAGAAGAAGAAAAGAACGGAAACTTTCCAAGAAGAAGAGAACGGAAACTGTTCAAGAAGAAGAAAAGAAACTGTTCAAGAAGAAGAAAATAACAGAAACTGTTCAAGAAGTAAAGAACAGAAACTGTTCAAGAAGAAGAAAATAACAGAAAATGTTCAAGAAGAAGAAAAGAAAAGAAACTGTCGAAGAAGAGAACAATAACTTTTCAAGATAAAAAACAGAAATTGTTCAAGAAGAAGAAAAGAACAGCAACTTTTCAAGAAGAAGAAAAGAACAAAAAATTTTCAAGTAGAAGAAACGAACAGAAACTTTTCAAGAAGAAAAAAGAACAGAAACTTTTCAAGAAGAAAAAAGAACAGCAACTTTTCAAGAAGAAAAAAGAACAGCAACTTTTCATGAAGAAGAAAAGAACAGAAACTGTTCAAGAAATAAAGAACAGAAACTGTTCAAGAAGAAGAAAAGAACAGAAAATGTTCAAGAAGAAGAAAAGAACAAACTTTTCATGAAGAAGAAAAGAACAGAAACTTTTCAAGAAGAAGAAAAGAACAGAAACTGTTCAAGAAATAAAGAACAGAAAATGTTCAAGACGAAGAAAACAACAAAAAATATTCAAGAAGAAGAAAAGAACAGAAACTTTTCAAGAAGTAAAGAACAGAAACTGTTCAAGAAAAAAAAGAACAGAAACTGTTCAAGAAGAAGAAAAGAACAGAAAATGTTCAAGAAGAAGAAAACAACAGAAACTGTTCAAGAAGAAGAAAGAACGGAAACTGTTCAAGAAGAAAAGAACGGAAACTTTTCAAGAAGAAGAGAACGGAAACTGTTCTAGAAGTAAAGAACAGAAAACTGTTCAAGAAGTAAAGAACAGAAACTGTTCAAGAAATAAAGAACAGAAACTGTTCAAGAAATAAAGAACAGAAACTGTTCAAGAAGAAGAAAATAACAGAAAATGTTCAAGAAGAAGAAAAGAAAAGAAACTGTCGAAGAAGAGAACAATAACTTTTCAAGATAAAAAACAGAAATTGTTCAAGAAGAAGAAAAGAACAGCAACTTTTCAAGAAGAAGAAAGAACGGAAACTGTTCAAGAAGAAAAGAACAAACTTTTCAAGAAGAAGAAAAGAACAGAAACTGTTCAAGAAGAAGAAAAGAACGGAAACTTTCCAAGAAGAAGAAGAGAACGGAAACTGTTCAAGAAGAAGAAAAGAATAGAAACTGTTCAAGAAGAAATTAACAGAAAATGTTCAAGAAGAAGAAAAGAACAAACTTTTCAAGAAGAAGAAAAGAACGGAAACTTTCCAAGAAGAAGAGAACGGAAACTGTTCAAGAAGAAGAAAAGAACGGAAACTTTCCAAGAAGAAGAAGAGAACGGAAACTGTTCAAGAAGAAGAAAAGAACGGAAACTTTCCAAGAAGAAGAGAACGGAAACTGTTCAAGAAGAAGAAAAGAAACTGTTCAAGAAGAAGAAAATAACAGAAACTGTTCAAGAAGTAAAGAACAGAAACTGTTCAAGAAGAAGAAAATAACAGAAAATGTTCAAGAAGAAGAAAAGAAAAGAAACTGTCGAAGAAGAGAACAATAACTTTTCAAGATAAAAAACAGAAATTGTTCAAGAAGAAGAAAAGAACAGCAACTTTTCAAGAAGAAGAAAAGAACAAAAAATTTTCAAGTAGAAGAAACGAACAGAAACTTTTCAAGAAGAAAAAAGAACAGAAACTTTTCAAGAAGAAAAAAGAACAGCAACTTTTCATGAAGAAGAAAAGAACAGAAACTGTTCAAGAAATAAAGAACAGAAACTGTTCAAGAAGAAGAAAAGAACAGAAAATGTTCAAGAAGAAGAAAAGAACAAACTTTTCATGAAGAAGAAAAGAACAGAAACTTTTCAAGAAGAAGAAAAGAACAGAAACTGTTCAAGAAATAAAGAACAGAAAATGTTCAAGACGAAGAAAATAACAAAAAATATTCAAGAAGAAGAAAAGAACAGAAACTTTTCAAGAAGTAAAGAACAGAAACTGTTCAAGAAAAAAAAGAACAGAAACTGTTCAAGAAGAAGAAAAGAACAGAAAATGTTCAAGAAGAAGAAAACAACAGAAACTGTTCAAGAAGAAGAAAGAACGGAAACTGTTCAAGAAGTAAAGAACAGAAACTGTTCAAGAAATAAAGAACAGAAACTGTTCAAGAAATAAAGAACAGAAACTGTTCAAGAAGAAGAAAATAACAGAAAATGTTCAAGAAGAAGAAAAGAAAAGAAACTGTCGAAGAAGAGAACAATAACTTTTCAAGATAAAAAACAGAAATTGTTCAAGAAGAAGAAAAGAACAGCAACTTTTCAAGAAGAAGAAAGAACGGAAACTGTTCAAGAAGAAAAGAACAAACTTTTCAAGAAGAAGAAAAGAACAGAAACTGTTCAAGAAGAAGAAAAGAACGGAAACTTTCCAAGAAGAAGAAGAGAACGGAAACTGTTCAAGAAGAAGAAAAGAATAGAAACTGTTCAAGAAGAAAAGAAAAGAAACTGTTCAAGAAGTAAAGAACAGAAACCGTTCAAGAAGAAGAAAAGAAAATATTCAAGAAGAAGAAAAAACAGAAACTGTTCAAGAAGAAGAAAAGAACAAACTTTTCAAGAAAAAGAAAAGAACAGAAAATGTTCAAGAAGAAGAAAAGAACGGAAACTGTTCAAGAAGAAGAAAATAACAGAAACATTTCAAGAAGAAGAAAAGAATAGAAACTGTTCAAGAAGAAAAGAAGGAAACTGTTCAAAAGAAAACAACAGAAACTGTTCAAGAAGTAAAAAACGGAAACTTTTCAAGAAGAAGAGAACGGAAACTGTTCAAGAAGTAAAGAACAGAAAACCGTTCAAGAAGTAAAGAACAGAAACTGTTCAAGAAGTAAAGAACAGAAACTGTTCAAGAAATAAAGAACAGAAACTGTTCAAGAAGAAGAAAAGAACAGAAAATGTTCAAGAAGAAAAAAGAACAGCAACTTTTCAAGAAAAAGAAAAGAACAGAAACTGTTCAAGAAGAAGAAAAGAACGGAAACTGTTCAAAAAGAAAAAAGAACAGCAACTTTTCAAGAAAAAGAAAAGAACAGAAAATGTTCAAGAAGAAGAAAATAACAGAAACTGTTCAAGAAGAAGAAAAGAAAAGAAACTGTTCATGAAGAAGAAAAGAACAGAAACTGTTCAAGAAGAAGAAAATAACAGAAACTGTTCATGAAGAAGAAAAGAACGGAAACTGTTCAAGAAGAAGAAAAGAACGGAAACTGTTCAAGAAGAAGAAAAGAACGGAAACTGTTCAAGAAGAAGAAAAGAACAGAAACTGTTGAAGAAGAAGAAAAGAACAGAATCTGTTCAAGAAGAAGAAAAGAACAGAAACTGTTGAAGAAGAAGAAAAGAACAGAAACTGTTCAAGAAGAAAAGAACAGAAACTGTTCAAGAAGAAGAAAATAACAGAAACTGTTCATGAAGAAGAAAAGAATGGAAACTGTTCAAGAAGAAGAAAAGAACGGAAACTGTTCAAGAAGAAGAAAAGAACGGAAACTGTTCAAGAAGAAGAAAAGAACAGAAACTGTTGAAGAAGAAGAAAAGAACAGAAACTGTTCAAGAAGAAGAAAAGAACAGAATCTGTTCAAGAAGAAGAAAAGAACAGAAACTGTTGAAGAAGAAGAAAATAACAGAAACTGTTCAAGAAGAAGAAAAGAACAGAAACTTTTCAAGAAGTAAAGAACAGAAACTGTTCAAGAAAAAAAAGAACAGAAACTGTTCAAGAAGAAGAAAAGAACAGAAAATGTTCAAGAAGAAGAAAACAACAGAAACTGTTCAAGAAGAAGAAAGAACGGAAACTGTTCAAGAAGAAAAGAACGGAAACTTTTCAAGAAGAAGAGAACGGAAACTGTTCTAGAAGTAAAGAACAGAAAACTGTTCAAGAAGTAAAGAACAGAAACTGTTCAAGAAATAAAGAACAGAAACTGTTCAAGAAATAAAGAACAGAAACTGTTCAAGAAGAAGAAAATAACAGAAAATGTTCAAGAAGAAGAAAAGAAAAGAAACTGTCGAAGAAGAGAACAATAACTTTTCAAGATAAAAAACAGAAATTGTTCAAGAAGAAGAAAAGAACAGCAACTTTTCAAGAAGAAGAAAGAACGGAAACTGTTCAAGAAGAAAAGAACAAACTTTTCAAGAAGAAAAGAACAGAAACTGTTCAAGAAGAAGAAAAGAA
The DNA here is from genome assembly GCF_036924035.1 of Leuresthes tenuis. Taxonomy (NCBI): domain Eukaryota; kingdom Metazoa; phylum Chordata; class Actinopteri; order Atheriniformes; family Atherinopsidae; genus Leuresthes; species Leuresthes tenuis. Next base: position 36,161,872 of record NW_027325355.1, on the reverse strand, counting down.
CGGAAACTTTCCAAGAAGAAGAAGAGAACGGAAACTGTTCAAGAAGAAGAAAAGAATAGAAACTGTTCAAGAAGAAAAGAAAAGAAACTGTTCAAGAAGTAAAGAACAGAAACCGTTCAAGAAGAAGAAAAGAAAATATTCAAGAAGAAGAAAAAACAGAAACTGTTCAAGAAGAAGAAAAGAACAAACTTTTCAAGAAAAAGAAAAGAACAGAAAATGTTCAAGAAGAAGAAAAGAACGGAAACTGTTCAAGAAGAAGAAAATAACAGAAACATTTCAAGAAGAAGAAAAGAATAGAAACTGTTCAAGAAGAAAAGAAGGAAACTGTTCAAAAGAAAACAACAGAAACTGTTCAAGAAGTAAAAAACGGAAACTTTTCAAGAAGAAGACAACGGAAACTGTTCAAGAAGTAAAGAACAGAAAACCGTTCAAGAAGTAAAGAACAGAAACTGTTCAAGAAGTAAAGAACAGAAACTGTTCAAGAAATAAAGAACAGAAACTGTTCAAGAAGAAGAAAAGAACAGAAAATGTTCAAGAAGAAGAAAAGAACGGAAACTGTTCAAAAAGAAAAAAGAACAGCAACTTTTCAAGAAAAAGAAAAGAACAGAAAATGTTCAAGAAGAAGAAAATAACAGAAACTGTTCAAGAAGAAGAAAAGAACAGAAACTGTTCATGAAGAAGAAAAGAACAGAAACTGTTCAAGAAGAAGAAAATAACAGAAACTGTTCATGAAGAAGAAAAGAACGGAAACTGTTCAAGAAGAAGAAAAGAACGGAAACTGTTCAAGAAGAAGAAAAGAACGGAAACTGTTCAAGAAGAAGAAAAGAACAGAAACTGTTGAAGAAGAAGAAAAGAACAGAAACTGTTCAAGAAGAAGAAAAGAACAGAATCTGTTCAAGAAGAAGAAAAGAACAGAAACTGTTGAAGAAGAAGAAAAGAACAGAAACTGTTCAAGAAGAAAAGAACAGAAACTGTTCAAGAAGAAGAAAATAACAGAAACTGTTCATGAAGAAGAAAAGAACGGAAACTGTTCAAGAAGAAGAAAAGAACGGAAACTGTTCAAGAAGAAGAAAAGAACGGAAACTGTTCAAGAAGAAGAAAAGAACAGAAACTGTTGAAGAAGAAGAAAAGAACAGAAACTGTTCAAGAAGAAGAAAAGAACAGAATCTGTTCAAGAAGAAGAAAAGAACGGAAACTGTTCAAGAAGAAGAAAAGAACAGAAACTGTTGAAGAAGAAGAAAAGAACAGAAACTGTTCAAGAAGAAGAAAATAACAGAAACTGTTCATGAAGAAGAAAAGAACAGAAACTGTTCAAGAAGAAAAGAACAGAAACTGTTGCAAACACTTTCCTTCCCTTCAGTTAAATGATAAGAAATACACTCGTGCACGTCACTGAGGCCTTTAGGTGCACGTCACTGAGGCCTTTATGTGCACGTCACTGAGGCCTTTACGTGCACGTTTAGGTGGGGTTGAGACAGTTGGATGTTGGAAACAGGAGGATTTCTGCTGTCCTCACTTTGAGGTTAAATTTCCTTTTTAACACACATTGAACATGGAAACAAAAGCAGTGCCAAGTACTGATGGCAGATACTCACACTTTTACTGTTAAACAGGTCTGGATGAGCTGTAGTTTCCTGTAAGTGGGTCCAAAATAACACCATGCTGTGTTTCCTGAGGCCTCCACCCTTCATCATGAACTCTCACACGTTTACAGTCCTTAAAACTCATAATTTCTGAACTACGGAAACCTGAACAGGCCAAAACTTCACAAGAACAGTTCAGAACTGAAACACATCTGTTAAACATCTGTCTGCAGAGAGTTCAGCTGTGAGCTCAGTTTTACTCAGTAGGTTTAGTTCATCCTGTTGGTTCCAAAGTAAGAAGCCGAGCATCTTACCTGCGGTGAGGCCAAAAGTGTCCACAAATACAAATGTCCCGTTTATCTTCTCAGCACAGAAGTACAGCCTGCAGTCCTCTGCTGAGATGGTTTTAACCACGAGTCTGTTCTCCAGGATCAAATATTTAGTTTGAAAATCAGGAGAAAAGTATTCAGGGAGAGAAGAAAAGGTGCGTCCGATACCCGCTCTGAACTGACTGTGGATCTGCATGAACCAGTAGATGTCATTTTCTTTCCTGATGGAGCAGGTTAAAGTGACATCCTGACCCAGTTCTCCTCTGACCTCGGTCACCTTCTGGGCCTCTGAACAGACCAGAACCAGCAGCAGCAGCATCCACAGCAGATCCATGATCAGCATCAAACACTAAAGCAGTCGTCTGCAGCCAGCTCAGCTCTGATGAGAGGCCGTCCAGAAAGTGATCTTTACTTCCTGTTTCACAGGCTGATGAAGCCGAGCGGAACGACTGATAACAAACCACAAAATACCAAGTTAGGGTGGAAGTGAAACCTGTTCACCAGCAGACCTGCGGCAGGAGTCTGAGGCAGAGGTTAGCTTCACACATCATTTCAGAGGTTTTGTCTTGGAATCAAACTTTGGCTTTTATCACAACTAATACTAGTCCTGGGCCGAATGTCATAATCTGAACCCTAAAAGTGGTCAAGATTTTAGGATGGTTTCTGTCTCATTTTTCTTATTTTATCACCAGTATGAAATGCCCTATTTTACAGGCATGACTTTAGATTTGATCAAGTAGTTCCTGCCTGCTCGCTCTGCCGCTGACTCAGATCCTTGCACCACAGCCAGCACACTCCCCTCCATCTTAGATTCCCTCTGGAAATAAGTAAGGACACAGAACCACTTTGGACGGTTCACTAACTTGGAAAATCCCTCTGACCTCCTCCCACAGAGTTCCACAGTCAGCTCACAGTCCACATATAAATACATTTTTATTACTCCCATCCTCCTAGTCTTCAGTGTCTGCCCGAGTCCGTATTTTCAGGCAGCGAGTCATTCATCACATCTACTAGGAAACAGCAACAAACACAAAGAATTTTGAATAATTTTCCATGCAGAGTAAAACATGTGAGAAAGTGAAATCTACACTTACATAAATCCATCCATTTCCTCCTACATACCAGGGGCGGATTGAAGGGGCAGCAGTCTAAGCAGAGTTCCCCAGACGTTCCTCCTCCCAGCCACCTCCTAAAGCTCTTCCACATCATGCCAAAGTCAGCTGAGATACATAATCAGCTCCAGCAGATCCTAGGTCAACCCAGAGCCCCCCCGCCCAGTGGGATAGTTACTGCCAACCTGGAGAGGGTAATCCACCCTTTTCTTACTTGGAGGTGCTAATTCTCCTGCCCACTGTTTCTCGTTTGGTTGCAAATTGCTCCAGTGCCTGTTGGAAGTCTCTGCTCAATGAAGCCAACAGGACATTATCATCTGCAAAAAAACAAAGACGCCAACTGAACAGGACGCCCTCCGACCCTTAGCAGTGCATTGAACTTCTGTCTATAGGAGTTACGGACTGGTAAGGAGTCTAACTTGGTCAATTCAGACTCCCAATCCCTCGTAGAATGTGAGAAAATGAGTGATTATCTCACAGATAGGGTCCTCAACCGGGCATTCCCAGTTCACCCTGATCACCTGGTTGAGCTCACCAGTCCGGCAGCCCCTGGAACCCCGATGGAACCAACAGGTGATGATCAGCTGACAGTCTCTGCCCCTCTCTTCACCCGAGTTTCCAAGACATACGACCATAAGTCCGATAAGACACTGCACCCGACCGATAACATTCCTCCACGTGAAAGTGGCAATCTGTTGATTCCTCCGATTTAGCACGACCAAGGCTTAGCCTCCGGCGAGCTCACCCCCCAGGAGTGGTTCCACTCCATCGAGGTCTTTATCATCTCTTTTAGTCTGACCCCTCCCCTCAGACCAATGTGCCACCATTGAGCCCAGCAACACAGTTCTCAGGGTCATGGTGATACTGTAACCCTTCCACCACGTTAAGGTGTCGATTCTACAGAGGGGTTTCTGAGCTGGTTCTAAGGTTATCTAGCTCCAGCTCTGAACCAGAACTGTTACAGCCACAGTTGGAATAGTGTAAGAGTGACCCACAGGTTTGCTCCTTTTCACTGGATCTTCGCAGCTGAATCCATGATACTGTAGGCCGTCAGCATATGAACCTGGTCTAGTCCAGTCAGATGTTTCTGAAGTTCTGCTGAGGTTCGGAGCAGCTGCATCACCTGGAGAAAGATCCTCTTCATCTGTACCAGACTCCAGTTTTGTGGAAAAGCGTGTCCATAGTGCCCAGACACAAAAGTGCTGATATTTCTTTTAACTCAACCTCAACTCACCGTCCAACATCTAAACTGTTGGACTGTCGATGCGTCCATCGAAGCTTCACTTGGAGTTGATCCACTTCGATGTTTGGAAATGTCTTTAATGATGGAAAATTCAGTTTCAGAGCTGAAAGCTGAAAGAGTTTGTCAGAGGAGATGTGAGTTGGCTGATATCCCCTCAGGCGAGGAGTTTATCTTCAGCTGACCTGACTACAGTGGTGTACTGTGAGGATCTCGTACTCTTATTCAGCAAAGGTTGACTCTTTCAGTTCATCCATGAACTTTGAATTATTCATATTTATTCATATGATCTTCTGAGGCAGAATTTAATCATCTGGAGTTCTGATTCAGGGCCTGAATCATCATGTTTTCACTGAATTCACTGCCACTGCCGCCCCATCCTGTAGTGCTACGATGCCCTCTGCTAGTACTGGTACTCTGACACTCGTAGCACAACTGATCCAGATGTGGGTCGTGTGAACCAGAGGCTGAACCGTCCATTAAAGCACGAAACGTTCTCCCAAACTGCATTTAGGTCGACCAACACTACAACCAAGGATCACCACTGTGTTGTGTAAGATAATGAAATGTTGAACACTTGCAGTCACCTTATATGCAGATGACACTGCTCTTTAACTCTTTGTTGATACGAGATCTCACGGATGGGTTTAAAGTACTGAGTGAAACACTTTGACTGCAGAGCTCAACTCCAGCTTCTTTTTCATGGTTTTTAAATGAAGACGAGGGGCTTTTTGGACGTTTTTCCACCACGAAATACAACATAATGCAGTTGTTCAAAGGAAATATGCTCATATTCTGTTTGGTCTTTCTAAAAGTTTTATTTAGTTTAATTCATTCACTTTTTTAGTTTATTCTGTAGACATTTCCAACTCATATTTATGCTGAATCATGTTAACATCAGTTTTTAAGTCCTAGACGTGTGTTGGATTACAGGTGAACAGGAAACAAACAGTAACAGCTGATATGTTGTAAACAGGAGGAGAAAAACTAGGACAAGTCAAACTTTCATCAATTAAAGGTGATCCAATCACAGCAGACCCCAAACAGCTCAGAGTCCAGCAGGTTCACTTCCTCAGAGGAAAGATTCTAACTTACTGAGCTAAATCTCACAGAAGATTCATTAAAGTCTACGTTTTCACAGACCTTCCATCAGTTGGATCTGGGTTTGAATCCTGGGATGGGAAAGGAGAAGGTAACTTCTCATGTCTCCAGCCGTCCACTTCATCAGCTGCTGGCTCAGCTGGGGACCCTCTGGGTGGTTTCACTGCTTTCAGTGTCGGTAACATGGCGGCAGGAGCAGCTGCTGTGGACCTGTGGACTGTCCATCATCTCTGGGTCCTCACAGGTGAAGCCTGGAGGCTGGTTCCCCCTGCTGCTGCCTCTCCTCCTCATTAGATAGGAACACATCAAACCTGCCGGCAGATCATCAGGTGAGTCACAAACACACTGAACAGGTCAGATCAGGTCTGTAACTTCTGGTCTGAGCTGGACTCTGGACCTGCTCGACTTCCCCATGTGATGATTCCAGATGTGCACATCCTTTTTTAGCTTTAAGGACAGGCGCTGAAGCGGTTTTAATCCTTTTTCAGTCAGCTGACAAACTTCCCTGTAAAGCCTAAACTCACCTGTTTAAGGGCTTAACTGGAGAAATATTGTGTCCCTTTGGTCTAAAAACTGCTGATATTTGACATTTATGAGTTGTTTTTCAGTCTGATCTCTGCACTGCGTGATGGAGACTATATTCCTATTGATAAGGTGGAGAGAGCGCACCGACTACCTCATTAATATCAATCAAAGATCTGACACAAGACCAGTTTTTCATCACCTAAAAGCTTGAAGATCTTTTTCTACATCCAAACAGACAATAAAACCAGTGTTAATGAGCAGGAGGGCTGATGTGCGGTTTCTGCCTGTTCAGGTCTAACACCTGCGTCTGAGCGGAAGTCACGGTGCAGCAGCTGCTGGTGTTTCTAAGGCTGCTGACCACAGAGGCTGCAGAGCTTCAGAGCAAGCTGCACGCTTACCTGAAAAGACCGAAAACAGGACGGCTTTCAGAATGAATGAGCTCAACACGACATGTTCGCTCTGAGATGGACTGCAGGACGGATTCTGGTGGTTCGAGTCACTGGACGGAGTAACAGGAACATCTGGATAATCGGACAGAGTAACAGGAACATCTGGATGAAGAGAAGTGACAAAGATCCACAGAGAAAACGAATGAGTTTGATTTCAACATGTCTGAGGTCCTCACAGATGATCAGCTTTATGTTTGTGACGTCAGTCTTTCTGCCTCTGTGTGTAAAAACAATCCGAAAAATTTAATTTTGAGGCTCCATGGACCAGAAAAGTGGGACAGATGTTGTGTTCTTTCAGAAAGTGACTGAAACTTCTGCAGGAACCGTTCAGGAAGCTGTAGGATCAGGATGTAGGTTCTGTTCTACGCCACCTAACAGGTCCAAATGCTGTAGCTTTAAAGCTCTGTATTAGTGCCATGAGGAGGTTCTGACAGCAGCCACTGGGTGTGATGGAGTTGCTTTTTACAGACTGAAGAAGTCTTTAGATGTGTTCAAGAAGAAAAGAACAGAAACTGTTCAAGAAGAAGAAAAGAACAGAAACTGTTCAAGAAGTAAAGAACAGAAACTGTTCAACAAGAAAAGAACAGAAACTGTTCAAGAAGAAAATAACAGAAACTGTTCAAGAAAAAAAAAAGAACAGAAATCGTTCAAAAAGAAGACCTTTGTTAGGAGTTCGCTCTGTTTGCCACTTTACCAGCATCACATTATTCTAATCACACATCTACACTTAAGCAGCATCAAAGTAAGGAAGCCGAGCATCTTACCTGCGGTGAGGCCAAAAGTGTCCACAAATACAAATGTCCCGTTTATCTTCTCAGCACAGAAGTACAGCCTGCAGTCCTCTGCTGAGATGTTTTTAACCACAAGTCTGTTCTCCAGGATCAAATATTTGGTTTTAAAATCAGGAGAAAAGTAGGAAGCATCAGAGGAAAAGGTGCGTCCGATACCCGCTCTGAACTGACTGTGGATCTGCATGAACCAGTAGATGTCTTTATTCCTGATGGAGCAGGTTAAAGTGACATCCTGACCCAGTTCTCCTCTGACCTCGGTCACCTTCTGGGCCTCTGAACAGACCAGAACCAGCAGCAGCATCATCCACAGCAGATCCATGATCAGCATCAAACACTAAAGCAGTCGTCTGCAGCCAGCTCAGCTCTGATGAGAGGCCGTCCAGAAAGTGATCTTTACTTCCTGTTTCACAGGCTGATGAAGCCGAGCGGAACGACTGATAACAAACCACAAAATACCAAGTTAGGGTGGAAGTGAAACCTGTTCACCAGCAGACCTGCGGCAGGAGTCTGAGGCAGAGGTCAGCTTCACACATCATTTCAGAGGTTTTGTCTCGATTGACTGGTGAACAGAAGCAGGTGTAAAAGGTAATAAAATTAGAAATTTCCCCACTCTGGGACAAGAAGAAAAGAAAAGAAACTGTTCAAGAAGAAAAAAAATAACAGAAACTGTTCAAGAAGAAAAGAAAGGAAACTGTTCAAGAAGAAAAAAAATAACAGAAACTGTTCAAGAAGAAAAGAAAGGAAACTGTTCAAGAAGAAAAAAATAACAGAAACTGTTCAAGAAGAAAAGAACAGAAACTGTTCAAGAAGAAAAGAACGGAAACTGTTCAAGAAGAAAAGAACAGAAACTGTTCAAGAAGAAAAGAACAGCAACTTTTAAAGAAGAAGAAAAGAACGAAACTGTTCATGAGAAAAGAACAGAAACTGTTCAAGAAGAAAAGAACAGAACCTGTTCATGAAGAAAAGACCAGAAACTGTTCAAGAAGAAAAGAACAGAACCTGTTCAAGAAGAAAAGAACAGAAACTGTTCAAGAAGAAAAGAACAGAAACTGTTCAAGAAGAAAAGAACAGAACCTGTTCAAGAAGAAAAGAACAGAACCTGTTCAAGAAGAAAAGAACAGAACCTGTTCAAGAAGAAAAGAACAAAAACTGTTCAAGAAGAAAAGAACGGAAACTGTTCAAGAAGAAAAGACCAGAAACTGTTCAAGAAGAAAAGACCAGAAACTGTTCAAGAAGAAGAAAAGAATGGAAACTGTTCAAGAAGAAAACAACGGAAACTGTTCAAGAAGAAAAGAACGGAAACTGTTCAAGAAGCAGAAAAGAACGGAAACTGTTCAAGAAGCAGAAAAGAACAGAAACTGTTCAAGAAGAAAAGTAAAGAACCTGTTCAAGAAGAAAAGAACAGAAACTGTTCAAGAAGAAAAGAACAGAACCTGTTCATGAAGAAAAGAACAGAAACTGTTCAAGAAGAAAAGAACAGAAACTTTTCAAGAAGTAGAAAAGAACGGAAACTGTTCAAAAAGAAAAAAGAATAGAAACTATTCAGGAAGAAGAAAAGAACGGAAACTGTTCAAGAAGAAGAAAAGAATAGAAACTGTTCAAGACGAAAAGAACAGAAAATGTTTAAGAAGAAGAAAAGAACAGAAACTGTTCAATAAGAGGAAAAGAAAAGAAACTGTTCAATAAGAGGAAAAGAAAAGAAACTGTTCAAGAAGAAAAGAAAAGAACCTGTTCAAGAAGAAAAGAACAGAACCTGTTCAAGAAGAAAAGAATGGAAACTGTTCAAGAAGAATAGAACAGAACCTGTTCAAGAAGAAAAGAAAAGAACCTGTTCAAGAAGAAAAGAACAGAACCTGTTCATGAAGAAAAGAACAGAAACTGTTCAAGAAGAAAAGAAAGGAAACTGTTCAAGAAGAAGAAAAGAACAGAAACTGTTCAAGCAGAAAAGACCAAAAACTGTTCAAGAAGAAAAGAACGGAAACTGGTCAAGAAGAAAAGACCATAAACTGTTCAAGAAGAAAAGACCATAAACTGTTCAAGAAGAAGAAAAGAACGGAAACTGTTCAAAAAGAAAAGAGAATAGAAACTGTTCAGGAAGAAAAGACAGGAAACTCTTCAAGAAGAAAATAACGGAAACTGTTCAAGAAGAAGAAAAGAACAGAAACTGTTCAAGAAGAAGAAAAGAATAGAAACTGTTCAAGACGAAAAGAACAGAAAATGTTTAAGAAGAAGAAAAGAACAGAAACTGTTCAATAAGAGGAAAAGAAAAGAAACTGTTCAATAAGAGGAAAAGAAAAGAAACTGTTCAAGAAGAAAAGAAAAGAACCTGTTCAAGAAGAAAAGAACAGAACCTGTTCAAGAAGAAAAGAATGGAAACTGTTCAAGAAGAATAGAACAGCAACTTCTCAAGAAGAAGAAAAGAACAGAAACTGTTCAAGAAGAAAAGAACAGAAACTGTTCAAGAAGAAAAGAAAAGAACCTGTTCAAGAAGAAAAGAACAGAACCTGTTCATGAAGAAAAGAATAGAAACTGTTCAAGAAGAAAAAAATAACAGAAACTGTTCAAGAAGAAAAGAAAGGAAACTGTTCAAGAAGAAAAGAACGGAAACTGTTCAAGAAGCAGAAAAGAACGGAAACTGTTCAAGAAGAGGAAAAGAAAAGAAACTGTTCAAGAAGAAAAGAAAAGAACCTGTTCAAGAAGAAAAGAACAGAACCTGTTCAAGAAGAAAAGAATGGAAACTGTTCAAGAAGAATAGAACAGAAACTGTTCAAGAAGAAAAGAAAAGAACCTGTTCAAGAAGAAAAGAACAGAACCTGTTCAAGAAGAAAAGAATGGAAACTGTTCAAGAAGAATAGAACAGCAACTTCTCAAGAAGAAGAAAAGAACAGAAACTGTTCAAGAAGAAAAGAACAGAACCTGTTCATGAAGAAAAGAACAGAAACTGTTCAAGAAGAAAAAAATAACAGAAACTGTTCAAGAAGAAAAGAAAGGAAACTGTTCAAGAAGAAGAAAAGAACAGAAACTGTTCAAGCAGAAAAGACCAAAAACTGTTCAAGAAGAAAAGAACGGAAACTGTTCAAGAAGAAAAGACCATAAACTGTTCAAGAAGAAAAGACCATAAACTGTTCAAGAAGAAGAAAAGAATAGAAACTGTTCAAGAAGAAAAGAACGGAAACTGTTCAAGAAGCAGAAAAGAACGGAAACTGTTCAAGAAGAAGAAAAGAACAGAACCTGTTCATGAAGAAAAGAACGGAAACTGTTCAAGAAGAAAAGACCAGAAACTGTTCAAGAAGAAAAGAACGGAAACTGTTCAAGAAGAAAAGAACGGAAACTGTTCAAGAAGAAAAGAACAGCAACTTTTCAAGAAGAAGAAAAGAACAGAAACTGTTCATGAAGATAAGAACAGAAACTGTTCAAGAAGCAGAAAAGAACAGAAACTGTTCAAGAAGAAAAGAACGGAAACTGTTCAAGAAGAAAAGAACGGAAACTGTTCAAGAAGAAAAGAACAGCAACTTTTCAAGAAGAAGAAAAGAACAGAAACTGTTCATGAAGATAAGAACAGAAACAGTTCAAGAAGAAGAAAAGAATAGAAACTGTTCAAGAAGAAAAGAATGGAAACTGTTCAAGAAGCAGAAAAGAACGAAAACTGTTCAAGAAGAAAAGAACGGAAACTGTTCAAGAAGAAAAGACCAGAAACTGTTCAAGAAGAAAAGACCAGAAACTGTTCAAGAAGAAAAGAACGGAAACTGTTCAAGAAGAAAAGAACGGAAACTGTTCAAGAAGCAGAAAAGAACGGAAACTGTTCAAGAAGCAGAAAAGAACAGAAACTGTTCAAGAAGAAAAGTAAAGAACCTTTTCAAGAAGAAAAGAACAGAACCTGTTCAAGAAGAAAAGAACAGAAACTGTTCAAGAAGAAAAGAACAGAACCTGTTCATGAAGAAAAGAACAGAAACTTTTCAAGAAGTAGAAAAGAACGGAAACTGTTCAAAAAGAAAAAAGAATAGAAACTATTCAGGAAGAAGAAAAGAACGGAAACTGTTCAGGAAGAAGAAAAGAATGGAAACTGTTAAAGAAGAAGAAAAGAACAGAAACTGTTCAAGAAGTAGAAAAGAACGGAAAATGTTCAAGAAGATAAGAACAGAAACTGTTCAAGAAGAAAAGAAAGGAAACTGTTCAAGAAGAAGGAAAAGAACAAACTGTTCAAAAAGAATAGAAACTGTTCAAGAAGCAGAAAAGAACGGAAACTGTTCAAGAAGTAGAAAAGAACGGAAACTGTTCAAGAAGAGAAGAATAGAAACTGTTTAGGAAGAAAAGACAGGAAACTGTTCAAGAAGAAAATAACAGAAATTGTTCAAGACGAAAAGAACAGAAAATGTTTAAGAAGAAGAAAAGAATAGAAACTGTTCAAGAAGATGAAAAGAACAGAAACTGTTCAAGAAGCAGAAAAGAACGGAAACTCTTCAAGAAGCAGAAAAGAACAGAAACTGTTCAAGAAGAAAAGAAAAGAACCTGTTCAAGAAGAAAAGAATGGAAACTTCAAGAAGAAAAGACCAGAACCTGCTCATGAAGAAAAGAACAGAAACTGTTCATGAAGAAAAGAACAGAACCTGTTCAAGAAGAAAAGAACAGAACCTGTTCAAGAAGAAAAGAATGGAAACTGTTCAAGAAGAAAAGACCAGAACCTGTTCATGAAGAAAAGAACAGAACCTGTTCAAGAAGAAAAGAACAGAACCTGTTCAAGAAGAAAAGAATGGAAACTTCAAGAAGAAAAGACCAGAACCTGTTCATGAAGAAAAGAACAGAAACTGTTCATGAAGAAAAGAACAGAACCTGTTCAAGAAGAAAAGAACAGAACCTGTTCAAGAAGAAAAGAATGGAAACTGTTCAAGAAGAAAAGACCAGAACCTGTTCATGAAGAAAAGAACAGAAACTGTTCAAGAAGAAAAGAACAGAAACTGATCAAAAAGAAAAAAGAATAGAAACTATTCAGGAAGAAGAAAAGAACGGAAACTGTTCAGGAAGAAGAAAAGAACGGAAACTGTTCAGGAAGAAGAAAAGAATGGAAACTGTTAAAGAAGAAGAAAAGAACAGAAACTGTTCAAGAAGTAGAAAAGAACGGAAACTGTTCAAGAAGAGAAGAACAGAAACTGTTTAAGAAGAAAAGAAAGGAAACTGTTCAAGAAGAAGAAAATAACAAACTGTTCAAAAAGAATAGAAACTGTTCAAGAAGCAGAAAAGAACGGAAACTGTTCAAAAAGAAAAGAGCATAGAAACTGTTCAGGAAGAAAAGACAGGAAACTCTTCAAGAAGAAAATAACAGAAACTGTTCAAGAATAAGAAAATAATAGAAAATGTTCAAGAAGAAAAGAAGAACAGAAACTGTTCAAGAAGAAAAAAAGAATAGATACTGTTCAAGACGAAAAGAACAGAAAATGTTTAAGAAGAAGAAAAGAACAGAAATTGTTCAATAAGAGGAAAAGAAAAGAAACTGTTCAAGAAGAAAAGAAAAGAACCTGTTCAAGAAGAAAAGAACAGAACCTGTTCAAGAAGAAAAGAATGGAAACTGTTCAAGAAGAAAAGACCAGAACCTGTTCATGAAGAAAAGAACAGAAACTGTTCAAGAAGAAAAGAACAGAAACTGTTCAAAAAGAAAAAAGAATAGAAACTATTCAGGAAGAAGAAAAGAACGGAAACTGTTCAGGAAGAAGAAAAGAATGGAAACTGTTAAAGAAGAAGAAAAGAACAGAAACTGTTCAAGAAGTAGAAAAGAACGGAAACTGTTCAAGAAGAGAAGAACAGAAACTGTTCAAAAAGAAAAGAGAATAGAAACTGTTCAGGAAGAAAAGACAGGAAACTCTTCAAGAAGAAAATAACAGAAACTGTTCAAGAAGAAGAAAATAATAGAAAATGTTCAAGAAGAAAAGAAGAACAGAAACTGTTCAAGAAGAAAAAAAGAATAGAAACTGTTCAAGACGAAAAGAACAGAAAATGTTCAATAAGAGGAAAAGAAAAGAAACTGTTCAAGAAGAAAAGAAAAGAACCTGTTCAAGAAGAAAAGAACAGAACCTGTTCAAGAAGAAAAGAACAGAACTTGTTCATGAAGAAAAGAACAGAAACTGTTCAAGAAGAAAAGAACAGAACCTGTTCAAGAAGAAAAAACAAACTTTTCAAGAAGTAGAAAAGAACGGAAACTGTTCAAAAAGAAAAAAGAATAGAAACTATTCAGGAAGAAGAAAAGAACGGAAACTGTTCAGGAAGAAGAAAAGAATGGAAACTGTTAAAGAAGAAGAAAAGAACGGAAACTGTTCAATAAGAGGAAAAGAACAGAAACTGTTCAAGAAGAGGAAAAGAATAGAAAATGTTCAAAAGAAGAACAGAAACTGTTGAAGAAGAAGAAAAGAATAGAAACTGTTCAAGACGAAAAGAACAGAAAATGTTCGAGAAGAAGAAAAGAATAGAAACTGTTCAAGAAGAAGAAAAGAACAGAAACTGTTCAAGAAGTAGATAAGAACGGAAACTGTTCAAGAAGGAGAAAAGAATAGAAACTGTTCAATAAGAGGAAAAGAAAAGAAACTGTTCAAGAAGAGGAAAAGAACAGAAACTGTTCAAGAAGAAGAAAAGAACAGAAACTGTTCAAGAAGAAAAGAACAGAAACTGTTCAAGAGGAAAAGAAAAGAAACCTTTCAAGAAGAAGAAAAAACAGAAACTGTTCAATAAAAAAGAACAGAAACTGTTCAATAATAAAGAACTGAAAACTGTTCAAGAAGTAAAGAACAGAAAAATGTTCAAGAAGAAGAAAAGAACTGTAAATTTTCAGGAAGAAGAAAAGAACAGAAAATGTTCAAGAAGAAGAAAAGAACAGTAACTTTTCAGGAAGAAGAAATGAACAAAAAATGTTCAAGAAGAAGAAAAGAACAGTAACTTTTCAAGAAGAAGAAAAGAAAAGAAACTGTTCAAGAAGAAGAAAAGAACAGTAACTTTTCAAGAAGAAGAAAAGAAACTGTTCAAGAAGAAGAAAAGAACAGTAACTTTTCAAGAAGAAGAAAAGAACAGAAAATGTTCAAGAAGAAGAAAAGAACAGAAAATTTTCAGGAAGAAGAAAATAACAGAAACCCGTTCAAGAAGAAAAGATCAGAAACTGTTCAAGAAGAAAAAAGAACAAAAACTGTTCAAGAAGAAGAAAAGAACGGAAACTGTTCAAGAAGAAAAGAACAGAAAATGTTCAAGACGAAAAGAACGGAATCTGTTCAAGAAGAAGAAAAGAACAGAAACTGTTGAAGCAGAAGAATAGAAACTGTTCAATAAGAAGAAAAGACCAGAAACTGTTCATGAAGAAGAAAAGAACAGAAACTGTTCAAAAGGAAAAAAGAATAGAAACTGTTCAAGAAGAAAAGAACAGAAACTGTTCAAGAAGAAAAGAAAAGAAACCTTTCAAGAAGAAGAAAAAACAGAAACTGTTCAATAATAAAGAACTGAAAACTGTTCAAGAAGTAAAGAACAGAAAAATGTTCAAGAAGAAGAAAAGAACTGTAAATTTTCAGGAAGAAGAAAAGAACAGAAAATGTTCAAGAAGAAGAAAAGAACAGTAACTTTTCAGGAAGAAGAAATGAACAAAAAATGTTCAAGAAGAAGAAAAGAACAGTAACTTTTCAAGAAGAAGAAAAGAAAAGAAACTGTTCAAGAGGAAAAGAACAGAAACCTTTCAAGAAGAAGAAAAAACAGAAACTGTTCAATAATAAAGAACTTAAAACTGTTCAAGAAGAAGAAAAGAACTGTAAATTTTCAGGAAGAAGAAAAGAACAGAAAATGTTCAAGAAGAAGAAAAAAACAGTAACTTTTCAGGAAGAAGAAAAGAACAGAAAATGTTCAAGAAGAAGAAAAGAACAGTAACTTTTCAAGAAGAAGAAAAGAACAGAAAATGTTCAAGAAGAAGAAAAGAACAGAAAATTTTCAGGAAGAAGAAAATAACAGAAACCCGTTCAAGAAGAAAAGATCAGAAACTGTTCAAGAAGAAAAAAGAAGAAAAACTGTTCAAGAAGAAGAAAAGAACGGAAACTGTTCAAGAAGAAAAGAACAGAAAATGTTCAAGACGAAAAGAACGGAATCTGTTCAAGAAGAAGAAAAGAACAGAAACTGTTGAAGCAGAAGAATAGAAACTGTTCAATAAGAAGAAAAGACCAGAAACTGTTCAAGAAGAAGAAAAGAACAAAAACTGTTCAAAAGGAAAAAAGAATAGAAACTGTTCAAGAAGAAAAGAACAGAAACTGTTCAAGAAGAAAAGAACAGAAAATGTTTAAGAAGAAGAAAAGAACAGAAACTGTTCAATAAGAGGAAAAGAAAAGAAACTGTTCAAGAAGAAAAGAAAAGAACCTGTTCAAGAAGAAAAGAACAGAACCTGTTCAAGAAGAAAAGAATGGAAACTGTTCAAGAAGAAAAGAAAATAACCTGTTCAAGAAGAAAAGAACAGAACCTGTTCAAGAAGAAAAAACAAACTTTTCAAGAAGTAGAAAAGAACGGAAACTGTTCAAAAAGAAAAAAGAATAGAAACTATTCAGGAAGAAGAAAAGAACGGAAACTGTTCAGGAAGAAGAAAACAATGGAAACTGTTAAAGAAGAAGAAAAGAACGGAAACTGTTCAATAAGAGGAAAAGAACAGAAACTGTTCAAGAAGAGGAAAAGAATAGAAAATGTTCAAGAAGAAAAGAAGAACAGAAACTGTTGAAGAAGAAGAAAAGAATAGAAACTGTTCAAGACGAAAAGAACAGAAAATGTTCGAGAAGAAGAAAAGAATAGAAACTGTTCAAGAAGAAAAGAACAGCAACGTTTCAGGAGGAAGAAAAGACCAGAAACTGTTCAAGAAGAAGAAAAGAATAGAAACTGTTCAAGAAGAAAAGGACGGAAACTGTTCAAGAAGAAAAGAAAGGAAACTGTTCAAGAAGAAAAGACCAGAAACTGTTCAAGAAGAAAAGACCAGAAACTGTTCAAGAAGAAAAGACCAGAAACTGTTCAAAAAGAAAAGAACAGAAACTATTCAAGAAGAAAAGAACGGAAACTGTTCAAGAAGAAAAGACCAGAAACTATTCAGGAAGAAGAAAAGAACGGAAACTGTTCAAGAAGCAGAAAAGAACGGAAACTGTTCAAGAAGCAGAAAAGAACAGAAACTGTTCATGAAGATAAGAACAGAAACTGTTCAAGAAGAAGAAAAGAATAGAAACTGTTCAAGAAGAAAAGAATGGAAACTGTTCAAGAAGCAGAAAAGAACGAAAACTGTTCAAGAAGAAAAGAACGGAAACTGTTCAAGAAGAAAAGACCAGAAACTGTTCAAGAAGAAAAGACCAGAAACTGTTCAAGAAGAAGAAAAGAATAGAAACTGTTCAAGAAGAAAACAACGGAAACTGTTCAAGAAGAAAACAACGGAAACTGTTCAAGAAGCAGAAAAGAACGGAAACTGTTCAAGAAGCAGAAAAGAACAGAAACTGTTCAAGAAGAAAAGTAAAGAACCTTTTCAAGAAGAAAAGAACAGAACCTGTTCAAGAAGAAAAGAACAGAAACTGTTCAAGAAGAAAAGAACAGAACCTGTTCATGAAGAAAAGAACAGAAACTTTTCAAGAAGTAGAAAAGAACGGAAACTGTTCAAAAAGAAAAAAGAATAGAAACTATTCAGGAAGAAGAAAAGAACGGAAACTGTTCAGGAAGAAGAAAAGAATGGAAACTGTTAAAGAAGAAGAAAAGAACAGAAACTGTTCAAGAAGTAGAAAAGAACGGAAACTGTTCAAGAAGAGAAGAACAGAAACTGTTCAAGAAGAAAAGAAAGGAAACTGTTCAAGAAGAAGGAAAAGAACAAACTGTTCAAAAAGAATAGAAACTGTTCAAGAAGCAGAAAAGAACGGAAACTGTTCAAGAAGTAGAAAAGAACGGAAACTGTTCAAGAAGAGAAGAATAGAAACTGTTTAGGAAGAAAAGACAGGAAACTGTTCAAGAAGAAAATAACAGAAACTGTTCAAGACGAAAAGAACAGAAAATGTTTAAGAAGAAGAAAAGAATAGAAACTGTTCAAGAAGATGAAAAGAACAGAAACTGTTCAAGAAGCAGAAAAGAACGGAAACTCTTCAAGAAGCAGTAAAGAACAGAAACTGTTCAAGAAGAAAAGAAAAGAACCTGTTCAAGAAGAAAAGAATGGAAACTTCAAGAAGAAAAGACCAGAACCTGCTCATGAAGAAAAGAACAGAAACTGTTCATGAAGAAAAGAACAGAACCTGTTCAAGAAGAAAAGAACAGAACCTGTTCAAGAAGAAAAGAATGGAAACTGTTCAAGAAGAAAAGACCAGAACCTGTTCATGAAGAAAAGAACAGAACCTGTTCAAGAAGAAAAGAACAGAACCTGTTCAAGAAGAAAAGAATGGAAACTTCAAGAAGAAAAGACCAGAACCTGTTCATGAAGAAAAGAACAGAAACTGTTCATGAAGAAAAGAACAGAACCTGTTCAAGAAGAAAAGAACAGAACCTGTTCAAGAAGAAAAGAATGGAAACTGTTCAAGAAGAAAAGACCAGAACCTGTTCATGAAGAAAAGAACAGAAACTGTTCAAGAAGAAAAGAACAGAAACTGATCAAAAAGAAAAAAGAATAGAAACTATTCAGGAAGAAGAAAAGAACGGAAACTGTTCAGGAAGAAGAAAAGAACGGAAACTGTTCAGGAAGAAGAAAAGAATGGAAACTGTTAAAGAAGAAGAAAAGAACAGAAACTGTTCAAGAAGTAGAAAAGAACGGAAACTGTTCAAGAAGAGAAGAACAGAAACTGTTTAAGAAGAAAAGAAAGGAAACTGTTCAAGAAGAAGAAAATAACAAACTGTTCAAAAAGAATAGAAACTGTTCAAGAAGCAGAAAAGAACGGAAACTGTTCAAAAAGAAAAGAGCATAGAAACTGTTCAGGAAGAAAAGACAGGAAACTCTTCAAGAAGAAAATAACAGAAACTGTTCAAGAATAAGAAAATAATAGAAAATGTTCAAGAAGAAAAGAAGAACAGAAACTGTTCAAGAAGAAAAAAAGAATAGATACTGTTCAAGACGAAAAGAACAGAAAATGTTTAAGAAGAAGAAAAGAACAGAAATTGTTCAATAAGAGGAAAAGAAAAGAAACTGTTCAAGAAGAAAAGAAAAGAACCTGTTCAAGAAGAAAAGAACAGAACCTGTTCAAGAAGAAAAGAATGGAAACTGTTCAAGAAGAAAAGACCAGAACCTGTTCATGAAGAAAAGAACAGAAACTGTTCAAGAAGAAAAGAACAGAAACTGTTCAAAAAGAAAAAAGAATAGAAACTATTCAGGAAGAAGAAAAGAACGGAAACTGTTCAGGAAGAAGAAAAGAATGGAAACTGTTAAAGAAGAAGAAAAGAACAGAAACTGTTCAAGAAGTAGAAAAGAACGGAAACTGTTCAAGAAGAGAAGAACAGAAACTGTTCAAAAAGAAAAGAGAATAGAAACTGTTCAGGAAGAAAAGACAGGAAACTCTTCAAGAAGAAAATAACAGAAACTGTTCAAGAAGAAGAAAATAATAGAAAATGTTCAAGAAGAAAAGAAGAACAGAAACTGTTCAAGAAGAAAAAAAGAATAGAAACTGTTCAAGACGAAAAGAACAGAAAATGTTCAATAAGAGGAAAAGAAAAGAAACTGTTCAAGAAGAAAAGAAAAGAACCTGTTCAAGAAGAAAAGAACAGAACCTGTTCAAGAAGAAAAGAACAGAACTTGTTCATGAAGAAAAGAACAGAAACTGTTCAAGAAGAAAAGAACAGAACCTGTTCAAGAAGAAAAAACAAACTTTTCAAGAAGTAGAAAAGAACGGAAACTGTTCAAAAAGAAAAAAGAATAGAAACTATTCAGGAAGAAGAAAAGAACGGAAACTGTTCAGGAAGAAGAAAAGAATGGAAACTGTTAAAGAAGAAGAAAAGAACGGAAACTGTTCAATAAGAGGAAAAGAACAGAAACTGTTCAAGAAGAGGAAAAGAATAGAAAATGTTCAAGAAGAAAAGAAGAACAGAAACTGTTGAAGAAGAAGAAAAGAATAGAAACTGTTCAAGACGAAAAGAACAGAAAATGTTCGAGAAGAAGAAAAGAATAGAAACTGTTCAAGAAGAAGAAAAGAACAGAAACTGTTCAAGAAGTAGATAAGAACGGAAACTGTTCAAGAAGGAGAAAAGAATAGAAACTGTTCAATAAGAGGAAAAGAAAAGAAACTGTTCAAGAAGAGGAAAAGAACAGAAACTGTTCAAGAAGAAGAAAAGAACAGAAACTGTTCAAGAAGAAAAGAACAGAAACTGTTCAAGAGGAAAAGAAAAGAAACCTTTCAAGAAGAAGAAAAAACAGAAACTGTTCAATAAAAAAGAACAGAAACTGTTCAATAATAAAGAACTGAAAACTGTTCAAGAAGTAAAGAACAGAAAAATGTTCAAGAAGAAGAAAAGAACTGTAAATTTTCAGGAAGAAGAAAAGAACAGAAAATGTTCAAGAAGAAGAAAAGAACAGTAACTTTTCAGGAAGAAGAAATGAACAAAAAATGTTCAAGAAGAAGAAAAGAACAGTAACTTTTCAAGAAGAAGAAAAGAAAAGAAACTGTTCAAGAGGAAAAGAACAGAAACCTTTCAAGAAGAAGAAAAAACAGAAACTGTTCAATAATAAAGAACTGAAAACTGTTCAAGAAGAAAAGAACAGAACCTGTTCAAGAAGAAAAAACAAACTTTTCAAGAAGTAGAAAAGAACGGAAACTGTTCAAAAAGAAAAAATAATAGAAACTATTCAGGAAGAAGAAAAGAACGGAAACTGTTCAGGAAGAAGAAAAGAATGGAAACTGTTAAAGAAGAAGAAAAGAACGGAAACTGTTCAATAAGAGGAAAAGAACAGAAACTGTTCAAGAAGAGGAAAAGAATAGAAAATGTTCAAGAAGAAAAGAAGAACAGAAACTGTTGAAGAAGAAGAAAAGAATAGAAACTGTTCAAGACGAAAAGAACAGAAAATGTTCGAGAAGAAGAAAAGAATAGAAACTGTTCAAGAAGAAGAAAAGAACAGAAACTGTTCAAGAAGTAGATAAGAACGGAAACTGTTCAAGAAGGAGAAAAGAATAGAAACTGTTCAATAAGAGGAAAAGAAAAGAAACTGTTCAAGAAGAGGAAAAGAACAGAAACTGTTCAAGAAGAAGAAAAGAACAGAAACTGTTCAAGAAGAAAAGAACAGAAACTGTTCAAGAGGAAAAGAAAAGAAACCTTTCAAGAAGAAGAAAAAACAGAAACTGTTCAATAAAAAAGAACAGAAACTGTTCAATAATAAAGAACTGAAAACTGTTCAAGAAGTAAAGAACAGAAAAATGTTCAAGAAGAAGAAAAGAACTGTAAATTTTCAGGAAGAAGAAAAGAACAGAAAATGTTCAAGAAGAAGAAAAGAACAGTAACTTTTCAGGAAGAAGAAATGAACAAAAAATGTTCAAGAAGAAGAAAAGAACAGTAACTTTTCAAGAAGAAGAAAAGAAAAGAAACTGTTCAAGAGGAAAAGAACAGAAACCTTTCAAGAAGAAGAAAAAACAGAAACTGTTCAATAATAAAGAACTGAAAACTGTTCAAGAAGAAGAAAAGAACTGTAAATTTTCAGGAAGAAGAAAAGAACAGAAAATGTTCAAGAAGAAGAAAACAACAGTAACTTTTCAGGAAGAAGAAAAGAACAGAAAATGTTCAAGAAGAAGAAAAGAACAGTAACTTTTCAAGAAGAAGAAAAGAAACTGTTCAAGAAGAAGAAAAGAACAGTAACTTTTCAAGAAGAAGAAAAGAACAGAAAATGTTCAAGAAGAAGAAAAGAACAGAAAATTTTCAGGAAGAAGAAAATAACAGAAACCCGTTCAAGAAGAAAAGATCAGAAACTGTTCAAGAAGAAAAAAGAACAAAAACTGTTCAAGAAGAAGAAAAGAACGGAAACTGTTCAAGAAGAAAAGAACAGAAAATGTTCAAGACGAAAAGAACGGAATCTGTTCAAGAAGAAGAAAAGAACAGAAACTGTTGAAGCAGAAGAATAGAAACTGTTCAATAAGAAGAAAAGACCAGAAACTGTTCATGAAGAAGAAAAGAACAGAAACTGTTCAAAAGGAAAAAAGAATAGAAACTGTTCAAGAAGAAAAGAACAGAAACTGTTCAAGAAGAAAAGAAAAGAAACCTTTCAAGAAGAAGAAAAAACAGAAACTGTTCAATAAAAAAGAACAGAAACTGTTCAATAATAAAGAACTGAAAACTGTTCAAGAAGTAAAGAACAGAAAAATGTTCAAGAAGAAGAAAAGAACTGTAAATTTTCAGGAAGAAGAAAAGAACAGAAAATGTTCAAGAAGAAGAAAAGAACAGTAACTTTTCAGGAAGAAGAAATGAACAAAAAATGTTCAAGAAGAAGAAAAGAACAGTAACTTTTCAAGAAGAAGAAAAGAAAAGAAACTGTTCAAGAGGAAAAGAACAGAAACCTTTCAAGAAGAAGAAAAAACAGAAACTGTTCAATAATAAAGAACTTAAAACTGTTCAAGAAGAAGAAAAGAACTGTAAATTTTCAGGAAGAAGAAAAGAACAGAAAATGTTCAAGAAGAAGAAAACAACAGTAACTTTTCAGGAAGAAGAAAAGAACAGAAAATGTTCAAGAAGAAGAAAAGAACAGTAACTTTTCAAGAAGAAGAAAAGAACAGAAAATGTTCAAGAAGAAGAAAAGAACAGAAAATTTTCAGGAAGAAGAAAATAACAGAAACCCGTTCAAGAAGAAAAGATCAGAAACTGTTCAAGAAGAAAAAAGAAGAAAAACTGTTCAAGAAGAAGAAAAGAACGGAAACTGTTCAAGAAGAAAAGAACAGAAAATGTTCAAGACGAAAAGAACGGAATCTGTTCAAGAAGAAGAAAAGAACAGAAACTGTTGAAGCAGAAGAATAGAAACTGTTCAATAAGAAGAAAAGACCAGAAACTGTTCAAGAAGAAGAAAAGAACAAAAACTGTTCAAAAGGAAAAAAGAATAGAAACTGTTCAAGAAGAAAAGAACAGAAACTGTTCAAGAAGAAAAGAACAGAAAATGTTTAAGAAGAAGAAAAGAACAGAAACTGTTCAATAAGAGGAAAAGAAAAGAAACTGTTCAAGAAGAAAAGAAAAGAACCTGTTCAAGAAGAAAAGAACAGAACCTGTTCAAGAAGAAAAGAATGGAAACTGTTCAAGAAGAAAAGAACAGCAACTTCTCAAGAAGAAGAAAAGAACAGAAACTGTTCAAGAAGAAAAGAAAATAACCTGTTCAAGAAGAAAAGAACAGAACCTGTTCAAGAAGAAAAAAACAAACTTTTCAAGAAGTAGAAAAGAACGGAAACTGTTCAAAAAGAAAAAAGAATAGAAACTATTCAGGAAGAAGAAAAGAACGGAAACTGTTCAGGAAGAAGAAAAGAATGGAAACTGTTAAAGAAGAAGAAAAGAACGGAAACTGTTCAATAAGAGGAAAAGAACAGAAACTGTTCAAGAAGAGGAAAAGAATAGAAAATGTTCAAGAAGAAAAGAAGAACAGAAACTGTTGAAGAAGAAGAAAAGAATAGAAACTGTTCAAGACGAAAAGAACAGAAAATGTTCGAGAAGAAGAAAAGAATAGAAACTGTTCAAGAAGAAAAGAACAGCAACGTTTCAGGAGGAAGAAAAGACCAGAAACTGTTCAAGAAGAAGAAAAGAATAGAAACTGTTCAAGAAGAAAAGGACGGAAACTGTTCAAGAAGAAAAGAAAGGAAACTGTTCAAGAAGAAAAGACCAGAAACTGTTCAAGAAGAAAAGACCAGAAACTGTTCAAGAAGAAAAGACCAGAAACTGTTCAAAAAGAAAAGAACAGAAACTATTCAAGAAGAAAAGAACGGAAACTGTTCAAGAAGAAAAGACCAGAAACTATTCAGGAAGAAGAAAAGAACGGAAACTGTTCAAGAAGCAGAAAAGAACGGAAACTGTTCAAGAAGCAGAAAAGAACAGAAACTGTTCAAGAAGAAAAGAACGGAAACTGTTCAAGAAGAAAAGACCAGAAACTGTTCAAAAAGAAAAGAACAGAACCTGTTCAAGAAGAAAAGAACAGAAACTGTTCAAGAAGAAAAGAACAGAAACTGTTCAAGAAGAAAAGAACAGAACCTGTTCAAGAAGAAAAGAACAGAACCTGTTCAAGAAGAAAAGAACAGAACCTGTTCAAGAAGAAAAGAACAAAAACTGTTCAAGAAGAAAAGAACGGAAACTGTTCAAGAAGAAAAGACCAGAAACTGTTCAAGAAGAAAAGACCAGAAACTGTTCAAGAAGAAGAAAAGAATGGAAACTGTTCAAGAAGAAAACAACGGAAACTGTTCAAGAAGAAAAGAACGGAAACTGTTCAAGAAGCAGAAAAGAACGGAAACTGTTCAAGAAGCAGAAAAGAACAGAAACTGTTCAAGAAGAAAAGTAAAGAACCTGTTCAAGAAGAAAAGAACAGAAACTGTTCAAGAAGAAAAGAACAGAACCTGTTCATGAAGAAAAGAACAGAAACTGTTCAAGAAGAAAAGAACAGAAACTTTTCAAGAAGTAGAAAAGAACGGAAACTGTTCAAAAAGAAAAAAGAATAGAAACTATTCAGGAAGAAGAAAAGAACGGAAACTGTTCAAGAAGAAGAAAAGAATAGAAACTGTTCAAGACGAAAAGAACAGAAAATGTTTAAGAAGAAGAAAAGAACAGAAACTGTTCAATAAGAGGAAAAGAAAAGAAACTGTTCAATAAGAGGAAAAGAAAAGAAACTGTTCAAGAAGAAAAGAAAAGAACCTGTTCAAGAAGAAAAGAACAGAACCTGTTCAAGAAGAAAAGAATGGAAACTGTTCAAGAAGAATAGAACAGAACCTGTTCAAGAAGAAAAGAAAAGAACCTGTTCAAGAAGAAAAGAACAGAACCTGTTCATGAAGAAAAGAACAGAAACTGTTCAAGAAGAAAAGAAAGGAAACTGTTCAAGAAGAAGAAAAGAACAGAAACTGTTCAAGCAGAAAAGACCAAAAACTGTTCAAGAAGAAAAGAACGGAAACTGGTCAAGAAGAAAAGACCATAAACTGTTCAAGAAGAAAAGACCATAAACTGTTCAAGAAGAAGAAAACAACAGAAACTGTTCAATAAGAGGAAAAGAAAAGAAACTGTTCAATAAGAGGAAAAGAAAAGAAACTGTTCAAGAAGAAAAGAAAAGAACCTGTTCAAGAAGAAAAGAACAGAACCTGTTCAAGAAGAAAAGAATGGAAACTGTTCAAGAAGAATAGAACAGCAACTTCTCAAGAAGAAGAAAAGAACAGAAACTGTTCAAGAAGAAAAGAACAGAAACTGTTCAAGAAGAAAAGAAAAGAACCTGTTCAAGAAGAAAAGAACAGAACCTGTTCATGAAGAAAAGAACAGAAACTGTTCAAGAAGAAAAGAAAGGAAACTGTTCAAGAAGAAGAAAAGAACAGAAACTGTTCAAGCAGAAAAGACCAAAAACTGTTCAAGAAGAAAAGAACGGAAACTGGTCAAGAAGAAAAGACCATAAACTGTTCAAGAAGAAAAGACCATAAACTGTTCAAGAAGAAGAAAAGAACGGAAACTGTTCAAAAAGAAAAGAGAATAGAAACTGTTCAGGAAGAAAAGACAGGAAACTCTTCAAGAAGAAAATAACGGAAACTGTTCAAGAAGAAGAAAAGAACAGAAACTGTTCAAGAAGAAGAAAAGAATAGAAACTGTTCAAGACGAAAAGAACAGAAAATGTTTAAGAAGAAGAAAAGAACAGAAACTGTTCAATAAGAGGAAAAGAAAAGAAACTGTTCAATAAGAGGAAAAGAAAAGAAACTGTTCAAGAAGAAAAGAAAAGAACCTGTTCAAGAAGAAAAGAACAGAACCTGTTCAAGAAGAAAAGAATGGAAACTGTTCAAGAAGAATAGAACAGCAACTTCTCAAGAAGAAGAAAAGAACAGAAACTGTTCAAGAAGAAAAGAACAGAAACTGTTCAAGAAGAAAAGAAAAGAACCTGTTCAAGAAGAAAAGAACAGAACCTGTTCATGAAGAAAAGAACAGAAACTGTTCAAGAAGAAAAAAATAACAGAAACTGTTCAAGAAGAAAAGAAAGGAAACTGTTCAAGAAGAAAAGAACGGAAACTGTTCAAGAAGCAGAAAAGAACGGAAACTGTTCAAGAAGAGGAAAAGAAAAGAAACTGTTCAAGAAGAAAAGAAAAGAACCTGTTCAAGAAGAAAAGAACAGAACCTGTTCAAGAAGAAAAGAATGGAAACTGTTCAAGAAGAATAGAACAGAAACTGTTCAAGAAGAAAAGAAAAGAACCTGTTCAAGAAGAAAAGAACAGAACCTGTTCAAGAAGAAAAGAATGGAAACTGTTCAAGAAGAATAGAACAGCAACTTCTCAAGAAGAAGAAAAGAACAGAAACTGTTTAAGAAGAAAAGAACAGAACCTGTTCATGAAGAAAAGAACAGAAACTGTTCAAGAAGAAAAAAATAACAGAAACTGTTCAAGAAGAAAAGAAAGGAAACTGTTCAAGAAGAAGAAAAGAACAGAAACTGTTCAAGCAGAAAAGACCAAAAACTGTTCAAGAAGAAAAGAACGGAAACTGTTCAAGAAGAAAAGACCATAAACTGTTCAAGAAGAAAAGACCATAAACTGTTCAAGAAGAAGAAAAGAATAGAAACTGTTCAAGAAGAAAAGAACGGAAACTGTTCAAGAAGCAGAAAAGAACGGAAACTGTTCAAGAAGAAGAAAAGAACAGAACCTGTTCATGAAGAAAAGAACGGAAACTGTTCAAGAAGAAAAGACCAGAAACTGTTCAAGAAGAAAAGAACGGAAACTGTTCAAGAAGAAAAGAACGGAAACTGTTCAAGAAGAAAAGAACAGCAACTTTTCAAGAAGAAGAAAAGAACAGAAACTGTTCATGAAGATAAGAACAGAAACTGTTCAAGAAGCAGAAAAGAACAGAAACTGTTCAAGAAGAAAAGAACGGAAACTGTTCAAGAAGAAAAGAACGGAAACTGTTCAAGAAGAAAAGAACAGCAACTTTTCAAGAAGAAGAAAAGAACAGAAACTGTTCATGAAGATAAGACCAGAAACTGTTCAAGAAGAAGAAAAGAATAGAAACTGTTCAAGAAGAAAAGAATGGAAACTGTTCAAGAAGCAGAAAAGAACGAAAACTGTTCAAGAAGAAAAGAACGGAAACTGTTCAAGAAGAAAAGACCAGAAACTGTTCAAGAAGAAAAGACCAGAAACTGTTCAAGAAGAAGAAAAGAATAGAAACTGTTCAAGAAGAAAACAACGGAAACTGTTCAAGAAGAAAAGAACGGAAACTGTTCAAGAAGCAGAAAAGAACGGAAACTGTTCAAGAAGAAAAGACCAGAAAC
Source organism: Leuresthes tenuis (assembly GCF_036924035.1). Classification (NCBI taxonomy): domain Eukaryota; kingdom Metazoa; phylum Chordata; class Actinopteri; order Atheriniformes; family Atherinopsidae; genus Leuresthes; species Leuresthes tenuis. The sequence continues at coordinate 36,135,349 of NW_027325355.1, read as the reverse complement.
TGTTCAAGAAGAAAAGAACGGAAACTGTTCAAGAAGAAAAGAACGGAAACTGTTCAAGAAGAAAAGAACAGAAACTGTTCAAGAAGCAGAAAAGAACAGAAACTGTTCAAGAAGAAAAGAACAGAAACTGTTCAAGAAGCAGAAAAGAACAGAAACTGTTCAAGAAGAAAAGAACGGAAACTGTTCAAGAAGAAAAGAACGGAAACTGTTCAAGAAGAAAAGAACAGCAACTTTTCAAGAAGAAGAAAAGAACAGAAACTGTTCATGAAGATAAGACCAGAAACTGTTCAAGAAGAAGAAAAGAATAGAAACTGTTCAAGAAGAAAAGAATGGAAACTGTTCAAGAAGCAGAAAAGAACGAAAACTGTTCAAGAAGAAAAGAACGGAAACTGTTCAAGAAGAAAAGACCAGAAACTGTTCAAGAAGAAAAGACCAGAAACTGTTCAAGAAGAAGAAAAGAATAGAAACTGTTCAAGAAGAAAACAACGGAAACTGTTCAAGAAGAAAAGAACGGAAACTGTTCAAGAAGCAGAAAAGAACGGAAACTGTTCAAGAAGCAGAAAAGAACAGAAACTGTTCAAGAAGAAAAGTAAAGAACCTTTTCAAGAAGAAAAGAACAGAACCTGTTCAAGAAGAAAAGAACAGAAACTGTTCAAGAAGAAAAGAACAGAACCTGTTCATGAAGAAAAGAACAGAAACTTTTCAAGAAGTAGAAAAGAACGGAAACTGTTCAAAAAGAAAAAAGAATAGAAACTATTCAGGAAGAAGAAAAGAACGGAAACTGTTCAGGAAGAAGAAAAGAATGGAAACTGTTAAAGAAGAAGAAAAGAACAGAAACTGTTCAAGAAGTAGAAAAGAACGGAAACTGTTCAAAAAGAAAAAAGAATAGAAACTATTCAGGAAGAAGAAAAGAACGGAAACTGTTCAGGAAGAAGAAAAGAATGGAAACTGTTAAAGAAGAAGAAAAGAACAGAAACTGTTCAAGAAGTAGAAAAGAACGGAAACTGTTCAAGAAGAGAAGAACAGAAACTGTTCAAGAAGAAAAGAAAGGAAACTGTTCAAGAAGAAGGAAAAGAACAAACTGTTCAAAAAGAATAGAAACTGTTCAAGAAGCAGAAAAGAACGGAAACTGTTCAAGAAGTAGAAAAGAACGGAAACTGTTCAAGAAGAGAAGAATAGAAACTGTTCAGGAAGAAAAGACAGGAAACTGTTCAAGAAGAAAATAACAGAAACTGTTCAAGACGAAAAGAACAGAAAATGTTTAAGAAGAAGAAAAGAATAGAAACTGTTCAAGAAGATGAAAAGAACAGAAACTGTTCAAGAAGCAGAAAAGAACGGAAACTCTTCAAGAAGCAGAAAAGAACAGAAACTGTTCAAGAAGAAAAGAAAAGAACCTGTTCAAGAAGAAAAGAATGGAAACTTCAAGAAGAAAAGACCAGAACCTGCTCATGAAGAAAAGAACAGAAACTGTTCATGAAGAAAAGAACAGAACCTGTTCAAGAAGAAAAGAACAGAACCTGTTCAAGAAGAAAAGAACAGAACCTGTTCAAGAAGAAAAGAACAGAACCTGTTCAAGAAGAAAAGAATGGAAACTTCAAGAAGAAAAGACCAGAACCTGTTCATGAAGAAAAGAACAGAAACTGTTCATGAAGAAAAGAACAGAACCTGTTCAAGAAGAAAAGAACAGAACCTGTTCAAGAAGAAAAGAATGGAAACTGTTCAAGAAGAAAAGACCAGAACCTGTTCATGAAGAAAAGAACAGAAACTGTTCAAGAAGAAAAGAACAGAAACTGATCAAAAAGAAAAAAGAATAGAAACTATTCAGGAAGAAGAAAAGAACGGAAACTGTTCAGGAAGAAGAAAAGAACGGAAACTGTTCAGGAAGAAGAAAAGAATGGAAACTGTTAAAGAAGAAGAAAAGAACAGAAACTGTTCAAGAAGTAGAAAAGAACGGAAACTGTTCAAGAAGAGAAGAACAGAAACTGTTTAAGAAGAAAAGAAAGGAAACTGTTCAAGAAGAAGAAAATAACAAACTGTTCAAAAAGAATAGAAACTGTTCAAGAAGCAGAAAAGAACGGAAACTGTTCAAAAAGAAAAGAGCATAGAAACTGTTCAGGAAGAAAAGACAGGAAACTCTTCAAGAAGAAAATAACAGAAACTGTTCAAGAATAAGAAAATAATAGAAAATGTTCAAGAAGAAAAGAAGAACAGAAACTGTTCAAGAAGAAAAAAAGAATAGATACTGTTCAAGACGAAAAGAACAGAAAATGTTTAAGAAGAAGAAAAGAACAGAAATTGTTCAATAAGAGGAAAAGAAAAGAAACTGTTCAAGAAGAAAAGAAAAGAACCTGTTCAAGAAGAAAAGAACAGAACCTGTTCAAGAAGAAAAGAATGGAAACTGTTCAAGAAGAAAAGACCAGAACCTGTTCATGAAGAAAAGAACAGAAACTGTTCAAGAAGAAAAGAACAGAAACTGTTCAAAAAGAAAAAAGAATAGAAACTATTCAGGAAGAAGAAAAGAACGGAAACTGTTCAGGAAGAAGAAAAGAATGGAAACTGTTAAAGAAGAAGAAAAGAACAGAAACTGTTCAAGAAGTAGAAAAGAACGGAAACTGTTCAAGAAGAGAAGAACAGAAACTGTTCAAAAAGAAAAGAGAATAGAAACTGTTCAGGAAGAAAAGACAGGAAACTCTTCAAGAAGAAAATAACAGAAACTGTTCAAGAAGAAGAAAATAATAGAAAATGTTCAAGAAGAAAAGAAGAACAGAAAATGTTCAATAAGAGGAAAAGAAAATAAACTGTTCAAGAAGAAAAGAAAAGAACCTGTTCAAGAAGAAAAGAACAGAACCTGTTCAAGAAGAAAAGAACAGAAAATTTTCAGGAAGAAGAAAATAACAGAAACCCGTTCAAGAAGAAAAGATCAGAAACTGTTCAAGAAGAAAAAAGAACAAAAACTGTTCAAGAAGAAGAAAAGAACGGAAACTGTTCAAGAAGAAAAGAACAGAAAATGTTCAAGACGAAAAGAACGGAATCTGTTCAAGAAGAAGAAAAGAACAGAAACTGTTGAAGCAGAAGAATAGAAACTGTTCAATAAGAAGAAAAGACCAGAAACTGTTCATGAAGAAGAAAAGAACAGAAACTGTTCAAAAGGAAAAAAGAATAGAAACTGTTCAAGAAGAAAAGAACAGAAACTGTTCAAGAAGAAAAGAAAAGAAACCTTTCAAGAAGAAGAAAAAACAGAAACTGTTCAATAAAAAAGAACAGAAACTGTTCAATAATAAAGAACTGAAAACTGTTCAAGAAGTAAAGAACAGAAAAATGTTCAAGAAGAAGAAAAGAACTGTAAATTTTCAGGAAGAAGAAAAGAACAGAAAATGTTCAAGAAGAAGAAAAGAACAGTAACTTTTCAGGAAGAAGAAATGAACAAAAAATGTTCAAGAAGAAGAAAAGAACAGTAACTTTTCAAGAAGAAGAAAAGAAAAGAAACTGTTCAAGAGGAAAAGAACAGAAACCTTTCAAGAAGAAGAAAAAACAGAAACTGTTCAATAATAAAGAACTTAAAACTGTTCAAGAAGAAGAAAAGAACTGTAAATTTTCAGGAAGAAGAAAAGAACAGAAAATGTTCAAGAAGAAGAAAACAACAGTAACTTTTCAGGAAGAAGAAAAGAACAGAAAATGTTCAAGAAGAAGAAAAGAACAGTAACTTTTCAAGAAGAAGAAAAGAACAGAAAATGTTCAAGAAGAAGAAAAGAACAGAAAATTTTCAGGAAGAAGAAAATAACAGAAACCCGTTCAAGAAGAAAAGATCAGAAACTGTTCAAGAAGAAAAAAGAAGAAAAACTGTTCAAGAAGAAGAAAAGAACGGAAACTGTTCAAGAAGAAAAGAACAGAAAATGTTCAAGAAGAAGAAAAGAACAGAAAATTTTCAGGAAGAAGAAAATAACAGAAACCCGTTCAAGAAGAAAAGATCAGAAACTGTTCAAGAAGAAAAAAGAATAGAAACTATTCAGGAAGAAGAAAAGAACGGAAACTGTTCAGGAAGAAGAAAAGAATGGAAACTGTTAAAGAAGAAGAAAAGAACAGAAACTGTTCAAGAAGTAGAAAAGAACGGAAACTGTTCAAGAAGAGAAGAACAGAAACTGTTCAAAAAGAAAAGAGAATAGAAACTGTTCAGGAAGAAAAGACAGGAAACTCTTCAAGAAGAAAATAACAGAAACTGTTCAAGAAGAAGAAAATAATAGAAAATGTTCAAGAAGAAAAGAAGAACAGAAACTGTTCAAGAAGAAAAAAAGAATAGAAACTGTTCAAGACGAAAAGAACAGAAAATGTTCAATAAGAGGAAAAGAAAAGAAACTGTTCAAGAAGAAAAGAAAAGAACCTGTTCAAGAAGAAAAGAACAGAACCTGTTCAAGAAGAAAAGAACAGAACTTGTTCATGAAGAAAAGAACAGAAACTGTTCAAGAAGAAAAGAACAGAACCTGTTCAAGAAGAAAAACAAACTTTTCAAGAAGTAGAAAAGAACGGAAACTGTTCAAAAAGAAAAAAGAATAGAAACTATTCAGGAAGACGAAAAGAACGGAAACTGTTCAGGAAGAAGAAAAGAATGGAAACTGTTAAAGAAGAAGAAAAGAACGGAAACTGTTCAATAAGAGGAAAAGAACAGAAACTGTTCAAGAAGAGGAAAAGAATAGAAAATGTTCAAGAAGAAAAGAAGAACAGAAACTGTTGAAGAAGAAGAAAAGAATAGAAACTGTTCAAGACGAAAAGAACAGAAAATGTTCGAGAAGAAGAAAAGAATAGAAACTGTTCAAGAAGAAGAAAAGAACAGAAACTGTTCAAGAAGTAGATAAGAACGGAAACTGTTCAAGAAGGAGAAAAGAATAGAAACTGTTCAATAAGAGGAAAAGAAAAGAAACTGTTCAAGAAGAGGAAAAGAACAGAAACTGTTCAAGAAGAAGAAAAGAACAGAAACTGTTCAAGAAGAAAAGAACAGAAACTGTTCAAGAGGAAAAGAAAAGAAACCTTTCAAGAAGAAGAAAAAACAGAAACTGTTCAATAAAAAAGAACAGAAACTGTTCAATAATAAAGAACTGAAAACTGTTCAAGAAGTAAAGAACAGAAAAATGTTCAAGAAGAAGAAAAGAACTGTAAATTTTCAGGAAGAAGAAAAGAACAGAAAATGTTCAAGAAGAAGAAAAGAACAGTAACTTTTCAGGAAGAAGAAATGAACAAAAATGTTCAAGAAGAAGAAAAGAACAGTAACTTTTCAAGAAGAAGAAAAGAAAAGAAACTGTTCAAGAAGAAAAGAACAGAAACCTTTCAAGAAGAAGAAAAAACAGAAACTGTTCAATAATAAAGAACTGAAAACTGTTCAAGAAGAAGAAAAGAACTGTAAATTTTCAGGAAGAAGAAAAGAACAGAAAATGTTCAAGAAGAAGAAAACAACAGTAACTTTTCAGGAAGAAGAAAAGAACAGAAAATGTTCAAGAAGAAGAAAAGAACAGTAACTTTTCAAGAAGAAGAAAAGAAACTGTTCAAGAAGAAGAAAAGAACAGTAACTTTTCAAGAAGAAGAAAAGAACAGAAAATGTTCAAGAAGAAGAAAAGAACAGAAAATTTTCAGGAAGAAGAAAATAACAGAAACCCGTTCAAGAAGAAAAGATCAGAAACTGTTCAAGAAGAAAAAAGAACAAAAACTGTTCAAGAAGAAGAAAAGAACGGAAACTGTTCAAGAAGAAAAGAACAGAAAATGTTCAAGACGAAAAGAACGGAATCTGTTCAAGAAGAAGAAAAGAACAGAAACTGTTGAAGCAGAAGAATAGAAACTGTTCAATAAGAAGAAAAGACCAGAAACTGTTCATGAAGAAGAAAAGAACAGAAACTGTTCAAAAGGAAAAAAGAATAGAAACTGTTCAAGAAGAAAAGAACAGAAACTGTTCAAGAAGAAAAGAAAAGAAACCTTTCAAGAAGAAGAAAAAACAGAAACTGTTCAATAAAAAAGAACAGAAACTGTTCAATAATAAAGAACTGAAAACTGTTCAAGAAGTAAAGAACAGAAAAATGTTCAAGAAGAAGAAAAGAACTGTAAATTTTCAGGAAGAAGAAAAGAACAGAAAATGTTCAAGAAGAAGAAAAGAACAGTAACTTTTCAGGAAGAAGAAATGAACAAAAAATGTTCAAGAAGAAGAAAAGAACAGTAACTTTTCAAGAAGAAGAAAAGAAAAGAAACTGTTCAAGAGGAAAAGAACAGAAACCTTTCAAGAAGAAGAAAAAACAGAAACTGTTCAATAATAAAGAACTTAAAACTGTTCAAGAAGAAGAAAAGAACTGTAAATTTTCAGGAAGAAGAAAAGAACAGAAAATGTTCAAGAAGAAGAAAACAACAGTAACTTTTCAGGAAGAAGAAAAGAACAGAAAATGTTCAAGAAGAAGAAAAGAACAGTAACTTTTCAAGAAGAAGAAAAGAACAGAAAATGTTCAAGAAGAAGAAAAGAACAGAAAATTTTCAGGAAGAAGAAAATAACAGAAACCCGTTCAAGAAGAAAAGATCAGAAACTGTTCAAGAAGAAAAAAGAAGAAAAACTGTTCAAGAAGAAGAAAAGAACGGAAACTGTTCAAGAAGAAAAGAACAGAAAATGTTCAAGAAGAAGAAAAGAACAGAAAATTTTCAGGAAGAAGAAAATAACAGAAACCCGTTCAAGAAGAAAAGATCAGAAACTGTTCAAGAAGAAAAAAGAATAGAAACTATTCAGGAAGAAGAAAAGAACGGAAACTGTTCAGGAAGAAGAAAAGAATGGAAACTGTTAAAGAAGAAGAAAAGAACAGAAACTGTTCAAGAAGTAGAAAAGAACGGAAACTGTTCAAGAAGAGAAGAACAGAAACTGTTCAAAAAGAAAAGAGAATAGAAACTGTTCAGGAAGAAAAGACAGGAAACTCTTCAAGAAGAAAATAACAGAAACTGTTCAAGAAGAAGAAAATAATAGAAAATGTTCAAGAAGAAAAGAAGAACAGAAACTGTTCAAGAAGAAAAAAAGAATAGAAACTGTTCAAGACGAAAAGAACAGAAAATGTTCAATAAGAGGAAAAGAAAAGAAACTGTTCAAGAAGAAAAGAAAAGAACCTGTTCAAGAAGAAAAGAACAGAACCTGTTCAAGAAGAAAAGAACAGAACTTGTTCATGAAGAAAAGAACAGAAACTGTTCAAGAAGAAAAGAACAGAACCTGTTCAAGAAGAAAAACAAACTTTTCAAGAAGTAGAAAAGAACGGAAACTGTTCAAAAAGAAAAAAGAATAGAAACTATTCAGGAAGACGAAAAGAACGGAAACTGTTCAGGAAGAAGAAAAGAATGGAAACTGTTAAAGAAGAAGAAAAGAACGGAAACTGTTCAATAAGAGGAAAAGAACAGAAACTGTTCAAGAAGAGGAAAAGAATAGAAAATGTTCAAGAAGAAAAGAAGAACAGAAACTGTTGAAGAAGAAGAAAAGAATAGAAACTGTTCAAGACGAAAAGAACAGAAAATGTTCGAGAAGAAGAAAAGAATAGAAACTGTTCAAGAAGAAGAAAAGAACAGAAACTGTTCAAGAAGTAGATAAGAACGGAAACTGTTCAAGAAGGAGAAAAGAATAGAAACTGTTCAATAAGAGGAAAAGAAAAGAAACTGTTCAAGAAGAGGAAAAGAACAGAAACTGTTCAAGAAGAAGAAAAGAACAGAAACTGTTCAAGAAGAAAAGAACAGAAACTGTTCAAGAGGAAAAGAAAAGAAACCTTTCAAGAAGAAGAAAAAACAGAAACTGTTCAATAAAAAAGAACAGAAACTGTTCAATAATAAAGAACTGAAAACTGTTCAAGAAGTAAAGAACAGAAAAATGTTCAAGAAGAAGAAAAGAACTGTAAATTTTCAGGAAGAAGAAAAGAACAGAAAATGTTCAAGAAGAAGAAAAGAACAGTAACTTTTCAGGAAGAAGAAATGAACAAAAATGTTCAAGAAGAAGAAAAGAACAGTAACTTTTCAAGAAGAAGAAAAGAAAAGAAACTGTTCAAGAAGAAAAGAACAGAAACCTTTCAAGAAGAAGAAAAAACAGAAACTGTTCAATAATAAAGAACTGAAAACTGTTCAAGAAGAAGAAAAGAACTGTAAATTTTCAGGAAGAAGAAAAGAACAGAAAATGTTCAAGAAGAAGAAAACAACAGTAACTTTTCAGGAAGAAGAAAAGAACAGAAAATGTTCAAGAAGAAGAAAAGAACAGTAACTTTTCAAGAAGAAGAAAAGAAACTGTTCAAGAAGAAGAAAAGAACAGTAACTTTTCAAGAAGAAGAAAAGAACAGAAAATGTTCAAGAAGAAGAAAAGAACAGAAAATTTTCAGGAAGAAGAAAATAACAGAAACCCGTTCAAGAAGAAAAGATCAGAAACTGTTCAAGAAGAAAAAAGAACAAAAACTGTTCAAGAAGAAGAAAAGAACGGAAACTGTTCAAGAAGAAAAGAACAGAAAATGTTCAAGACGAAAAGAACGGAATCTGTTCAAGAAGAAGAAAAGAACAGAAACTGTTGAAGCAGAAGAATAGAAACTGTTCAATAAGAAGAAAAGACCAGAAACTGTTCATGAAGAAGAAAAGAACAGAAACTGTTCAAAAGGAAAAAAGAATAGAAACTGTTCAAGAAGAAAAGAACAGAAACTGTTCAAGAAGAAAAGAAAAGAAACCTTTCAAGAAGAAGAAAAAACAGAAACTGTTCAATAAAAAAGAACAGAAACTGTTCAATAATAAAGAACTGAAAACTGTTCAAGAAGTAAAGAACAGAAAAATGTTCAAGAAGAAGAAAAGAACTGTAAATTTTCAGGAAGAAGAAAAGAACAGAAAATGTTCAAGAAGAAGAAAAGAACAGTAACTTTTCAGGAAGAAGAAATGAACAAAAAATGTTCAAGAAGAAGAAAAGAACAGTAACTTTTCAAGAAGAAGAAAAGAAAAGAAACTGTTCAAGAGGAAAAGAACAGAAACCTTTCAAGAAGAAGAAAAAACAGAAACTGTTCAATAATAAAGAACTTAAAACTGTTCAAGAAGAAGAAAAGAACTGTAAATTTTCAGGAAGAAGAAAAGAACAGAAAATGTTCAAGAAGAAGAAAACAACAGTAACTTTTCAGGAAGAAGAAAAGAACAGAAAATGTTCAAGAAGAAGAAAAGAACAGTAACTTTTCAAGAAGAAGAAAAGAACAGAAAATGTTCAAGAAGAAGAAAAGAACAGAAAATTTTCAGGAAGAAGAAAATAACAGAAACCCGTTCAAGAAGAAAAGATCAGAAACTGTTCAAGAAGAAAAAAGAAGAAAAACTGTTCAAGAAGAAGAAAAGAACGGAAACTGTTCAAGAAGAAAAGAACAGAAAATGTTCAAGACGAAAAGAACGGAATCTGTTCAAGAAGAAGAAAAGAACAGAAACTGTTGAAGCAGAAGAATAGAAACTGTTCAATAAGAAGAAAAGACCAGAAACTGTTCAAGAAGAAGAAAAGAACAAAAACTGTTCAAAAGGAAAAAAGAATAGAAACTGTTCAAGAAGAAAAGAACAGAAACTGTTCAAGAAGAAAAGAACAGAAAATGTTTAAGAAGAAGAAAAGAACAGAAACTGTTCAATAAGAGGAAAAGAAAAGAAACTGTTCAAGAAGAAAAGAAAAGAACCTGTTCAAGAAGAAAAGAACAGAACCTGTTCAAGAAGAAAAGAATGGAAACTGTTCAAGAAGAAAAGAACAGCAACTTCTCAAGAAGAAGAAAAGAACAGAAACTGTTCAAGAAGAAAAGAAAATAACCTGTTCAAGAAGAAAAGAACAGAACCTGTTCAAGAAGAAAAAAACAAACTTTTCAAGAAGTAGAAAAGAACGGAAACTGTTCAAAAAGAAAAAAGAATAGAAACTATTCAGGAAGAAGAAAAGAACGGAAACTGTTCAGGAAGAAGAAAAGAATGGAAACTGTTAAAGAAGAAGAAAAGAACGGAAACTGTTCAATAAGAGGAAAAGAACAGAAACTGTTCAAGAAGAGGAAAAGAATAGAAAATGTTCAAGAAGAAAAGAAGAACAGAAACTGTTGAAGAAGAAGAAAAGAATAGAAACTGTTCAAGACGAAAAGAACAGAAAATGTTCGAGAAGAAGAAAAGAATAGAAACTGTTCAAGAAGAAAAGAACAGCAACGTTTCAGGAGGAAGAAAAGACCAGAAACTGTTCAAGAAGAAGAAAAGAATAGAAACTGTTCAAGAAGAAAAGGACGGAAACTGTTCAAGAAGAAAAGAACGGAAACTGTTCAAGAAGAAAAGACCAGAAACTGTTCAAGAAGAAAAGACCAGAAACTGTTCAAGAAGAAAAGACCAGAAACTGTTCAAAAAGAAAAGAACAGAAAATATTCAAGAAGAAAAGAACGGAAACTGTTCAAGAAGAAAAGACCAGAAACTATTCAGGAAGAAGAAAAGAACGGAAACTGTTCAAGAAGCAGAAAAGAACGGAAACTGTTCAAGAAGCAGAAAAGAACAGAAACTGTTCAAGAAGAAAAGAACGGAAACTGTTCAAGAAGAAAAGACCAGAAACTGTTCAAAAAGAAAAGAACAGAAACTATTCAAGAAGAAAAGAACAGAAACTGTTCAAGAAGAGGAAAAGAACAAAACTGTTCAAGAAGAGGAAAAGAACAGAAAATGTTCAAGAAGAAAAGAAGAACAGAAACTTTTCAAGAAGAAGAAAAGAATAGAAACTGTTCAAAAAGAAAAAAGAATAGAAACTATTCAGGAAGAAGAAAAGAACGGAAACTGTTCAGGAAGAAGAAAAGAATGGAAACTGTTAAAGAAGAAGAAAAGAACAGAAACTGTTCAATAAGAGGAAAAGAACAGAAACTGTTCAAGAAGAGGAAAAGAACAGAAACTGTTCAAGAAGAAAAGAAGAACAGAAACTGTTCAAGAAGAAGAAAAGAATAGAAACTGTTCAAGAAGAAAAGAAGAACAGAAACTGTTCAAGAAGAAAAGAACAGAAACTGTTCAAGAAGAAAAGAAGAACAGAAACTTTTCAAGAAGAAGAAAAAACAGAAACTGTCCAATAATAAAGAACTGAAAACTGTTCAAGAAGAAGAAAAGAACAGTAACTTTTCAGGAAGAAGAAAAGAACAGAAAATGTTCAAGAAGAAGAAAAGAACAGTAACTTTTCAAGAAGAAGAAAAGAACGGAAACTGTTCAAGAAGAAAAGAACAGAAAATGTTCAAGACGAAAAGAACGGAATCTGTTCAAGAAGAAGAAAAGAACAGAAACTGTTGAAGCAGAAGAATAGAAACTGTTCAATAAGAGGAAAAGAACAGAAACTGTTCAAGAAGAAAAGAACAGAAACTGTTCAAGAAGAAAAGAACAGAAAATTTTCAAGAAGAAAAAAAGAACAAAAACTGTTCAAGAAGAAGAAAAGAACAGAAAATTTTCAAGACGAAAAGAACGGAATCTGTTCAAAAAGAAGAAAAGAACAGAAACTGTTCAAGAAGAAGAAAAGAACGGAAACTGTTCAAGAAGAAGAAAAGAATAGAAACTGTTCAAAAAGAAAAAAGAATAGAAACTATTCAGGAAGAAGAAAAGAACGGAAACTGTTCAGGAAGAAGAAAAGAATGGAACCTGTTAAAGAAGAAGAAAAGAACAGAAACTGTTCAATAAGAGGAAAAGAACAGAAACTGTTCAAGAAGAGGAAAAGAACAGAAAATGTTCAAGAAGAAAAGAAGAACAGAAACTGTTCAAGAAGAAGAAAAGAATAGAAACTGTTCAAGAAGAAAAGAAGAACAGAAACTGTTCAAGAAGAAAAGAACAGAAACTGTTCAAGAAGAAAAGAAGAACAGAAACTTTTCAAGAAGAAGAAAAAACAGAAACTGTCCAATAATAAAGAACTGAAAACTGTTCAAGAAGAAGAAAAGAACAGTAACTTTTCAGGAAGAAGAAAAGAACAGAAAATGTTCAAGAAGAAGAAAAGAACAGTAACTTTTCAAGAAGAAGAAAAGAACGGAAACTGTTCAAGAAGAAAAGAACAGAAAATGTTCAAGACGAAAAGAACGGAATCTGTTCAAGAAGAAGAAAAGACCAGAAACTGTTGAAGCAGAAGAATAGAAACTGTTCAATAAGAGGAAAAGAACAGAAACTGTTCAAGAAGAAAAGAACAGAAAATTTTCAAGAAGAAAAAAAGAACAAAAACTGTTCAAGAAGAAGAAAAGAACGGAAACTGTTCAAGAAGAAAAGAACAGAAAATTTTCAAGACGAAAAGAACGGAATCTGTTCAAAAAGAAGAAAAGAACAGAAACTGTTCAAGAAGAAGAAAAGAACAGAAACTGTTGCAGACACTTCCCTTCCCTGCTGTCACTGTTTGCCACTTTACCAGCATCACATTGTTCTAATCACACATCTACACTTAAGCAGCATCAAAGTAAGAAGCCGAGCATCTTACCTGCGGTGAGGCCAAAAGTGTCCAGAAATACAAATGTCCCGTTTATCTTCTCAGCACAGAAGTACAGCCTGCAGTCCTCTGCTGAGATGTTTTTAACCACGAGGCTCTTATTCAGGATCGAATATTTGGTTTGAAAATTGGGAGAGGAGAAGATGACTGTTTTATCACAACTAATACTAGTCCTGGGCCGAATGTCATAATCTGAACCCTAAAAGTGGTCAAGATTTTAGGACCTTCCAATGGTTTCTGTCTTATTTTTCTTATTTTATCACCAGTATGAAATGCCCTATTTTACAGGCATGACTTTAGATTTGATCAAGTAGTTCCTGCCTGCTCGCTCTGCCGCTGACTCAGATCCTTGCACCACAGCCAGCACACTCCCCTCCATCTTAGATTCCCTCTGGAAATAAGTAAGGACACAGAACCACTTTGGACGGTTCACTAACTTGGAAAATCCCTCTGACCTCCTCCCACAGAGTTCCACAGTCAGCTCACACTCCACATATAAATACATTTTTATTACTCCCATCCTCCTAGTCTTCAGTGTCTGCCCGAGTCCGTATTTTCAGGCAGCGAGTCATTCATCACATCTACTAGGAAACAGCAACAAACACAAAGAATTTTGAATAATTTTCCATGCAGAGTAAAACATGTGAGAAAGTGAAATCTACACTTACATAAATCCATCCATTTCCTCCTACATACCAGGGGCGGATTGAAGGGGCAGCAGTCTAAGCAGAGTTCCCCAGACGTTCCTCCTCCCAGCCACCTCCTAAAGCTCTTCCACATCATGCCAAAGTCAGCTGAGATAGATAATCAGCTCCAGCAGATCCTAGGTCAACCCAGAGCCCCCCCGCCCAGTGGGATAGTTACTGCCAACCTGGAGGGGGTAATCCACCCTTTTCTTACTTGGAGGTGCTAATTCTCCTGCCCACTGTTTCTCGTTTGGTTGCAAATTGCTCCAGTGCCTGTTGGAAGTCTCTGCTCAATGAAGCCAACAGGACATTATCATCTGCAAAAAAACAAAGACGCCAACTGAACAGGACGCCCTCCGACCCTTAGCAGTGCATTGAACTTCTGTCTATAGGAGTTACGGACTGGTAAGGAGTCTAACTTGGTCAATTCAGACTCCCAATCCCTCGTAGAATGTGAGAAAATGAGGGATTATCTCACAGATAGGGTCCTCAACCGGGCATTCCCAGTTCACCCTGATCACCTGGTTGAGCTCACCAGTCCGGCAGGCCCTGGAACCCCGATGGAACCAACAGGTGATGATCAGCTGACAGTCTCTGCCCCTCTCTTCACCCGAGTTTCCAAGACATACGACCATAAGTCCGATAAGACACTGCACCCGACCGATAACATTCCTCCACGTCAAAGTGGCAATCTGTTGATTCCTCCGATTTAGCACGACCAAGGCTTAGCCTCCGGCGAGCTCACCCCCCAGGAGTGGTTCCACTCCATCGAGGTCTTTATCATCTCTTTTAGTCTGACCCCTCCCCTCAGACCAATGTGCCACCATTGAGCCCAGCAACACAGTTCTCAGGGTCATGGTGATACTGTAACCCTTCCACCACATTAAGGTGTCGATTCTACAGAGGGGTTTCTGAGCTGGTTCTAAGGTTATCTAGCTCCAGCTCTGAACCAGAACTGTTACAGCCACAGTTGGAATAGTGTAAGAGTGACCCACAGGTTTGCTCCTTTTCACTGGATCTTCGCAGCTGAATCCATGATACTGTAGGCCGTCAGCATATGAACCTGGTCTAGTCCAGTCAGATGTTTCTGAAGTTCTGCTGAGGTTCGGAGCAGCTGCATCACCTGGAGAAAGATCCTCTTCATCTGTACCAGACTCCAGTTTTGTGGAAAAGCGTGTCCATAGTGCCCAGACACAAAAGTGCTGATATTTCTTTTAACTCAACCTCAACTCACCGTCCAACATCTAAACTGTTGGACTGTCGATGTGTCCATCGAAGCTTCACTTGGAGTTGATGTTTGGAAATGTCTTTAATGATGGAAAATTCAGATTCAGAGCTGAAAGCTGAAAGAGTTTGTCAGAGGAGATGTGAGTTGGTTGATCTCCCCTCAGGCGAGGAGTTTATCTTCAGCTGACTTGACTACAGTGGTGTACTGTGAGGATCTCGTACTCTTATTCAGCAAAGGTTGACTCTTTCAGTTCATCCATGAACTTTGAATTATTCATATTTATTCATATGATCTTCTGAGGCAGAATTTAATCATCTGGAGTTCTGATTCAGGGCCTGAATAATCATGTTTTCACTGAATTCACTGCCACTGCCGCCCCATCCTGTAGTACTACGATGCCCTCTGCTAGTACTGGTACTCTGACACTCGTAGCACAACTGATCCAGATGTGGGTCGTGTGAACCAGAAGCTGAACCGTCCATTAAAGCACGAAACGTTCTCCCAAACTGCATTTAGGGCGACCAACACTACAACCAAGGATCACCACTGTGTTGCGTAAGATAATGAAATGTTGAACACTTGCAGTCACCTTATATGCAGATGACACTGCTCTTTAACTCTTTGTAGATACGAGATCTCACGGATGGGTTTAAAGTACTGAGTGAAACACTTTGACTGCAGAGCTCAACTCCAGCTTCTTTTTCATGGTTTTTAAATGAAGACGAGGGGCTTTTTGGACGTTTTTCCACCACGAAATACAACATAATGCAGTTGTTCAAAGGAAATATGCTCATATTCTGTTTGGTCTTTCTAAAAGTTTTATTTTGTTTAATTCATTCACTTTTTTAGTTTATTCTGTAGACATTTCCAACTCATATTTATGCTGAATCATGTTAACATCAGTTTTTAAGTCCTAGACGTGTGTTGGATTACAGGTGAACAGGAAACAAACAGTAACAGCTGATATGTTGTAAACAGGAGGAGAAAAACTAAGTCAAACTTTCATCCATTAAAGGTGATCCAATCACAGCAGACCCCAAACAGCTCAGAGTCCAGCAGGTTCACTTCCTCAGAGGAAAGATTCTAACTTACTGAGCTAAATCTCACAGAAGATTCATTAAAGTCTACGTTTTCACAGACCTTCCATCAGTTGGATCTGGGTTTGAATCCTGGGATGGGAAAGGAGAAGGTAACTTCTCATGTCTCCAGCCGTCCACTTCATCAGCTGCTGGCTCAGCTGGGGACCCTCTGGGTGGTTTCACTGCTTTCAGTGTCGGTAACATGGCGGCAGGAGCAGCTGCTGTGGACCTGTGGACTGTCCATCATCTCTGGGTCCTCACAGGTGAAGCCTGGAGGCTGGTTCCCCCTGCTGCTGCCTCTCCTCCTCATTAGATAGGAACACATCAAACCTGCCGGCAGATCATCAGGTGAGTCACAAACACACTGAACAGGTCAGATCAGGTCTGTAACTTCTGCTCTGAGCTGGACTCTGGACCTGCTCGACTTCCCCATGTGATGATTCCAGATGTGCACATCCTTTTTTAGCTTTAAGGACAAGCGGTTTTAATCCTTTTTCAGTCAGCTGACAAACTTCCCTGTAAAGCCTAAACTCACCTATTTAAGGGCTTAACTGGAGAAATATTGTGTCCCTTTGGTCTAAAAACTGCTGATATTTGACATTTATGAGTTGTTTTTCAGTCTGATCTCTGCACTGCGTGATGGAGACTATATTCCTATTGATAAGGTGGAGAGAGCGCACCGACTACCTCGTTAATATCAATCAAAGATCTGTCACAAGACCAGTTTTTCATCACCTAAAAGCTTGAAGATCTTTTTCTACATCCAAACAGACAATAAAACCAGTGTTAATGAGCAGGAGGGCTGATGTGCGGTTTCTGCCTGTTCAGGTCTAACACCTGCGTCTGAGCGGAAGTCACGGTGCAGCAGCTGCTGGTGTTTCTAAGGCTGCTGACCACAGAGGCTGCAGAGCTTCAGAGCGAGCTGCACGCTTACCTGAAAAGACCGAAAACAGGACGGCTTTCAGAATGAATGAGCTCAACACGACATGTTCGCTCTGAGATGGGCTGCAGGACGGATTCTGGTGGTTCGAGTCACTGGACGGAGTAACAGGAACATCTGGATAATCGGACGGAGTAACAGGAACATCTGGATGAAGAGAAGTGACAAAGATCCACAGAGAAAACGAATGAGTTTGATTTCAACATGTCTGAGGTCCTCACAGATGATCAGCTTTATGTTTGTGACGTCAGTCTTTCTGCCTCGGTGTGTAAAAACAATCCGAAAAATGTAGTTTTGAGAACCCATGGACCAGAAAAGTGGGACAGATGTTGTGTTCTTTCAGAAAGTGACTGAAACTTCAGCAGGAACCGTTCAGGAAGCTGTAGGATCAGGATGTAGGTTCTGTTCTACGCCACCTAACAGGTCCAAATGCTGTACCTTTAAAGCTCTGTATTAGTGCCATGAGGAGGTTCTGACAGCAGCCACTGGGTGTGATCGAGTTGCTTTTTACAGACTGAAGAAGTCTTTAGATGTGTTCAAGAAGAAAAGAACAGAAACTGTTCAAGAAGAAGAAAATAACAGAAACTGTTCAAGAAGAAAATAACAGAAACTGTTCAAGAAGAAAATAACAGAAACTGTTCAAGAAGAAAAGAACAGAAACTGTTCAAGAAGAAGAAAAGAACAGAAACTGTTCAAGAAGAAAATAATAGAAACTTTTCAGGAAGAAGAAAAGACCAGAAACTGTTGCAGACACTTCCCTTCCCTGCTGTCACTGTTTGCCACTTTACCAGCATCACATTGTTCTAATCACACATCTACACTTAAGCAGCATCAAAGTAAGGAAGCCGAGCATCTTACCTGCGGTGAGGCCAAAAGTGTCCACAAATAAAATTTCCTCGTATTTCTTCTCAGCACAGAAGTACAGCCTGCAGTCCTCTGCTGAGATGGTTTTAACCACGAGGCTCTTATTCAGGATCGAATATTTGGTTTGAAAATCGGGAGAGGAGAAGATGACTGTTGTAGCAGAAAAATAGCGTCCGATCCTCGCTCTGAACTGACTGTGGATCTGCATGAACCAGTAGATGTCTTTATTCCTGATGGAGCAGGTTAAAGTGACATCCTGACCCAGTTCTCCTCTGACCTCGGTCACCTTCTGGGCCTCTGAACAGACCAGAACCAGCAGCAGCAGCATCCACAGCAGATCCATGATCAGCATCAAACACTAAAGCAGTCGTCTGCAGCCAGCTCAGCTCTGATGAGAGGCCGTCCAGAAAGTGATCTTTACTTCCTGTTTCACAGGCTGATGAAGCCGAGCGGAACGACTGATAACAAACCACAAAGTACCAAGTTAGGGTGGAAGTGAAACCTGTTCACCAGCAGACCTGCGGCAGGAGTCTGAGGCAGAGGTCAGCTTCACACATCATTTCACCGGTTTTGTCTCGATTGACTGGTGCACATAAGCAGGTGTAAAAGGTAATAAAATTAGAAATTTCCCCACTCTGGGACAAGAAGAAAAGAAAAGAAACTGTTCAAGAAGAAAAAAATAACAGAAACTGTTCAAGAAGAAAAGAAAGGAAACTGTTCAAGAAGAAAAAAATAACAGAAACTGTTCAAGAAGAAAAGAAAGGAAACTGTTCAAGAAGAAAAAAATAACAGAAACTGTTCAAGCAGAAAAGAACGGAAACTGTTCAAGAAGAAAAGACCATAAACTGTTCAAGAAGAAAAGAACGGAAACTGTTCAAGAAGAAAAGAACGGAAACTGTTCAAGAAGAAAAGAACGGAAACTGTTCAAGAAGAAAAGAACAGCAACTTTTCAAGAAGAAGAAAAGAACAAAAACTGTTCATGAAGATAAGAACAGAAACTGTTCAAGAAGCAGAAAAGAACAGAAACTGTTCAAGAAGCAGAAAAGAACAGAAACTGTTCAAGAAGAACAAAAACTGTTCATGAAGATAAGAACAGAAACTTTTCAAGAAGAAGAAAAGAAAAGAAACTGTTCAAGAAGAAAAAAATAGAAACTGTTCAAGAAGAAGAAAAGAACGGAAAATGTTCAAGAAGAAGAAGAGAACAGAAACTTTTCAAGAAGAAGAAAAGAACAGAAATGGTTCAAGAAGAAGAAAAGAACAGAAAATTTTCAGGAAGAAGAAAATAACAGAAACCCATTCAAGAAGAAAAGATCAGAAACTGTTCAAGAAGAAAAGAAAAGAAACTGTTCAAGAAGAAAAAAATAGAAACTGTTCAAGAAGAAGAAAAGAACGGAAAATGTTCAAGAAGAAGAAGAGAACGGAAACTGTTCAAGAAGAAGAAGAGAACGGAAACTGTTCAAGAAGAAAAAAAGAACAAAAACTGTTCAAGAAGAAGAAAAGAACGGAAACTGTTCAAGAAGAAAAGAACAGAAAATGTTCAAGACGAAAAGAACGGAATCTGTTCAAGAAGAAGAAAAGAACAGAAACTGTTGAAGCAGAAGAATAGAAACTGTTCAAGAAGAAGAAAAGAACAGAAACTGTTCAAGAAGAAAAGACCAGAAACTGTTCAAGAAGAAGAAAATAACAGAAACTGTTCAAGCAGAAAAGACCAAAAACTGTTCAAGAAGAAGAGAACGGAAACTGTTCAAGAAGAAAAGACCAGAAACTGTTCAAGAAGAAGAAAAGAATAGAAACTGTTCAAGAAGAAGAAAAGAATAGAAACTGTTCAAGAAGAAAAGAACGGAAACTGTTCAAGAAGCAGAAAAGAACAGAAACTGTTCAAGAAGAAAAGAACCTGTTCAAGAAGAAAAGAATGGAAACTGTTCAAGAAGAAAAGAACAGAACCTGTTCATGAAGAAAAGACCAGAAACTGTTCAAGAAGAAAAGAACAGAAACTGTTCAAGAAGAAAAGAACAGAACCTGTTCAAGAAGAAAAGAACAGAAACTGTTCAAGAAGAAAAGATCAGAACCTGTTCAAGAAGAAAAGAACAGAAACTGTTCAAGCAGAAAAGACCAAAAACTGTTCAAGAAGAAAAGAACGGAAACTGTTCAAGAAGAAAAGACCAGAAACTGTTCAAGAAGAAAAGACCAGAAACTGTTCAAGAAGAAGAAAAGAATAGAAACTGTTCAAGAAGAAAACAACGGAAACTGTTCAAGAAGAAAAGAACGGAAACTGTTCAAGAAGCAGAAAAGAACGGAAACTGTTCAAGAAGCAGAAAAGAACAGAAACTGTTCAAGAAGAAAAGTAAAGAACCTGTTCAAGAAGAAAAGATCAGAACCTGTTCAAGAAGAAAAGAACAGAAACTGTTCAAGAAGAAAAGATCAGAACCTGTTCAAGAAGAAAAGAACAGAAACTGTTCAAAAAGAAAAAAGAATAGAAACTATTCAGTAAGAAGAAAAGAACGGAAACTGTTCAGGAAGAAGAAAAGAACGGAAACTGTTAAAGAAGAAGAAAAGAACAGAAACTGTTCAAGAAGTAGAAAAGAACGGAAACTGTTCAAGAAGAGAAGAACAGAAACTGTTTAAGAAGAAAAGAAAGGAAACTGTTCAAGAAAAAGAAAAGAAAGGATACTGTTCAAAAAGAATAGAAACTGTTCAAGAAGCAGAAAAGAACGGAAACTGTTCAAAAAGAAAAGAGAATAGAAACTGTTCAGGAAGAAAAGACAGGAAACTCTTCAAGAAGAAAATAACGGAAACTGTTCAAGAAGAAGAAAAGAATAGAAAATGTTCAAGAAGAAAAGAAGAACAGAAACTGTTCAAGAAGAAGAAAAGAATAGAAACTGTTCAAGACGAAAAGAACAGAAAATGTTTAAGAAGAAGAAAAGAACAGAAACTGTTCAATAAGAGGAAAAGAAAAGAAACTGTTCTAGAAGAAAAGAAAAGAACCTGTTCAAGAAGGAAAGAACAGAACCTGTTCAAGAAGAAAAGAATGGAAACTGTTCAAGAAGAATAGAACAGCAACTTCTCAAGAAGAAGAAAAGAACAGAAACTGTTCAAGAAGAAAAGAACAGAAACTGTTCAAGAAGAAAAGAAAAGAACCTGTTCAAGAAGAAAAGAACAGAACCTGTTCATGAAGAAAAGAACAGAAACTGTTCAAGAAGAAAAAAATAACAGAAACTGTTCAAGAAGAAAAGAAAGGAAACTGTTCAAGAAGAAGAAAAGAACAGAAAATGTTCAAGAAGAAAAGAACGGAAACTGTTCAAGAAGAAAAGACCATAAACTGTTCAAGAAGAAAAGACCATAAACTGTTCAAGAAGAAAAAAAGAATAGAAACTGTTCAAGAAGAAAAGAACGGAAACTGTTCAAGAAGCAGAAAAGAACGGAAACTGTTCAAGAAGAAGAAAAGAACAGAACCTGTTCATGAAGAAAAGAACAGAAACTGTTCAAGCAGAAAAGACCAAAAACTGTTCCAAGAAGAAAAGAACGGAAACTGTTCAAGAAGAAAAGACCAGAAACTGTTCAAGAAGAAAAGAACGGAAACTGTTCAAGAAGAAAAGAACGGAAACTGTTCAAGAAGAAAAGACCAGAAACTGTTCAAGAAGAAAAGAACGGAAACTGTTCAAGAAGAAAAGAACGGAAACTGTTCAAGAAGAAAAGAACAGCAACTTTTCAAGAAGAAGAAAAGAACAAAAAATGTTCATGAAGATAAGAACAGAAACTGTTCAAGAAGCAGAAAAGAACAGAAACTGTTCAAGAAGAACAAAAACTGTTCATGAAGATAAGAACAGAAACTTTTCAAGAAGAAGAAAAGAAAAGAAACTGTTCAAGAAGAAAAAAATAGAAACTGTTCAAGAAGAAAAAAATAGAAACTGTTCAAGAAGAAGAAAAGAACAGAAACTTTTCAAGAAGAAGAAAAGAACAGAAAATGTTCAAGAAGAAGAAAAGAACAGAAAATATTCAGGAAGAAGAAAATAACAGAAACCCATTCAAGAAGAAAAGATCAGAAACTGTTCAAGAAGAAAAGAAAAGAAACTGTTCAAGAAGAAAAAAATAGAAACTGTTCAAGAAGAAGAAAAGAACGGAAAATGTTCAAGAAGAAGAAGAGAACAGAAACTTTTCAAGAAGAAGAAAAGAACAGAAAATGTTCAAGAAGAAGAAAAGAACAGAAAATTTTCAAGAAGTAGAAAAGAACGGAAACTGTTCAAGAAGAAAAAAAGAACAAAAACTGTTCAAGAAGAAGAAAAGAACGGAAACTGTTCAAGAAGAAAAGAACAGAAAATGTTCAAGACGAAAAGAACGGAATCTGTTCAAGAAGAAGAAAAGAACAGAAACTGTTGAAGCAGAAGAATAGAAACTGTTCAAGAAGAAGAAAAGAACAGAAACTGTTCAAGAAGAAAAGACCAGAAACTGTTCAAGAAGAAGAAAATAACAGAAACTGTTCAAGCAGAAAAGACCAAAAACTGTTCAAGAAGAAGAGAACGGAAACTGTTCAAGAAGAAAAGACCAGAAACTGTTCAAGAAGAAGAAAAGAATAGAAACTGTTCAAGAAGAAAAGAACGGAAACTGTTCAAGAAGCAGAAAAGAACAGAAACTGTTCAAGAAGAAAAGAACCTGTTCAAGAAGAAAAGAATGGAAACTGTTCAAGAAGAAAAGAACAGCAACTTTTAAAGAAGAAGAAAAGAACGAAACTGTTCATGAAGAAAAGAACAGAAACTGTTCAAGAAGAAAAGAACAGAACCTGTTCATGAAGAAAAGACCAGAACTGTTCAAGAAGAAAAGAACAGAAACTGTTCAAGAAGAAAAGAACAGAACCTGTTCAAGAAGAAAAGAACAGAAACTGTTCAAGAAGAAAAGATCAGAACCTGTTCAAGAAGAAAAGAACAGAAACTGTTCAAGCAGAAAAGACCAAAAACTTTTCAAGAAGAAAAGACCAGAAACTGTTCAAGAAGAAAAGACCAGAAACTGTTCAAGAAGAAAAGACCAGAAACTGTTCAAGAAGAAGAAAAGAATAGAAACTGTTCAAGAAGAAAACAACGGAAACTGTTCAAGAAGAAAAGAACGGAAACTGTTCAAGAAGCAGAAAAGAACGGAAACTGTTCAAGAAGCAGAAAAGAACAGAAACTGTTCAAGAAGAAAAGTAAAGAACCTGTTCAAGAAGAAAAGATCAGAACCTGTTCAAGAAGAAAAGAACAGAAACTGTTCAAGAAGAAAAGAACAGAACCATTTCATGAAGAAAAGAACAGAAACTGTTCAAGAAGAAAAGAACAGAAACTTTTCAAGAAGTAGAAAAGAACGGAAACTGTTCAAAAAGAAAAAAGAATAGAAACTATTCAGGAAGAAGAAAAGAACGGAAACTGTTCAGGAAGAAGAAAAGAATGGAAACTGTTAAAGAAGAAGAAAAGAACAGAAACTGTTCAAGAAGTAGAAAAGAACGGAAACTGTTCAAGAAGAGAAGAACAGAAACTGTTCAAGAAGAAAAGAAAGGAAACTGTTCAAGAAGAAGGAAAAGAACAAACTGTTCAAAAAGAATAGAAACTGTTCAAGAAGCAGAAAAGAACGGAAACTGTTCAAGAAGTAGAAAAGAACGGAAACTGTTCAAGAAGAGAAGAATAGAAACTGTTCAGGAAGAAAAGAACAGAACCTGTTCAAGAAGATGAAAAGAACAGAAACTGTTCAAGAAGAAGAAAAGAACGGAAACTGTTCAAGAAGAAGAAAAGAACGGAAACTGTTCAAGAAGAAGAAAAGAACAGAAACTGTTGAAGAAGAAGAAAAGAACAGAAACTGTTCAAGAAGAAGAAAAGAACAGAATCTGTTGCAAACACTTCCCTTCCCTTCAGTTAAATGAGATGAAATGCACTCGTGCACGTCACTGAGGCCTTTACGTGCACGTCACTGAGGCCTTTACGTGCACGTTTAGGTGGGGTTGAGACAGTTGGATGTTGGAAACAGGAGGATTTCTGCTGTCCTCACTTTGAGGTTAAATTTCCTTTTTAACACACATTGAACATGGAAACAAAAGCAGTGCCAAGTACTGATGGCAGATACTAACACTTTTACTGTTAAACAGGTCTGGATGAGCTGTAGTTTCCTGTAAGAGGGTCCAAAATAACACCATGCTGTGTTTCCTGAGGCCTCCACCCTTCATCATGAACTCTCACACGTTTACAGTCCTTAAAACTCATAATTTCTGAACTACGGAAACCTGAACAGGCCAAAACTTCACCAAGAACAGTTCAGAACTGAAACACATCTGTTAAACATCTGTCTGCAGAGAGTTCAGCTGTGAGCTCAGTTTTACTCAGTAGGTTTAGTTCATCCTGTTGGTTCCAAAGTAAGAAGCTTAGCATCTTACCTGCGGTGAGGCCAAAAGTGTCCAGAAATACAAATGTCCCGTTTATCTTCTCAGCACAGAAGTACAGCCTGCAGTCCTCTGCTGAGATGGTTTTAACCACGAGGCTCTTATTCAGGATCGAATATTTGGTTTGAAAATCGGGAGAGGAGAAGATGACTGTTGTAGCAGAAAAATAGCGTCCGATCCTCGCTCTGAACTGACTGTGGATCTGCATGAACCAGTAGATGTCATTATTCCTGATGGAGCAGGTTAAAGTGACATCCTGACCCAGTTCTCCTCTGACCTCGGTCACCTTCTGGGCCTCTGAACAGACCAGAACCAGCAGCAGCAGCATCCACAGCAGATCCATGATCAGCATCAAACACTAAAGCAGTCGTCTGCAGCCAGCTCAGCTCTGATGAGAGGCCGTCCAGAAAGTGATCTTTACTTCCTGTTTCACAGGCTGATGAAGCCGAGCGGAACGACTGATAACAAACCACAAAATACCAAGTTAGGGTGGAAGTGAAACCTGTTCACCAGCAGACCTGCGGCAGGAGTCTGAGGCAGAGGTTAGCTTCACACATCATTTCACCGGTTTTGTCTCGATTGACTGGTGCACATAAGCAGGTGTAAAAGGTAATAAAATTAGAAATTTCCCCACTCTGGGACAAGAAGAAAAGAAAAGAAACTGTTCAAGAAGAAAAAAATAACAGAAACTGTTCAAGAAGAAAAGAAAGGAAACTGTTCAAGAAGAAGAAAAGAACAGAAACTGTTCAAGCAGAAAAGACCAAAAACTGTTCAAGAAGAAAAGAACGGAAACTGTTCAAGAAGAAAAGACCATAAACTGTTCAAGAAGAAAAGAACGGAAACTGTTCAAGAAGAAAAGAACGGAAACTGTTCAAGAAGAAAAGACCAGAAACTGTTCAAGAAGAAAAGAACGGAAACTGTTCAAGAAGAAAAGAACAGCAACTTTTCAAGAAGAAGAAAAGAACAAAAACTGTTCATGAAGATAAGAACAGAAACTGTTCAAGAAGCAGAAAAGAACAGAAACTGTTCAAGAAGAACAAAAACTGTTCATGAAGATAAGAACAGAAACTTTTCAAGAAGAAGAAAAGAAAAGAAACTGTTCAAGAAGAAAAAAATAGAAACTGTTCAAGAAGAAGAAAAGAACAGAAAATGTTCAAGAAGAAGAAGAGAACAGAAACTTTTCAAGAAGAAGAAAAGAACAGAAAATGTTCAAGAAGAAGAAAAGAACAGAAAATTTTCAGGAAGAAGAAAATAACAGAAACCCATTCAAGAAGAAAAGATCAGAAACTGTTCAAGAAGAAAAGAAAAGAAACTGTTCAAGAAGAAAAAAATAGAAACTGTTCAAGAAGAAGAAAAGAACGGAAAATGTTCAAGAAGAAGAAGAGAACGGAAACTGTTCAAGAAGAAGAAGAGAACGGAAACTGTTCAAGAAGAAAAAAAGAACAAAAACTGTTCAAGAAGAAGAAAAGAACGGAAACTGTTCAAGAAGAAAAGAACAGAAAATGTTCAAGACGAAAAGAACGGAATCTGTTCAAGAAGAAGAAAAGAACAGAAACTGTTGAAGCAGAAGAATAGAAACTGTTCAAGAAGAAGAAAAGAACAGAAACTGTTCAAGAAGAAAAGACCAGAAACTGTTCAAGAAGAAGAAAATAACAGAAACTGTTCAAGCAGAAAAGACCAAAAACTGTTCAAGAAGAAGAGAACGGAAACTGTTCAAGAAGAAAAGACCAGAAACTGTTCAAGAAGAAGAAAAGAATAGAAACTGTTCAAGAAGAAAAGAACGGAAACTGTTCAAGAAGCAGAAAAGAACAGAAACTGTTCAAGAAGAAAAGAACCTGTTCAAGAAGAAAAGAATGGAAACTGTTCAAGAAGAAAAGAACAGCAACTTTTAAAGAAGAAGAAAAGAACGAAACTGTTCATGAAGAAAAGAACAGAAACTGTTCAAGAAGAAAAGAACAGAACCTGTTCATGAAGAAAAGACCAGAAACTGTTCAAGAAGAAAAGAACAGAAACTGTTCAAGAAGAAAAGAACAGAACCTGTTCAAGAAAAAAAGAACAGAAACTGTTCAAGAAGAAAAGATCAGAACCTGTTCAAGAAGAAAAGAACAGAAACTGTTCAAGCAGAAAAGACCAAAAACTGTTCAAGAAGAAAAGAACGGAAACTGTTCAAGAAGAAAAGACCAGAAACTGTTCAAGAAGAAAAGACCAGAAACTGTTCAAGAAGAAGAAAAGAATAGAAACTGTTCAAGAAGAAAACAACGGAAACTGTTCAAGAAGAAAAGAACGGAAACTGTTCAAGAAGCAGAAAAGAACGGAAACTGTTCAAGAAGCAGAAAAGAACAGAAACTGTTCAAGAAGAAAAGTAAAGAACCTGTTCAAGAAGAAAAGATCAGAACCTGTTCAAGAAGAAAAGAACAGAAACTGTTCAAGAAGAAAAGAACAGAACCTGTTCATGAAGAAAAGAACAGAAACTGTTCAAGAAGAAAAGAACAGAAACTTTTCAAGAAGTAGAAAAGAACGGAAACTGTTCAAAAAGAAAAAAGAATAGAAACTATTCAGGAAGAAGAAAAGAACGGAAACTGTTCAGGAAGAAGAAAAGAATGGAAACTGTTAAAGAAGAAGAAAAGAACAGAAACTGTTCAAGAAGTAGAAAAGAACGGAAACTGTTCAAGAAGAGAAGAACAGAAACTGTTCAAGAAGAAAAGAAAGGAAACTGTTCAAGAAGAAGGAAAAGAACAAACTGTTCAAAAAGAATAGAAACTGTTCAAGAAGCAGAAAAGAACGGAAACTGTTCAAGAAGTAGAAAAGAACGGAAACTGTTCAAGAAGAGAAGAATAGAAACTGTTCAGGAAGAAAAGAACAGAACCTGTTCAAGAAGATGAAAAGAACAGAAACTGTTCAAGAAGCAGAAAAGAACGGAAACTGTTCAAGAAGCAGAAAAGAACAGAAACTGTTCAAGAAGCAGAAAAGAACAGAAACTGTTCAAGAAGAAAAGAAAAGAACCTGTTCAAGAAGAAAAGAAGAGAACCTGTTCAAGAAGAAAAGAATGGAAACTTCAAGAAGAAAAGACCAGCAACTTTTCAAGAAGAAGAAAAGAACAGAAACTGTTCATGAAGAAAAGAACAGAACCTGTTCAAGAAGAAAAGAACAGAACCTGTTCAAGAAGAAAAGAATGGAAACTGTTCAAGAAGAAAAGACCAGAAACTGTTCAAGAAGAAAAGAACAGAAACTGTTCAAAAAGAAAAAAGAATAGAAACTATTAAAGAAGAAGAAAAGAACAGAAACTGTTCAAGAAGTAGAAAAGAAAGGAAACTGTTCAAAAAGAATAGAAACTGTTCAAGAAGCAGAAAAGAACGGAAACTGTTCAAAAAGAAAAGAGAATAGAAACTGTTCAGGAAGAAAAGACAGGAAACTCTTCAAGAAGAAAATAACGGAAACTGTTCAAGAAGAAGAAAAGAATAGAAAATGTTCAAGAAGAAAAGAAGAACAGAAACTGTTCAAGAAGAAGAAAAGAATAGAAACTGTTCAAGACGAAAAGAACAGAAAATGTTTAAGAAGAAGAAAAGAACAGAAACTGTTCAATAAGAGGAAAAGAAAAGAAACTGTTCTAGAAGAAAAGAAAACAACCTGTTCAAGAAGGAAAGAACAGAACCTGTTCAAGAAGAAAAGAATGGAAACTGTTCAAGAAGAATAGAACAGCAACTTCTCAAGAAGAAGAAAAGAACAGAAACTGTTGAAGAAAAGAAAAGAACCTGTTCAAGAAGAAAAGAACAGAACCTGTTCATGAAGAAAAGAACAGAAACTGTTCAAGAAGAAAAAAATAACAGAAACTGTTCAAGAAGAAAAGAAAGGAAACTGTTCAAGAAGAAGAAAAGACCAGAAACTGTTCAAGAAGAAAAGACCAGAAACTGTTCAAGAAGAAGAAAAGAATAGAAACTGTTCAAGAAGAAAACAACGGAAACTGTTCAAGAAGAAAAGAACGGAAACTGTTCAAGAAGCAGAAAAGAACGGAAACTGTTCAAGAAGCAGAAAAGAACAGAAACTGTTCAAGAAGAAAAGTAAAGAACCTGTTCAAGAAGAAAAGATCAGAACCTGTTCAAGAAGAAAAGAACAGAAACTGTTCAAGAAGAAAAGAACAGAACCTGTTCATGAAGAAAAGAACAGAAACTGTTCAAGAAGAAAAGAACAGAAACTTTTCAAGAAGTAGAAAAGAACGGAAACTGTTCAAAAAGAAAAAAGAATAGAAACTATTCAGGAAGAAGAAAAGAACGGAAACTGTTCAGGAAGAAGAAAAGAATGGAAACTGTTAAAGAAGAAGAAAAGAACAGAAACTGTTCAAGAAGTAGAAAAGAACGGAAACTGTTCAAGAAGAGAAGAACAGAAACTGTTCAAGAAGAAAAGAAAGGAAACTGTTCAAGAAGAAGGAAAAGAACAAACTGTTCAAAAAGAATAGAAACTGTTCAAGAAGCAGAAAAGAACGGAAACTGTTCAAGAAGTAGAAAAGAACGGAAACTGTTCAAGAAGAGAAGAATAGAAACTGTTCAGGAAGAAAAGAACAGAACCTGTTCAAGAAGATGAAAAGAACAGAAACTGTTCAAGAAGCAGAAAAGAACGGAAACTGTTCAAGAAGCAGAAAAGAACAGAAACTGTTCAAGAAGCAGAAAAGAACAGAAACTGTTCAAGAAGAAAAGAAAAGAACCTGTTCAAGAAGAAAAGAAGAGAACCTGTTAAAGAAGAAAAGAATGGAAACTTCAAGAAGAAAAGACCAGCAACTTTTCAAGAAGAAGAAAAGAACAGAAACTGTTCATGAAGAAAAGAACAGAACCTGTTCAAGAAGAAAAGAACAGAACCTGTTCAAGAAGAAAAGAATGGAAACTGTTCAAGAAGAAAAGACCAGAAACTGTTCAAGAAGAAAAGAACAGAAACTGTTCAAAAAGAAAAAAGAATAGAAACTATTAAAGAAGAAGAAAAGAACAGAAACTGTTCAAGAAGTAGAAAAGAAAGGAAACTGTTCAAAAAGAATAGAAACTGTTCAAGAAGCAGAAAAGAACGGAAACTGTTCAAAAAGAAAAGAGAATAGAAACTGTTCAGGAAGAAAAGACAGGAAACTCTTCAAGAAGAAAATAACGGAAACTGTTCAAGAAGAAGAAAAGAATAGAAAATGTTCAAGAAGAAAAGAAGAACAGAAACTGTTCAAGAAGAAGAAAAGAATAGAAACTGTTCAAGACGAAAAGAACAGAAAATGTTTAAGAAGAAGAAAAGAACAGAAACTGTTCAATAAGAGGAAAAGAAAAGAAACTGTTCTAGAAGAAAAGAAAACAACCTGTTCAAGAAGGAAAGAACAGAACCTGTTCAAGAAGAAAAGAATGGAAACTGTTCAAGAAGAATAGAACAGCAACTTCTCAAGAAGAAGAAAAGAACAGAAACTGTTGAAGAAAAGAAAAGAACCTGTTCAAGAAGAAAAGAACAGAACCTGTTCATGAAGAAAAGAACAGAAACTGTTCAAGAAGAAAAAAATAACAGAAACTGTTCAAGAAGAAAAGAAAGGAAACTGTTCAAGAAGAAGAAAAGAACAGAAAATGTTCAAGAAGAAAAGAACGGAAACTGTTCAAGAAGAAAAGACCATAAACTGTTCAAGAAGAAAAGACCATAAACTGTTCAAGAAGAAGAAAAGAATAGAAACTGTTCAAGAAGAAAAGAACGGAAACTGTTCAAGAAGCAGAAAAGAACGGAAACTGTTCAAGAAGAAGAAAAGAACAGAACCTGTTCATGAAGAAAAGAACAGAAACTGTTCAAGCAGAAAAGACCAAAAACTGTTCCAAGAAGAAAAGAACGGAAACTGTTCAAGAAGAAAAGACCAGAAACTGTTCAAGAAGAAAAGAACGGAAACTGTTCAAGAAGAAAAGAACGGAAACTGTTCAAGAAGAAAAGAACGGAAACTGTTCAAGAAGAAAAGAACAGCAACTTTTCAAGAAGAAGAAAAGAACAAAAACTGTTCATGAAGATAAGAACAGAAACTGTTCAAGAAGCAGAAAAGAACAGAAACTGTTCAAGAAGAACAAAAACTGTTCATGAAGATAAGAACAGAAACTTTTCAAGAAGAAGAAAAGAAAAGAAACTGTTCAAGAAGAAAAAAATAGAAACTGTTCAAGAAGAAAAAATAGAAACTGTTCAAGAAGAAAAAAATAGAAACTGTTCAAGAAGAAGAAAAGAACAGAAACTTTTCAAGAAGAAGAAAAGAACAGAAAATGTTCAAGAAGAAGAAAAGAACAGAAAATATTCAGGAAGAAGAAAAGAACAGAAAATATTCAGGAAGAAGAAAAGAACAGAAACCCATTCAAGAAGAAAAGATCAGAAACTGTTCAAGAAGAAAAGAAAAGAAACTGTTCAAGAAGAAAAAAATAGAAACTGTTCAAGAAGAAGAAAAGAACGGAAAATGTTCAAGAAGAAGAAGAGAACGGAAACTGTTCAAGAAGAAAAGAACAGAAAATGTTCAAGAAGAAGAAAAGAAAGGAAACTGTTCAAAAAGAATAGAAACTGTTCAAGAAGCAGAAAAGAACGGAAACTGTTCAAAAAGAAAAGAGAATAGAAACTGTTCAGGAAGAAAAGACAGGAAACTCTTCAAGAAGAAAATAACGGAAACTGTTCAAGAAGAAGAAAAGAATAGAAAATGTTCAAGAAGAAAAGAAGAACAGAAACTGTTCAAGAAGAAGAAAAGAATAGAAACTGTTCAAGACGAAAAGAACAGAAAATGTTTAAGAAGAAGAAAAGAACAGAAACTGTTCAATAAGAGGAAAAGAAAAGAAACTGTTCTAGAAGAAAAGAAAAGAACCTGTTCAAGAAGGAAAGAACAGAACCTGTTCAAGAAGAAAAGAATGGAAACTGTTCAAGAAGAATAGAACAGCAACTTCTCAAGAAGAAGAAAAGAACAGAAACTGTTCAAGAAGAAAAGAACAGAAACTGTTCAAGAAGAAAAGAAAAGAACCTGTTCAAGAAGAAAAGAACAGAACCTGTTCATGAAGAAAAGAACAGAAACTGTTCAAGAAGAAAAAAATAACAGAAACTGTTCAAGAAGAAAAGAAAGGAAACTGTTCAAGAAGAAGAAAAGAACAGAAAATGTTCAAGAAGAAAAGAACGGAAACTGTTCAAGAAGAAAAGACCATAAACTGTTCAAGAAGAAAAGACCATAAACTGTTCAAGAAGAAGAAAAGAATAGAAACTGTTCAAGAAGAAAAGAACGGAAACTGTTCAAGAAGAACAAAAACTGTTCATGAAGATAAGAACAGAAACTTTTCAAGAAGAAGAAAAGAAAAGAAACTGTTCAAGAAGAAAAAAATAGAAACTGTTCAAGAAGAAAAAAATAGAAACTGTTCAAGAAGAAAAAAATAGAAACTGTTCAAGAAGAAAAAAATAGAAACTGTTCAAGAAGAAGAAAAGAACAGAAACCTTTCAAGAAGAAGAAAAGAACAGAAAATGTTCAAGAAGAAGAAAAGAACAGAAAATATTCAGGAAGAAGAAAAGAACAGAAAATATTCAGGAAGAAGAAAAGAACAGAAACCCATTCAAGAAGAAAAGATCAGAAACTGTTCAAGAAGAAAAGAAAAGAAACTGTTCAAGAAGAAAAAAATAGAAACTGTTCAAGAAGAACAAAAACTGTTCATGAAGATAAGAACAGAAACTGTTCAAGAAGCAGAAAAGAACAGAAACTGTTCAAGAAGAACAAAAACTGTTCATGAAGATAAGAACAGAAACTTTTCAAGAAGAAGAAAAGAAAAGAAACTGTTCAAGAAGAAAAAAATAGAAACTGTTCAAGAAGAAAAAAATAGAAACTGTTCAAGAAGAAAAAAATAGAAACTGTTCAAGAAGAAGAAAAGAACAGAAACTTTTCAAGAAGAAGAAAAGAACAGAAAATGTTCAAGAAGAAGAAAAGAACAGAAAATATTCAGGAAGAAGAAAAGAACAGAAAATATTCAGGAAGAAGAAAAGAACAGAAACCCATTCAAGAAGAAAAGATCAGAAACTGTTCAAGAAGAAAAGAAAAGAAACTGTTCAAGAAGAAAAAAATAGAAACTGTTCAAGAAGAAGAAAAGAACGGAAAATGTTCAAGAAGAAGAAGAGAACGGAAACTGTTCAAGAAGAAAAAAAGAACAAAAACTGTTCAAGAAGAAGAAAAGAACGGAAACTGTTCAAGAAGAAAAGAACAGAAAATGTTCAAGAAGAAGAAAAGAAAGGAAACTGTTCAAAAAGAATAGAAACTGTTCAAGAAGCAGAAAAGAACGGAAACTGTTCAAAAAGAAAAGAGAATAGAAACTGTTCAGGAAGAAAAGACAGGAAACTCTTCAAGAAGAAAATAACGGAAACTGTTCAAGAAGAAGAAAAGAATAGAAAATGTTCAAGAAGAAAAGAAGAACAGAAACTGTTCAAGAAGAAGAAAAGAATAGAAACTGTTCAAGACGAAAAGAACAGAAAATGTTTAAGAAGAAGAAAAGAACAGAAACTGTTCAATAAGAGGAAAAGAAAAGAAACTGTTCTAGAAGAAAAGAAAAGAACCTGTTCAAGAAGGAAAGAACAGAACCTGTTCAAGAAGAAAAGAATGGAAACTGTTCAAGAAGAATAGAACAGCAACTTCTCAAGAAGAAGAAAAGAACAGAAACTGTTCAAGAAGAAAAGAACAGAAACTGTTCAAGAAGAAAAGAAAAGAACCTGTTCAAGAAGAAAAGAACAGAACCTGTTCATGAAGAAAAGAACAGAAACTGTTCAAGAAGAAAAAAATAACAGAAACTGTTCAAGAAGAAAAGAAAGGAAACTGTTCAAGAAGAAGAAAAGAACAGAAAATGTTCAAGAAGAAAAGAACGGAAACTGTTCAAGAAGAAAAGACCATAAACTGTTCAAGAAGAAAAGACCATAAACTGTTCAAGAAGAAGAAAAGAATAGAAACTGTTCAAGAAGAAAAGAACGGAAACTGTTCAAGAAGAACAAAAACTGTTCATGAAGATAAGAACAGAAACTTTTCAAGAAGAAGAAAAGAAAAGAAACTGTTCAAGAAGAAAAAAATAGAAACTGTTCAAGAAGAAAAAAATAGAAACTGTTCAAGAAGAAAAAAATAGAAACTGTTCAAGAAGAAGAAAAGAACAGAAACCTTTCAAGAAGAAGAAAAGAACAGAAAATGTTCAAGAAGAAGAAAAGAACAGAAAATATTCAGGAAGAAGAAAAGAACAGAAAATATTCAGGAAGAAGAAAAGAACAGAAACCCATTCAAGAAGAAAAGATCAGAAACTGTTCAAGAAGAAAAGAAAAGAAACTGTTCAAGAAGAAAAAAATAGAAACTGTTCAAGAAGAACAAAAACTGTTCATGAAGATAAGAACAGAAACTGTTCAAGAAGCAGAAAAGAACAGAAACTGTTCAAGAAGAACAAAAACTGTTCATGAAGATAAGAACAGAAACTTTTCAAGAAGAAGAAAAGAAAAGAAACTGTTCAAGAAGAAAAAAATAGAAACTGTTCAAGAAGAAAAAAATAGAAACTGTTCAAGAAGAAAAAAATAGAAACTGTTCAAGAAGAAGAAAAGAACAGAAACTTTTCAAGAAGAAGAAAAGAACAGAAAATGTTCAAGAAGAAGAAAAGAACAGAAAATATTCAGGAAGAAGAAAAGAACAGAAAATATTCAGGAAGAAGAAAAGAACAGAAACCCATTCAAGAAGAAAAGATCAGAAACTGTTCAAGAAGAAAAGAAAAGAAACTGTTCAAGAAGAAAAAAATAGAAACTGTTCAAGAAGAAGAAAAGAACGGAAAATGTTCAAGAAGAAGAAGAGAACGGAAACTGTTCAAGAAGAAAAAAAGAACAAAAACTGTTCAAGAAGAAGAAAAGAACGGAAACTGTTCAAGAAGAAAAGAACAGAAAATGTTCAAGAAGAAGAAAAGAAAGGAAACTGTTCAAAAAGAATAGAAACTGTTCAAGAAGCAGAAAAGAACGGAAACTGTTCAAAAAGAAAAGAGAATAGAAACTGTTCAGGAAGAAAAGACAGGAAACTCTTCAAGAAGAAAATAACGGAAACTGTTCAAGAAGAAGAAAAGAATAGAAAATGTTCAAGAAGAAAAGAAGAACAGAAACTGTTCAAGAAGAAGAAAAGAATAGAAACTGTTCAAGACGAAAAGAACAGAAAATGTTTAAGAAGAAGAAAAGAACAGAAACTGTTCAATAAGAGGAAAAGAAAAGAAACTGTTCTAGAAGAAAAGAAAAGAACCTGTTCAAGAAGGAAAGAACAGAACCTGTTCAAGAAGAAAAGAATGGAAACTGTTCAAGAAGAATAGAACAGCAACTTCTCAAGAAGAAGAAAAGAACAGAAACTGTTCAAGAAGAAAAGAACAGAAACTGTTCAAGAAGAAAAGAAAAGAACCTGTTCAAGAAGAAAAGAACAGAACCTGTTCATGAAGAAAAGAACAGAAACTGTTCAAGAAGAAAAAAATAACAGAAACTGTTCAAGAAGAAAAGAAAGGAAACTGTTCAAGAAGAAGAAAAGAACAGAAAATGTTCAAGAAGAAAAGAACGGAAACTGTTCAAGAAGAAAAGACCATAAACTGTTCAAGAAGAAAAGACCATAAACTGTTCAAGAAGAAGAAAAGAATAGAAACTGTTCAAGAAGAAAAGAACGGAAACTGTTCAAGAAGAACAAAAACTGTTCATGAAGATAAGAACAGAAACTTTTCAAGAAGAAGAAAAGAAAAGAAACTGTTCAAGAAGAAAAAAATAGAAACTGTTCAAGAAGAAAAAAATAGAAACTGTTCAAGAAGAAAAAAATAGAAACTGTTCAAGAAGAAGAAAAGAACAGAAACCTTTCAAGAAGAAGAAAAGAACAGAAAATGTTCAAGAAGAAGAAAAGAACAGAAAATATTCAGGAAGAAGAAAAGAACAGAAAATATTCAGGAAGAAGAAAAGAACAGAAACCCATTCAAGAAGAAAAGATCAGAAACTGTTCAAGAAGAAAAGAAAAGAAACTGTTCAAGAAGAAAAAAATAGAAACTGTTCAAGAAGAACAAAAACTGTTCATGAAGATAAGAACAGAAACTGTTCAAGAAGCAGAAAAGAACAGAAACTGTTCAAGAAGAACAAAAACTGTTCATGAAGATAAGAACAGAAACTTTTCAAGAAGAAGAAAAGAAAAGAAACTGTTCAAGAAGAAAAAAATAGAAACTGTTCAAGAAGAAAAAAATAAAAACTGTTCAAGAAGAAAAAAATAGAAACTGTTCAAGAAGAAGAAAAGAACAGAAACTTTTCAAGAAGAAGAAAAGAACAGAAAATGTTCAAGAAGAAGAAAAGAACAGAAAATATTCAGGAAGAAGAAAAGAACAGAAAATATTCAGGAAGAAGAAAAGAACAGAAACCCATTCAAGAAGAAAAGATCAGAAACTGTTCAAGAAGAAAAGAAAAGAAACTGTTCAAGAAGAAAAAAATAGAAACTGTTCAAGAAGAAAAGAAAAGAAACTGTTCAAGAAGAAAAAAATAGAAACTGTTCAAGAAGAAGAAAAGAACGGAAAATGTTCAAGAAGAAGAAGAGAACGGAAACTGTTCAAGAAGAAAAAAAGAACAAAAACTGTTCAAGAAGAAGAAAAGAACGGAAACTGTTCAAGAAGAAAAGAACAGAAAATGTTCAAGAAGAAGAAAAGAAAGGAAACTGTTCAAAAAGAATAGAAACTGTTCAAGAAGCAGAAAAGAACGGAAACTGTTCAAAAAGAAAAGAGAATAGAAACTGTTCAGGAAGAAAAGACAGGAAACTCTTCAAGAAGAAAATAACGGAAACTGTTCAAGAAGAAGAAAAGAATAGAAAATGTTCAAGAAGAAAAGAAGAACAGAAACTGTTCAAGAAGAAGAAAAGAATAGAAACTGTTCAAGACGAAAAGAACAGAAAATGTTTAAGAAGAAGAAAAGAACAGAAACTGTTCAATAAGAGGAAAAGAAAAGAAACTGTTCTAGAAGAAAAGAAAAGAACCTGTTCAAGAAGGAAAGAACAGAACCTGTTCAAGAAGAAAAGAATGGAAACTGTTCAAGAAGAATAGAACAGCAACTTCTCAAGAAGAAGAAAAGAACAGAAACTGTTCAAGAAGAAAAGAACAGAAACTGTTCAAGAAGAAAAGAAAAGAACCTGTTCAAGAAGAAAAGAACAGAACCTGTTCATGAAGAAAAGAACAGAAACTGTTCAAGAAGAAAAAAATAACAGAAACTGTTCAAGAAGAAAAGAAAGGAAACTGTTCAAGAAGAAGAAAAGAACAGAAAATGTTCAAGAAGAAAAGAACGGAAACTGTTCAAGAAGAAAAGACCATAAACTGTTCAAGAAGAAAAGACCATAAACTGTTCAAGAAGAAGAAAAGAATAGAAACTGTTCAAGAAGAAAAGAACGGAAACTGTTCAAGAAGCAGAAAAGAACGGAAACTGTTCAAGAAGAAGAAAAGAACAGAACCTGTTCATGAAGAAAAGAACAGAAACTGTTCAAGCAGAAAAGACCAAAAACTGTTCCAAGAAGAAAAGAACGGAAACTGTTCAAGAAGAAAAGACCAGAAACTGTTCAAGAAGAAAAGAACGTAAACTGTTCAAGAAGAAAAGAACGGAAACTGTTCAAGAAGAAAAGAACGGAAACTGTTCAAGAAGAAAAGAACAGCAACTTTTCAAGAAGAAGAAAAGAACAAAAACTGTTCATGAAGATAAGAACAGAAACTGTTCAAGAAGCAGAAAAGAACAGAAACTGTTCAAGAAGAACAAAAACTGTTCATGAAGATAAGAACAGAAACTGTTCAAGAAGAAGAAAAGAACAGAAACTTTTCAAGAAGAAAAGACCAGAAACTGTTCAAGAAGAAGAAAATAACAGAAACTGTTCAAGCAGAAAAGACCAAAAACTGTTCAAGAAGAAGAGAACGGAAACTGTTCAAGAAGAAAAGACCAGAAACTGTTCAAGAAGAAGAAAAGAATAGAAACTGTTCAAGAAGAAAAGAACGGAAACTGTTCAAGAAGCAGAAAAGAACAGAAACGGTTCAAGAAGAAAATAACCTGTTCAAGAAGAAAAGAATGGAAACTGTTCAAGAAGAAAAGAACAGCAACTTTTAAAGAAGAAGAAAAGAACGAAACTGTTCATGAAGAAAAGAACAGAAACTGTTCAAGAAGAAAAGAACAGAACCTGTTCATGAAGAAAAGACCAGAACTGTTCAAGAAGAAAAGAACAGAAACTGTTCAAGAAGAAAAGAACAGAACCTGTTCAAGAAGAAAAGAACAGAAACTGTTCAAGAAGAAAAGATCAGAACCTGTTCAAGAAGAAAAGAACAGAAACTGTTCAAGCAGAAAAGACCAAAAACTGTTCAAGAAGAAAAGACCAGAAACTGTTCAAGAAGAAAAGACCAGAAACTGTTCAAGAAGAAAAGACCAGAAACTGTTCAAG
The DNA here is from genome assembly GCF_036924035.1 of Leuresthes tenuis. Lineage (NCBI taxonomy): Eukaryota > Metazoa > Chordata > Actinopteri > Atheriniformes > Atherinopsidae > Leuresthes > Leuresthes tenuis. The sequence continues at coordinate 36,098,290 of NW_027325355.1, read as the reverse complement.
AAGAAGAAAAGAATAGAAACTGTTCAAGAAGAAAACAACGGAAACTGTTCAAGAAGAAAAGAACGGAAACTGTTCAAGAAGCAGAAAAGAACGGAAACTGTTCAAGAAGCAGAAAAGAACAGAAACTGTTCAAGAAGAAAAGTAAAGAACCTGTTCAAGAAGAAAAGATCAGAACCTGTTCAAGAAGAAAAGAACAGAAACTGTTCAAGAAGAAAAGAACAGAACCATTTCATGAAGAAAAGAACAGAAACTGTTCAAGAAGAAAAGAACAGAAACTTTTCAAGAAGTAGAAAAGAACGGAAACTGTTCAAGAAGAGAAGAACAGAAACTGTTCAAGAAGAAAAGAAAGGAAACTGTTCAAGAAGAAGGAAAAGAACAAACTGTTCAAGAAGTAGAAAAGAACGGAAACTGTTCAAGAAGAGAAGAATAGGAACTGTTCAGGAAGAAAAGAACAGAAACTATTCAGGAAGAAGAAAAGAACGGAAACTGTTCAGGAAGAAGAAAAGAATGGAAACTGTTAAAGAAGAAGAAAAGAACGGAAACTGTTCAAGAAGAGAAGAACAGAAACTGTTCAAGAAGAAAAGAACAGAAACTGTTCAAGAAGAAAAGAACAGAAACTGTTCAAGCAGAAAATACCAAAAACTGTTCAAGAAGAAAAGAACGGAAACTGTTCAAGAAGAAAAGACCAGAAACTGTTCAAGAAGAAAAGACCAGAAACTGTTCAAGAAGAAGAAAAGAATAGAAACTGTTCAAGAAGAAAACAACGGAAACTGTTCAAGAAGAAAAGAACGGAAACTGTTCAAGAAGCAGAAAAGAACGGAAACTGTTCAAGAAGCAGAAAAGAACAGAAACTGTTCAAGAAGAAAAGTAAAGAACCTGTTCAAGAAGAAAAGATCAGAACCTGTTCAAGAAGAAAAGAACAGAAACTGTTCAAGAAGAAAAGAACAGAACCTGTTCATGAAGAAAAGAACAGAAACTGTTCAAGAAGAAAAGAACAGAAACTTTTCAAGAAGTAGAAAAGAACGGAAACTGTTCAAAAAGAAAAAAGAATAGAAACTATTCAGGAAGAAGAAAAGAACGGAAACTGTTCAGGAAGAAGAAAAGAATGGAAACTGTTAAAGAAGAAGAAAAGAACAGAAACTGTTCAAGAAGTAGAAAAGAACGGAAACTGTTCAAGAAGAGAAGAACAGAAACTGTTCAAGAAGAAAAGAAAGGAAACTGTTCAAGAAGAAGGAAAAGAACAAACTGTTCAAAAAGAATAGAAACTGTTCAAGAAGCAGAAAAGAACGGAAACTGTTCAAGAAGTAGAAAAGAACGGAAACTGTTCAAGAAGAGAAGAATAGAAACTGTTCAGGAAGAAAAGAACAGAACCTGTTCAAGAAGATGAAAAGAACAGAAACTGTTCAAGAAGCAGAAAAGAACGGAAACTGTTCAAGAAGCAGAAAAGAACAGAAACTGTTCAAGAAGCAGAAAAGAACAGAAACTGTTCAAGAAGAAAAGAAAAGAACCTGTTCAAGAAGAAAAGAAGAGAACCTGTTCAAGAAGAAAAGAATGGAAACTTCAAGAAGAAAAGACCAGCAACTTTTCAAGAAGAAGAAAAGAACAGAAACTGTTCATGAAGAAAAGAACAGAACCTGTTCAAGAAGAAAAGAATGGAAACTGTTCAAGAAGAAAAGACCAGAAACTGTTCAAGAAGAAAAGAACAGAAACTGTTCAAAAAGAAAAAAGAATAGAAACTATTAAAGAAGAAGAAAAGAACAGAAACTGTTCAAGAAGTAGAAAAGAAAGGAAACTGTTCAAAAAGAATAGAAACTGTTCAAGAAGCAGAAAAGAACGGAAACTGTTCAAAAAGAAAAGAGAATAGAAACTGTTCAGGAAGAAAAGACAGGAAACTCTTCAAGAAGAAAATAACGGAAACTGTTCAAGAAGAAGAAAAGAATAGAAAATGTTCAAGAAGAAAAGAAGAACAGAAACTGTTCAAGAAGAAGAAAAGAATAGAAACTGTTCAAGACGAAAATAACAGAAAATGTTTAAGAAGAAGAAAACAACAGAAACTGTTCAATAAGAGGAAAAGAAAAGAAACTGTTCTAGAAGAAAAGAAAAGAACCTGTTCAAGAAGGAAAGAACAGAACCTGTTCAAGAAGAAAAGAACAGAAACTGTTCAAGAAGAAAAGAAAAGAACCTGTTCAAGAAGAAAAGAACAGAACCTGTTCATGAAGAAAAGAACAGAAACTGTTCAAGAAGAAAAAAATAACAGAAACTGTTCAAGAAGAAAAGAAAGGAAACTGTTCAAGAAGAAGAAAAGAACAGAAAATGTTCAAGAAGAAAAGAACGGAAACTGTTCAAGAAGAAAAGACCATAAACTGTTCAAGAAGAAAAGACCATAAACTGTTCAAGAAGAAGAAAAGAATAGAAACTGTTCAAGAAGAAAAGAACGGAAACTGTTCAAGAAGCAGAAAAGAACGAAAACTGTTCAAGAAGAAGAAAAGAACAGAACCTGTTCATGAAGAAAAGAACAGAAACTGTTCAAGCAGAAAAGACCAAAAACTGTTCCAAGAAGAAAAGAACGGAAACTGTTCAAGAAGAAAAGACCAGAAACTGTTCAAGAAGAAAAGAACGGAAACTGTTCAAGAAGAAAAGAACGGAAACTGTTCAAGAAGAAAAGAACGGAAACTGTTCAAGAAGAAAAGAACAAAAACTGTTCATGAAGATAAGAACAGAAACTGTTCAAGAAGCAGAAAAGAACAGAAACTGTTCAAGAAGAACAAAAACTGTTCATGAAGATAAGAACAGAAACTTTTCAAGAAGAAGAAAAAAATAGAAACTGTTCAAGAAGAAGAAAAGAACAGAAACTTTTCAAGAAGAAGAAAAGAACAGAAAATGTTCAAGAAGAAGAAAAGAACAGAAAATATTCAGGAAGAAGAAAATAACAGAAACCCATTCAAGAAGAAAAGATCAGAAACTGTTCAAGAAGAAAAGAAAAGAAACTGTTCAAGAAGAAAAAAATAGAAACTGTTCAAGAAGAAGAAAAGAACGGAAAATGTTCAAGAAGAAGAAGAGAACAGAAACTTTTCAAGAAGAAGAAAAGAACAGAAAATGTTCAAGAAGAAGAAAAGAACAGAAACTGTTCAAGAAGTAGAAAAGAACGGAAACTGTTCAAGAAGAGAAGAACAGAAAATGTTCAAGAAGAAGAAAAGAACAGAAACTGTTCAAGAAGTAGAAAAGAACAAAAACTGTTCAAGAAGAAGAAAAGAACGGAAACTGTTCAAGAAGAAAAGAACAGAAAATGTTCAAGACGAAAAGAACGGAATCTGTTCAAGAAGAAGAAAAGAACAGAAACTGTTGAAGCAGAAGAATAGAAACTGTTCAAGAAGAAGAAAAGAACAGAAACTGTTCAAGAAGAAAAGACCAGAAACTGTTCAAGAAGAAGAAAATAACAGAAACTGTTCAAGCAGAAAAGACCAAAAACTGTTCAAGAAGAAGAGAACGGAAACTGTTCAAGAAGAAAAGACCAGAAACTGTTCAAGAAGAAGAAAAGAATAGAAACTGTTCAAGAAGAAAAGAACGGAAACTGTTCAAGAAGCAGAAAAGAACAGAAGCTGTTCAAGAAGAAAAGAACCTGTTCAAGAAGAAAAGAATGGAAACTGTTCAAGAAGAAAAGAACAGCAACTTTTAAAGAAGAAGAAAAGAACGAAACTGTTCATGAAGAAAAGAACAGAAACTGTTCAAGAAGAAAAGAACAGAACCTGTTCATGAAGAAAAGACCAGAACTGTTCAAGAAGAAAAGAACAGAAACTGTTCAAGAAGAAAAGATCAGAACCTGTTCAAGAAGAAAAGAACAGAAACTGTTCAAGAAGAAAAGACCAGAAACTGTTCAAGAAGAAGAAAAGAATAGAAACTGTTCAAGAAGAAAACAACGGAAACTGTTCAAGAAGAAAAGAACGGAAACTGTTCAAGAAGCAGAAAAGAACGGAAACTGTTCAAGAAGCAGAAAAGAACAGAAACTGTTCAAGAAGAAAAGTAAAGAACCTGTTCAAGAAGAAAAGATCAGAACCTGTTCAAGAAGAAAAGAACAGAAACTGTTCAAGAAGAAAAGAACAGAACCATTTCATGAAGAAAAGAACAGAAACTGTTCAAGAAGAAAAGAACAGAAACTTTTCAAGAAGTAGAAAAGAACGGAAACTGTTCAAGAAGAGAAGAACAGAAACTGTTCAAGAAGAAAAGAAAGGAAACTGTTCAAGAAGAAGGAAAAGAACAAACTGTTCAAGAAGTAGAAAAGAACGGAAACTGTTCAAGAAGAGAAGAATAGAAACTATTCAGGAAGAAGAAAAGAACGGAAACTGTTCAGGAAGAAGAAAAGAATGGAAACTGTTAAAGAAGAAGAAAAGAACAGAAACTGTTCAAGAAGTAGAAAAGAACGGAAACTGTTCAAGAAGAGAAGAACAGAAACTGTTCAAGAAGAAAAGTAAAGAACCTGTTCAAGAAGAAAAGATCAGAACCTGTTCAAGAAGAAAAGAACAGAAACTGTTCAAGAAGAAAAGAACAGAACCATTTCATGAAAAAAAGAACAGAAACTGTTCAAGAAGAAAAGAACAGAAACTTTTCAAGAAGTAGAAAAGAACGGAAACTGTTCAAGAAGAGAAGAACAGAAACTGTTCAAGAAGAAAAGAAAGGAAACTGTTCAAGAAGAAGAAAAGAACGGAAACTGTTCAGGAAGAAGAAAAGAATGGAAACTGTTAAAGAAGAAGAAAAGAACAGAAACTGTTCAAGAAGTAGAAAAGAACGGAAACTGTTCAAGAAGAAAAGAACAGAAACTGTTCAAGAAGAAAAGAAAGGAAACTGTTCAAGAAGAAGGAAAAGAACAAACTGTTCAAAAAGAATAGAAACTGTTCAAGAAGCAGAAAAGAACGGAAACTGTTCAAGAAGTAGAAAAGAACGGAAACTGTTCAAGAAGAGAAGAATAGAAACTGTTCAGGAAGAAAAGAACAGAACCTGTTCAAGAAGATGAAAAGAACAGAAACTGTTCAAGAAGCAGAAAAGAACGGAAACTGTTCAAGAAGCAGAAAAGAACAGAAACTGTTCAAGAAGAAAAGAAAAGAACCTGTTCAAGAAGAAAAGAAGAGAACCTGTTCAAGAAGAAAAGAATGGAAACTGTTCAAGAAGAAAAGACCAGAAACTGTTCAAGAAGAAAAGAACAGAAACTGTTCAAAAAGAAAAAAGAATAGAAACTATTAAAGAAGAAGAAAAGAACAGAAACTGTTCAAGAAGTAGAAAAGAAAGGAAACTGTTCAAAAAGAATAGAAACTGTTCAAGAAGCAGAAAAGAACGGAAACTGTTCAAAAAGAAAAGAGAATAGAAACTGTTCAGGAAGAAAAGACAGGAAACTCTTCAAGAAGAAAATAACGGAAACTGTTCAAGAAGAAGAAAAGAATAGAAAATGTTCAAGAAGAAAAGAAGAACAGAAACTGTTCAAGAAGAAGAAAAGAATAGAAACTGTTCAAGACGAAAAGAACAGAAAATGTTTAAGAAGAAGAAAAGAACAGAAACTGTTCAATAAGAGGAAAAGAAAAGAAACTGTTCTAGAAGAAAAGAAAACAACCTGTTCAAGAAGGAAAGAACAGAACCTGTTCAAGAAGAAAAGAATGGAAACTGTTCAAGAAGAATAGAACAGCAACTTCTCAAGAAGAAGAAAAGAACAGAAACTGTTCAAGAAAAGAAAAGAACCTGTTCAAGAAGAAAAGAACAGAACCTGTTCATGAAGAAAAGAACAGAAACTGTTCAAGAAGAAAAAAATAACAGAAACTGTTCAAGAAGAAAAGAAAGGAAACTGTTCAAGAAGAAGAAAAGACCAGAAACTGTTCAAGAAGAAAAGACCAGAAACTGTTCAAGAAGAAGAAAAGAATAGAAACTGTTCAAGAAGAAAACAACGGAAACTGTTCAAGAAGAAAAGAACGGAAACTGTTCAAGAAGCAGAAAAGAACGGAAACTGTTCAAGAAGCAGAAAAGAACAGAAACTGTTCAAGAAGAAAAGTAAAGAACCTGTTCAAGAAGAAAAGATCAGAACCTGTTCAAGAAGAAAAGAACAGAAACTGTTCAAGAAGAAAAGAACAGAACCTGTTCATGAAGAAAAGAACAGAAACTGTTCAAGAAGAAAAGAACAGAAACTTTTCAAGAAGTAGAAAAGAACGGAAACTGTTCAAAAAGAAAAAAGAATAGAAACTATTCAGGAAGAAGAAAAGAACGGAAACTGTTCAGGAAGAAGAAAAGAATGGAAACTGTTAAAGAAGAAGAAAAGAACAGAAACTGTTCAAGAAGTAGAAAAGAACGGAAACTGTTCAAGAAGAAAAGAACAGTAACTTTTCAAGAAGAAGAAAAGAACAGAAACTGTTCATGAAGATAAGAACAGAAACTGTTCAAGAAGCAGAAAAGAACAGTAACTTTTCAAGAAGAAGAAAAGAAAAGAAACTGTTCAAGAAGAAAAAAATAGAAACTGTTCAAGAAGAAGAAAAGAACGAAAAATGTTCAAGAAGAAAAGAACAGAAAATGTTCAAGAAGAAGAAAAGAAAGGAAACTGTTCAAAAAGAATAGAAACTGTTCAAGAAGCAGAAAAGAACGGAAACTGTTCAAAAAGAAAAGAGAATAGAAACTGTTCAGGAAGAAAAGACAGGAAACTCTTCAAGAAGAAAATAACGGAAACTGTTCAAGAAGAAGAAAAGAATAGAAAATGTTCAAGAAGAAAAGAAGAACAGAAACTGTTCAAGAAGAAGAAAAGAATAGAAACTGTTCAAGACGAAAAGAACAGAAAATGTTTAAGAAGAAGAAAAGAACAGAAACTGTTCAATAAGAGGAAAAGAAAAGAAACTGTTCTAGAAGCAGAAAAGAACGGAAACTGTTCAAGAAGAGAAGAACAGAAACTGTTCAAGAAGAAAAGAAAGGAAACTGTTCAAGAAGTAGAAAAGAACGGAAACTGTTCAAGAAGAGAAGAATAGAAACTGTTCAGGAAGAAAAGAACAGAAACTATTCAGGAAGAAGAAAAGAACGGAAACTGTTCAGGAAGAAGAAAAGAATGGAAACTGTTAAAGAAGAAGAAAAGAACAGAAACTGTTCAAGAAGTAGAAAAGAACGGAAACTGTTCAAGAAGAGAAGAACAGAAACTGTTCAAGAAGAAAAGAAAGGAAACTGTTCAAGAAGAAGGAAAAGAACAAACTGTTCAAAAAGAATAGAAACTGTTCAAGAAGCAGAAAAGAACGGAAACTGTTCAAGAAGTAGAAAAGAACGGAAACTGTTCAAGAAGAGAAGAATAGAAACTGTTCAGGAAGAAAAGAACAGAACCTGTTCAAGAAGATGAAAAGAACAGAAACTGTTCAAGAAGCAGAAAAGAACGGAAACTGTTCAAGAAGCAGAAAAGAACAGAAACTGTTCAAGAAGAAAAGAAAAGAACCTGTTCAAGAAGAAAAGAAGAGAACCTGTTCAAGAAGAAAAGAATGGAAACTTCAAGAAGAAAAGACCAGCAACTTTTCAAGAAGAAGAAAAGAACAGAAACTGTTCATGAAGAAAAGAACAGAACCTGTTCAAGAAGAAAAGAATGGAAACTGTTCAAGAAGAAAAGACCAGAAACTGAAGAAGAAGAAAAGAACAGAAACTGTTCAAGAAGTAGAAAACTGTTCAAGAAGAGAAGAACAGAAACTGTTTAAGAAGAAAAGAAAGGAAACTGTTCAAGAAGAAGAAAAGAAAGGAAACTGTTCAAAAAGAATAGAAACTGTTCAAGAAGCAGAAAAGAACGGAAACTGTTCAAAAAGAAAAGAGAATAGAAACTGTTCAGGAAGAAAAGACAGGAAACTCTTCAAGAAGAAAATAACGGAAACTGTTCAAGAAGAAGAAAAGAATAGAAACTGTTCAAGACGAAAAGAACAGAAAATGTTTAAGAAGAAGAAAAGAACAGAAACTGTTCAATAAGAGGAAAAGAAAAGAAACTGTTCTAGAAGAAAAGAAAAGAACCTGTTCAAGAAGGAAAGAACAGAACCTGTTCAAGAAGAAAAGAATGGAAACTGTTCAAGAAGAAGAAAAGAACAGAAACTGTTCAAGAAGAAAAGAACAGAAACTGTTCAAGAAGAAAAAAAGAACAGAAACTGTTCAAGAAGAAAAGAAAGGAAACTGTTCAAGAAGAAGAAAAGAACAGAAAATGTTCAAGAAGAAAAGAACGGAAACTGTTCAAGAAGAAAAGACCATAAACTGTTCAAGAAGAAAAGACCATAAACTGTTCAAGAAGAAGAAAAGAATAGAAACTGTTCAAGAAGAAAAGAACGGAAACTGTTCAAGAAGCAGAAAAGAACGGAAACTGTTCAAGAAGAAGAAAAGAACAGAACCTGTTCATGAAGAAAAGAACAGAAACTGTTCAAGAAGAAAAGAACAGCAACTTTTCAAGAAGAAGAAAAGAACAGAAACTGTTCATGAAGATAAGAACAGAAACTGTTCAAGAAGCAGAAAAGAACAGAAACTGTTCAAGAAGAAAAGAACGGAAACTGTTCAAGAAGAAAAGAACAGTAACTTTTCAAGAAGAAGAAAAGAACAGAAACTGTTCATGAAGATAAGAACAGAAACTGTTCAAGAAGCAGAAAAGAACAGTAACTTTTCAAGAAGAAGAAAAGAAAAGAAACTGTTCAAGAAGAAAAAAATAGAAACTGTTCAAGAAGAAAAAAAGAACAAAAACTGTTCAAGAAGAAAAGAACAGAAAATGTTCAAGAAGAAGAAAAGAAAGGAAACAGTTCAAAAAGAATAGAAACTGTTCAAGAAGCAGAAAAGAACGGAAACTGTTCAAAAAGAAAAGAGAATAGAAACTGTTCAGGAAGAAAAGACAGGAAACTCTTCAAGAAGAAAATAACGGAAACTGTTCAAGAAGAAGAAAAGAATAGAAAATGTTCAAGAAGAAAAGAAGAACAGAAACTGTTCAAGAAGAAGAAAAGAATAGAAACTGTTCAAGACGAAAAGAACAGAAAATGTTTAAGAAGAAGAAAAGAACAGAAACTGTTCAATAAGAGGAAAAGAAAAGAAACTGTTCTAGAAGAAAAGAAAAGAACCTGTTCAAGAAGGAAAGAACAGAACCTGTTCAAGAAGAAAAGAATGGAAACTGTTCAAGAAGAATAGAACAGCAACTTCTCAAGAAGAAGAAAAGAACAGAAACTGTTCAAGAAGAAAAGAACAGAAACTGTTCAATAAGAGGAAAAGAAAAGAAACTGTTCTAGAAGAAAAGAAAAGAACCTGTTCAAGAAGGAAAGAACAGAACCTGTTCAAGAAGAAAAGAATGGAAACTGTTCAAGAAGAATAGAACAGCAACTTCTCAAGAAGAAGAAAAGAACAGAAACTGTTCAAGCAGAAAAGAACAGAAACTGTTCAAGAAGAAAAGAACGGAAACTGTTCAAGAAGAAAAGAACAGTAACTTTTCAAGAAGAAGAAAAGAACAGAAACTGTTCATGAAGATAAGAACAGAAACTGTTCAAGAAGCAGAAAAGAACAGTAACTTTTCAAGAAGAAGAAAAGAAAAGAAACTGTTCAAGAAGAAAAAAATAGAAACTGTTCAAGAAGAAAAAAAGAACAAAAACTGTTCAAGAAGAAAAGAACAGAAAATGTTCAAGAAGAAGAAAAGAAAGGAAACTGTTCAAAAAGAATAGAAACTGTTCAAGAAGCAGAAAAGAACGGAAACTGTTCAAAAAGAAAAGAGAATAGAAACTGTTCAGGAAGAAAAGACAGGAAACTCTTCAAGAAGAAAATAACGGAAACTGTTCAAGAAGAAGAAAAGAATAGAAAATGTTCAAGAAGAAAAGAAGAACAGAAACTGTTCAAGAAGAAGAAAAGAATAGAAACTGTTCAAGACGAAAAGAACAGAAAATGTTTAAGAAGAAGAAAAGAACAGAAACTGTTCAATAAGAGGAAAAGAAAAGAAACTGTTCTAGAAGAAAAGAAAAGAACCTGTTCAAGAAGGAAAGAACAGAACCTGTTCAAGAAGAAAAGAATGGAAACTGTTCAAGAAGAATAGAACAGCAACTTCTCAAGAAGCAGAAAAGAACGGAAACTGTTCAAGAAGAAGAAAAGAACAGAACCTGTTCATGAAGAAAAGAACAGAAACTGTTCAAGCAGAAAAGACCAAAAACTGTTCCAAGAAGAAAAGAACGGAAACTGTTCAAGAAGAAAAGACCAGAAACTGTTCAAGAAGAAAAGAACGGAAACTGTTCAAGAAGAAAAGAACGGAAACTGTTCAAGAAGAAAAGAACGGAAACTGTTCAAGAAGAAAAGAACGGAAACTGTTCAAGAAGAAAAGAACAGCAACTTTTCAAGAAGAAGAAAAGAACAGAAACTGTTGAAGAAAAGAAAAGAACCTGTTCAAGAAGAAAAGAACAGAACCTGTTCATGAAGAAAAGAACAGAAACTGTTCAAGAAGAAAAAAATAACAGAAACTGTTCAAGAAGAAAAGAAAGGAAACTGTTCAAGAAGAAGAAAAGAACAGAAAATGTTCAAGAAGAAAAGAACGGAAACTGTTCAAGAAGAAAAGACCATAAACTGTTCAAGAAGAAAAGACCATAAACTGTTCAAGAAGAAGAAAAGAATAGAAACTGTTCAAGAAGAAAAGAACGGAAACTGTTCAAGAAGCAGAAAAGAACGGAAACTGTTCAAGAAGAAGAAAAGAACAGAACCTGTTCATGAAGAAAAGAACAGAAACTGTTCAAGCAGAAAAGACCAAAAACTGTTCCAAGAAGAAAAGAACGGAAACTGTTCAAGAAGAAAAGACCAGAAACTGTTCAAGAAGAAAAGAACGGAAACTGTTCAAGAAGAAAAGAACGGAAACTGTCCAAGAAGAAAAGAACGGAAACTGTTCAAGAAGAAAAGAACAGCAACTTTTCAAGAAGAAGAAAAGAACAGAAACTGTTGAAAAAGAAAAAAGAATAGAAACTATTAAAGAAGAAGAAAAGAACAGAAACTGTTCAAGAAGTAGAAAAGAACGGAAACTGTTCAAGAAGAGAAGAACAGAAACTGTTTAAGAAGAAAAGAAAGGAAACTGTTCAAGAAGAAGAAAATAACAAACTGTTCAAAAAGAATAGAAACTGTTCAAGAAGCAGAAAAGAACGGAAACTGTTCAAAACGAAAAGAGAATAGAAACTCTTCAGGAAGAAAAGACAGGAAACTCTTCAAGAAGAAAATAACGGAAACTGTTCAAGAAGAAGAAAAGAATAGAAAATATTAAAGAAGAAAAGAAGAACAGAAACTGTTCAAGAAGAAGAAAAGAATAGAAACTGTTCAAGACGAAAAGAACAGAAAATGTTTAAGAAGAAGAAAAGAACAGAAACTGTTCAATAAGAGTAAAAGAAAAGAAACTGTTCTAGAAGAAAAGAAAAGAACCTGTTCAAGAAGAAAAGAATGGAAACTGTTCAAGAAGAATAGAACAGCAACTTCTCAAGAAGAAGAAAAGAACAGAAACTGTTCAAGAAGAAAAGAACAGAAACTGTTCAAGAAGAAAAGAAAATAACCTGTTCAAGAAGAAAAGAACAGAACCTGTTCATGAAGAAAAGAACAGAAACTGTTCAAGAAGAAAAAAATAACAGAAACTGTTCAAGAAGAAAAGAAAGGAAACTGTTCAAGAAGAAAAGACCATAAACTGTTCAAGAAGAAGAAAAGAATAGAAACTGTTCAAGAAGAAAAGAACGGAAACTGTTCAAGAAGCAGAAAAGAACGGAAACTGTTCAAGAAGAAGAAAAGAACAGAACCTGTTCATGAAGAAAAGAACAGAAACTGTTCAAGCAGAAAAGACCAAAAACTGTTCAAGAAGAAAAGAACGGAAACTGTTCAAGAAGAAAAGACCAGAAACTGTTCAAGAAGAAAAGAACGGAAACTGTTCAAGAAGAAAAGAACGGAAACTGTTCAAGAAGAAAAGAACAGCAACTTTTCAAGAAGAAGAAAAGAACAGAAACTGTTCATGAAGATAAGAACAGAAACTGTTCAAGAAGAAAAGAACAGCAACTTTTCAAGAAGAAGAAAAGAACAGAAACTGTTCATGAAGATAAGAACAGAAACTGTTCAAGAAGCAGAAAAGAACAGAAACTGTTCAAGAAGAAAAGAACGGAAACTGTTCAAGAAGAAAAGAACAGTAACTTTTCAAGAAGAAGAAAAGAACAGAAACTGTTCATGAAGATAAGAACAGAAACTGTTCAAGAAGCAGAAAAGAACAGTAACTTTTCAAGAAGAAGAAAAGAAAAGAAACTGTTCAAGAAGAAAAAAATAGAAACTGTTCAAGAAGAAAAAAAGAACAAAAACTGTTCAAGAAGAAAAGAACAGAAAATGTTCAAGAAGAAGAAAAGAAAGGAAACTGTTCAAAAAGAATAGAAACTGTTCAAGAAGCAGAAAAGAACGGAAACTGTTCAAAAAGAAAAGAGAATAGAAACTGTTCAGGAAGAAAAGACAGGAAACTCTTCAAGAAGAAAATAACGGAAACTGTTCAAGAAGAAGAAAAGAATAGAAAATGTTCAAGAAGAAAAGAAGAACAGAAACTGTTCAAGAAGAAGAAAAGAATAGAAACTGTTCAAGACGAAAAGAACAGAAAATGTTTAAGAAGAAGAAAAGAACAGAAACTGTTCAATAAGAGGAAAAGAAAAGAAACTGTTCTAGAAGAAAAGAAAAGAACCTGTTCAAGAAGGAAAGAACAGAACCTGTTCAAGAAGAAAAGAATGGAAACTGTTCAAGAAGAATAGAACAGCAACTTCTCAAGAAGAAGAAAAGAACAGAAACTGTTCAAGAAGAAAAGAACAGAAACTGTTCAAGAAGAAAAGAAAAGAACCTGTTCAAGAAGAAAAGAACAGAACCTGTTCATGAAGAAAAGAACGGAAACTGTTCAAGAAGAAAAGACCATAAACTGTTCAAGAAGAAAAGACCATAAACTGTTCAAGAAGAAGAAAAGAATAGAAACTGTTCAAGAAGAAAAGAACGGAAACTGTTCAAAGAGCAGAAAAGAACGGAAACTGTTCAAGAAGAAGAAAAGAACAGAACCTGTTCATGAAGAAAAGAACAGAAACTGTTCAAGCAGAAAAGACCAAAAACTGTTCCAAGAAGAAAAGAACGGAAACTGTTCAAGAAGAAAAGACCAGAAACTGTTAAAGAAGAAAAGAACGGAAACTGTTCAAGAAGAAAAGAACGGAAACTGTTCAAGAAGAAAAGAACGGAAACTGTTCAAGAAGAAAAGAACAGCAACTTTTCAAGAAGAAGAAAAGAACAAAAACTGTTCATGAAGATAAGAACAGAAACTGTTCAAGAAGCAGAAAAGAACAGAAACTGTTCAAGAAGAACAAAAACTGTTCATGAAGATAAGAACAGAAACTTTTCAAGAAGAAGAAAAGAAAAGAAACTGTTCAAGAAGAAAAAAATAGAAACTGTTCAAGAAGAAAAAAATAGAAACTGTTCAAGAAGAAGAAAAGAACAGAAACTTTTCAAGAAGAAGAAAAGAACAGAAAATGTTCAAGAAGAAGAAAAGAACAGAAAATATTCAGGAAGAAGAAAATAACAGAAACCCATTCAAGAAGAAAAGATCAGAAACTGTTCAAGAAGAAAAGAAAAGAAACTGTTCAAGAAGAAAAAAATAGAAACTGTTCAAGAAGAAGAAAAGAACGGAAAATGTTCAAGAAGAAGAAGAGAACGGAAACTGTTCAAGAAGAAAAAAAGAACAAAAACTGTTCAAGAAGAAGAAAAGAACGGAAACTGTTCAAGAAGAAAAGAACAGAAAATGTTCAAGACGAAAAGAACGGAATCTGTTCAAGAAGAAGAAAAGAACAGAAAATGTTGAAGCAGAAGAATAGAAACTGTTCAAGAAGAAGAAAAGAACAGAAACTGTTCAAGAAGAAAAGACCAGAAACTGTTCAAGAAGAAGAAAAGAATAGAAACTGTTCAAGAAGAAAAGAACGGAAACTGTTCAAGAAGCAGAAAAGAACAGAAACTGTTCAAGAAGAAAAGAACCTGTTCAAGAAGAAAAGAATGGAAACTGTTCAAGAAGAAAAGAACAGCAACTTTTAAAGAAGAAGAAAAGAACGAAACTGTTCATGAAGAAAAGAACAGAAACTGTTCAAGAAGAAAAGAACAGAACCTGTTCATGAAGAAAAGACCAGAACTGTTCAAGAAGAAAAGAACAGAAACTGTTCAAGAAGAAAAGAACAGAACCTGTTCAAGAAGAAAAGAACAGAAACTGTTCAAGAAGAAAAGATCAGAACCTGTTCAAGAAGAAAAGAACAGAAACTGTTCAAGCAGAAAAGACCAAAAACTGTTCAAGAAGAAAAGAAGGGAAACTGTTCAAGAAGAAAAGACCAGAAACTGTTCAAGAAGAAAAGACCAGAAACTGTTCAAGAAGAAGAAAAGAATAGAAACTGTTCAAGAAGAAAACAACGGAAACTGTTCAAGAAGAAAAGAACGGAAACTGTTCAAGAAGCCGAAAAGAACGGAAACTGTTCAAGAAGCAGAAAAGAACAGAAACTGTTCAAGAAGAAAAGTAAAGAACCTGTTCAAGAAGAAAAGATCAGAACCTGTTCAAGAAGAAAAGAACAGAAACTGTTCAAGAAGAAAAGAACAGAACCATTTCATGAAGAAAAGAACAGAAACTGTTCAAGAAGAAAAGAACAGAAACTTTTCAAGAAGTAGAAAAGAACGGAAACTGTTCAAAAAGAAAAAAGAATAGAAACTATTCAGGAAGAAGAAAAGAACGGAAACTGTTCAGGAAGAAGAAAAGAATGGAAACTGTTAAAGAAGAAGAAAAGAACAGAAACTGTTCAAGAAGTAGAAAAGAACGGAAACTGTTCAAGAAGAGAAGAACAGAAACTGTTCAAGAAGAAAAGAAAGGAAACTGTTCAAGAAGAAGGAAAAGAACAAACTGTTCAAAAAGAATAGAAACTGTTCAAGAAGCAGAAAAGAACGGAAACTGTTCAAGAAGTAGAAAAGAACGGAAACTGTTCAAGAAGAGAAGAATAGAAACTGTTCAGGAAGAAAAGAGCAGAACCTGTTCAAGAAGATGAAAAGAACAGAAACTGTTCATGAAGATAAGAACAGAAACTGTTCAAGAAGCAGAAAAGAACAGAAACTGTTCAAGAAGAAAAGAACGGAAACTGTTCAAGAAGAAAAGAACAGTAACTTTTCAAGAAGAAGAAAAGAACAGAAACTGTTCATGAAGATAAGAACAGAAACTGTTCAAGAAGCAGAAAAGAACAGTAACTTTTCAAGAAGAAGAAAAGAAAAGAAACTGTTCAAGAAGAAAAAAATAGAAACTGTTCAAGAAGAAAAAAAGAACAAAAACTGTTCAAGAAGAAAAGAACAGAAAATGTTCAAGAAGAAGAAAAGAAAGGAAACTGTTCAAAAAGAATAGAAACTGTTCAAGAAGCAGAAAAGAACGGAAACTGTTCAAAAAGAAAAGAGAATAGAAACTGTTCAGGAAGAAAAGACAGGAAACTCTTCAAGAAGAAAATAACGGAAACTGTTCAAGAAGAAGAAAAGAATAGAAAATGTTCAAGAAGAAAAGAAGAACAGAAACTGTTCAAGAAGAAGAAAAGAATAGAAACTGTTCAAGACGAAAAGAACAGAAAATGTTTAAGAAGAAGAAAAGAACAGAAACTGTTCAATAAGAGGAAAAGAAAAGAAACTGTTCTAGAAGAAAAGAAAAGAACCTGTTCAAGAAGGAAAGAACAGAACCTGTTCAAGAAGAAAAGAATGGAAACTGTTCAAGAAGAATAGAACAGCAACTTCTCAAGAAGAAGAAAAGAACAGAAACTGTTCAAGAAGAAAAGAACAGAAACTGTTCAAGAAGAAAAGAAAAGAACCTGTTCAAGAAGAAAAGAACAGAACCTGTTCATGAAGAAAAGAACGGAAACTGTTCAAGAAGAAAAGACCATAAACTGTTCAAGAAGAAAAGACCATAAACTGTTCAAGAAGAAGAAAAGAATAGAAACTGTTCAAGAAGAAAAGAACGGAAACTGTTCAAAGAGCAGAAAAGAACGGAAACTGTTCAAGAAGAAGAAAAGAACAGAACCTGTTCATGAAGAAAAGAACAGAAACTGTTCAAGCAGAAAAGACCAAAAACTGTTCCAAGAAGAAAAGAACGGAAACTGTTCAAGAAGAAAAGACCAGAAACTGTTAAAGAAGAAAAGAACGGAAACTGTTCAAGAAGAAAAGAACGGAAACTGTTCAAGAAGAAAAGAACGGAAACTGTTCAAGAAGAAAAGAACAGCAACTTTTCAAGAAGAAGAAAAGAACAAAAACTGTTCATGAAGATAAGAACAGAAACTGTTCAAGAAGCAGAAAAGAACAGAAACTGTTCAAGAAGAACAAAAACTGTTCATGAAGATAAGAACAGAAACTTTTCAAGAAGAAGAAAAGAAAAGAAACTGTTCAAGAAGAAAAAAATAGAAACTGTTCAAGAAGAAAAAAATAGAAACTGTTCAAGAAGAAGAAAAGAACAGAAACTTTTCAAGAAGAAGAAAAGAACAGAAAATGTTCAAGAAGAAGAAAAGAACAGAAAATATTCAGGAAGAAGAAAATAACAGAAACCCATTCAAGAAGAAAAGATCAGAAACTGTTCAAGAAGAAAAGAAAAGAAACTGTTCAAGAAGAAAAAAATAGAAACTGTTCAAGAAGAAGAAAAGAACGGAAAATGTTCAAGAAGAAGAAGAGAACGGAAACTGTTCAAGAAGAAAAAAAGAACAAAAACTGTTCAAGAAGAAGAAAAGAACGGAAACTGTTCAAGAAGAAAAGAACAGAAAATGTTCAAGACGAAAAGAACGGAATCTGTTCAAGAAGAAGAAAAGAACAGAAAATGTTGAAGCAGAAGAATAGAAACTGTTCAAGAAGAAGAAAAGAACAGAAACTGTTCAAGAAGAAAAGACCAGAAACTGTTCAAGAAGAAGAAAAGAATAGAAACTGTTCAAGAAGAAAAGAACGGAAACTGTTCAAGAAGCAGAAAAGAACAGAAACTGTTCAAGAAGAAAAGAACCTGTTCAAGAAGAAAAGAATGGAAACTGTTCAAGAAGAAAAGAACAGCAACTTTTAAAGAAGAAGAAAAGAACGAAACTGTTCATGAAGAAAAGAACAGAAACTGTTCAAGAAGAAAAGAACAGAACCTGTTCATGAAGAAAAGACCAGAACTGTTCAAGAAGAAAAGAACAGAAACTGTTCAAGAAGAAAAGAACAGAACCTGTTCAAGAAGAAAAGAACAGAAACTGTTCAAGAAGAAAAGATCAGAACCTGTTCAAGAAGAAAAGAACAGAAACTGTTCAAGCAGAAAAGACCAAAAACTGTTCAAGAAGAAAAGAAGGGAAACTGTTCAAGAAGAAAAGACCAGAAACTGTTCAAGAAGAAAAGACCAGAAACTGTTCAAGAAGAAGAAAAGAATAGAAACTGTTCAAGAAGAAAACAACGGAAACTGTTCAAGAAGAAAAGAACGGAAACTGTTCAAGAAGCCGAAAAGAACGGAAACTGTTCAAGAAGCAGAAAAGAACAGAAACTGTTCAAGAAGAAAAGTAAAGAACCTGTTCAAGAAGAAAAGATCAGAACCTGTTCAAGAAGAAAAGAACAGAAACTGTTCAAGAAGAAAAGAACAGAACCATTTCATGAAGAAAAGAACAGAAACTGTTCAAGAAGAAAAGAACAGAAACTTTTCAAGAAGTAGAAAAGAACGGAAACTGTTCAAAAAGAAAAAAGAATAGAAACTATTCAGGAAGAAGAAAAGAACGGAAACTGTTCAGGAAGAAGAAAAGAATGGAAACTGTTAAAGAAGAAGAAAAGAACAGAAACTGTTCAAGAAGTAGAAAAGAACGGAAACTGTTCAAGAAGAGAAGAACAGAAACTGTTCAAGAAGAAAAGAAAGGAAACTGTTCAAGAAGAAGGAAAAGAACAAACTGTTCAAAAAGAATAGAAACTGTTCAAGAAGCAGAAAAGAACGGAAACTGTTCAAGAAGTAGAAAAGAACGGAAACTGTTCAAGAAGAGAAGAATAGAAACTGTTCAGGAAGAAAAGAGCAGAACCTGTTCAAGAAGATGAAAAGAAAAGAAACTGTTCAAGAAGCAGAAAAGAACGGAAACTGTTCAAGAAGCAGAAAAGAACAGAAACTGTTCAAGAAGAAAAGAAAAGAACCTGTTCAAGAAGAAAAGAAGAGAACCTGTTCAAGAAGAAAAGAATGGAAACTTCAAGAAGAAAAGACCAGCAACTTTTCAAGAAGAAGAAAAGAACAGAAACTGTTCATGAAGAAAAGAACAGAACCTGTTCAAGAAGAAAAGAACAGAACCTGTTCAAGAAGAAAAGAATGGAAACTGTTCAAGAAGAAAAGACCAGAAACTGTTCAAGAAGAAAAGAACAGAAACTGTTCAAAAAGACAAAAGAATAGAAACTATTAAAGACGAAGAAAAGAACAGAAACTGTTCAAGAAGTAGAAAAGAACGGAAACTGTTCAAGAAGAGAAGAACAGAAACTGTTTAAGAAGAAAAGAAAGGAAACTGTTCAAGAAGAAGAAAAGAAAGGAAACTGTTCAAAAAGAATAGAAACTGTTCAAGAAGCAGAAAAGAACGGAAACTGTTCAAAAAGAAAAGAGAATAGAAACTGTTCAAGAAGAAAAGAACGGAAACTGTTCAAGAAGAAAAGAACAGCAACTTTTCAAGAAGAAGAAAAGAACAAAAACTGTTCATGAAGATAAGAACAGAAACTGTTCAAGAAGCAGAAAAGAACAGAAACTGTTCAAGAAGAACAAAAACTGTTCATGAAGATAAGAACAGAAACTTTTCAAGAAGAAGAAAAGAAAAGAAACTGTTCAAGAAGAAAAAAATAGAAACTGTTCAAGAAGAAAAAAATAGAAACTGTTCAAGAAGAAGAAAAGAACAGAAACTTTTCAAGAAGAAGAAAAGAACAGAAAATGTTCAAGAAGAAGAAAAGAACAGAAAATATTCAGGAAGAAGAAAATAACAGAAACCCATTCAAGAAGAAAAGATCAGAAACTGTTCAAGAAGAAAAGAAAAGAAACTGTTCAAGAAGAAAAAAATAGAAACTGTTCAAGAAGAAGAAAAGAACGGAAAATGTTCAAGAAGAAGAAGAGAACGGAAACTGTTCAAGAAGAAAAAAAGAACAAAAACTGTTCAAGAAGAAGAAAAGAACGGAAACTGTTCAAGAAGAAAAGAACAGAAAATGTTCAAGACGAAAAGAACGGAATCTGTTCAAGAAGAAGAAAAGAACAGAAACTGTTGAAGCAGAAGAATAGAAACTGTTCAAGAAGAAGAAAAGAACAGAAACTGTTCAAGAAGAAAAGACCAGAAACTGTTCAAGAAAAAGAAAATAACAGAAACTGTTCAAGCAGAAAAGACCAAAAACTGTTCAAGAAGAAGAGAACGGAAACTGTTCAAGAAGAAAAGACCAGAAACTGTTCAAAAAGAAGAAAAGAATAGAAACTGTTCAAGAAGAAAAGAACGGAAACTGTTCAAGAAGCAGAAAAGAACAGAAACTGTTCAAGAAGAAAAGAACAGAACTGTTCTAGAAGAAAAGAACAGAACCTGTTCATGAAGAAAAGACCAGAACTGTTCAAGAAGAAAAGAACAGAAACTGTTCAAGAAGAAAAGAACAGAAACTGTTCAAGAAGAAAAGATCAGAACCTGTTCAAGAAGAAAAGAACAGAAACTGTTCAAGCAGAAAAGACCAAAAACTGTTCAAGAAGAAAAGAACGGAAACTGTTCAAGAAGAAAAGACCAGAAACTGTTCAAGAAGAAAAGACCAGAAACTGTTCAAGAAGAAGAAAAGAATAGAAACTGTTCAAGAAGAAAACAACGGAAACTGTTCAAGAAGAAAAGAACGGAAACTGTTCAAGAAGCCGAAAAGAACGGAAACTGTTCAAGAAGCAGAAAAGAACAGAAACTGTTCAAGAAGAAAAGTAAAGAACCTGTTCAAGAAGAAAAGATCAGAACCTGTTCAAGAAGAAAAGAACAGAAACTGTTCAAGAAGAAAAGAACAGAACCATTTCATGAAGAAAAGAACAGAAACTGTTCAAGAAGAAAAGAACAGAAACTTTTCAAGAAGTAGAAAAGAACGGAAACTGTTCAAAAAGAAAAAAGAATAGAAACTATTCAGGAAGAAGAAAAGAACGGAAACTGTTCAGGAAGAAGAAAAGAATGGAAACTGTTAAAGAAGAAGAAAAGAACAGAAACTGTTCAAGAAGTAGAAAAGAACGGAAACTGTTCAAGAAGAGAAGAACAGAAACTGTTCAAGAAGAAAAGAAAGGAAACTGTTCAAGAAGAAGGAAAAGAACAAACTGTTCAAAAAGAATAGAAACTGTTCAAGAAGCAGAAAAGAACGGAAACTGTTCAAGAAGTAGAAAAGAACGGAAACTGTTCAAGAAGAGAAGAATAGAAACTGTTCAGGAAGAAAAGAACAGAACCTGTTCAAGAAGATGAAAAGAAAAGAAACTGTTCAAGAAGCAGAAAAGAACGGAAACTGTTCAAGAAGCAGAAAAGAACAGAAACTGTTCAAGAAGAAAAGAAAAGAACCTGTTCAAGAAGAAAAGAAGAGAACCTGTTCAAGAAGAAAAGAATGGAAACTTCAAGAAGAAAAGACCAGCAACTTTTCAAGAAGAAGAAAAGAACAGAAACTGTTCATGAAGAAAAGAACAGAACCTGTTCAAGAAGAAAAGAATGGAAACTGTTCAAGAAGAAAAGACCAGAAACTGTTCAAGAAGAAAAAAGAATAGAAACTATTAAAGAAGAAGAAAAGAACAGAAACTGTTCAAGAAGTAGAAAAGAACGGAAACTGTTCAAGAAGAGAAGAACAGAAACTGTTTAAGAAGAAAAGAACGGAAACTGTTCAAGAAGAAAAGAACAGAAAATGTTCAAGACGAAAAGAACGGAGTCTGTTCAAGAAGAAGAAAAGAAAGGAAACTGTTCAAAAAGAATAGAAACTGTCCAAGAAGCAGAAATGAACGGAAACTGTTCAAAAAGAAAAGAGAATAGAAACTGTTCAGGAAGAAAAGACAGGAAACTCTTCAAGAAGAAAATAACGGAAACTGTTCAAGAAGAAGAAAGAATAGAAACTGTTCAAGACGAAAAGAACAGAAAATGTTTAAGAAGAAGAAAAGAACAGAAACTGTTCAATAAGAGGAAAAGAAAA
The DNA here is from genome assembly GCF_036924035.1 of Leuresthes tenuis. NCBI lineage: Eukaryota > Metazoa > Chordata > Actinopteri > Atheriniformes > Atherinopsidae > Leuresthes > Leuresthes tenuis. The sequence continues at coordinate 36,077,140 of NW_027325355.1, read as the reverse complement.
GAAACTGTTCTAGAAGAAAAGAAAAGAACCTGTTCAAGAAGGAAAGAACAGAACCTGTTCAAGAAGAAAAGAATGGAAACTGTTCAAGAAGAAGAAAAGAACAGAAACTGTTCAAGAAGAAAAGAACAGAAACTGTTCAAGAAGAAAAGAAAAGAACCTGTTCAAGAATAAAAGAACAGAACCTGTTCATGAAGAAAAGAACAGAAACTGTTCAAGAAGAAAAAAATAACAGAAACTGTTCAAGAAGAAAAGAAAGGAAACTGTTCAATAAGAAGAAAAGAACAGAAAATGTTCAAGAAGAAAAGAACGGAAACTGTTCAAGAAGAAAAGACCATAAACTGTTCCAAGAAGAAAAGAACGGAAACTGTTCAAGAAGAAAAGACCAGAAACTGTTCAAGAAGAAAAGAACGGAAACTGTTCAAGAAGAAAAGAACGGAAACTGTTCAAGAAGAAAAAAACGGAAACTGTTCAAGAAGAAAAGAACAGCAACTTTTCAAGAAGAAGAAAAGAACAGAAACTGTTGAAAAAGAAAAAAGAATAGAAACTATTAAAGAAGAAGAAAAGAACAGAAACTGTTCAAGAAGTAGAAAAGAACGGAAACTGTTCAAGAAGAGAAGAACAGAAACTGTTTAAGAAGAAAAGAAAGGAAACTGTTCAAGAAGAAGAAAATAACAAACTGTTCAAAAAGAATAGAAACTGTTCAAGAAGCAGAAAAGAACGGAAACTGTTCAAAAAGAAAAGAGAATAGAAACTCTTCAGGAAGAAAAGACAGGAAACTCTTCAAGAAGAAAATAACGGAAACTGTTCAAGAAGAAGAAAAGAATAGAAAATGTTAAAGAAGAAAAGAAGAACAGAAACTGTTCAAGAAGAAGAAAAGAATAGAAACTGTTCAAGACGAAAAGAACAGAAAATGTTTAAGAAGAAGAAAAGAACAGAAACTGTTCAATAAGAGGAAAAGAAAAGAACCTGTTCAAGAAGAAAAGAATGGAAACTGTTCAAGAAGAATAGAACAGCAACTTCTCAAGAAGAAGAAAAGAACAGAAACTGTTCAAGAAGAAAAGAACAGAAACTGTTCAAGAAGAAAAGAAAATAACCTGTTCAAGAAGAAAAGAACAGAACCTGTTCATGAAGAAAAGAACAGAAACTGTTCAAGAAGAAAAAAATAACAGAAACTGTTCAAGAAGAAAAGAAAGGAAACTGTTCAAGAAGAAGAAAAGAACAGAAAATGTTCAAGAAGAAAAGAACGGAAACTGTTCAAGAAGATAAGACCATAAACTGTTCAAGAAGAAAAGACCATAAACTGTTCAAGAACAAGAAAAGAATAGAAACTGTTCAAGAAGAAAAGAACGGAAACTGTTCAAGAAGCAGAAAAGAACGGAAACTGTTCAAGAAGAAGAAAAGAACAGAACCTGTTCATGAAGAAAAGAACAGAAACTGTTCAAGCAGAAAAGACCAAAAACTGTTGAAGAAGAAAAGAACGGAAACTGTTCAAGAAGAAAAGACCAGAAACTGTTCAAGAAGAAAAGAACGGAAACTGTTCAAGAAGAAAAGAACGGAAACTGTTCAAGAAGAAAAGAACATCAACTTTTCAAGAAGAAGAAAAGAACAGAAACTGTTCATGAAGATAAGAACAGAAACTGTTCAAGAAGAAAAGAACAGCAACTTTTCAAGAAGAAGAAAAGAACAGAAACTGTTCATGAAGATAAGAACAGAAACTGTTCAAGAAGCAGAAAAGAACAGAAACTGTTCAAGAAGAAAAGAACGGAAACTGTTCAAGAAGAAAAGAACGGAAACTGTTCAAGAAGAAAAGAACGGAAACTGTTCAAGAAGAAAAGAACAGTAACTTTTCAAGAAGAAGAAAAGAACAGAAACTGTTCATGAAGATAAGAACAGAAACTGTTCAAGAAGCAGAAAAGAACAGTAACTTTTCAAGAAGAAGAAAAGAAAAGAAACTGTTCAAGAAGAAAAAAATAGAAACTGTTCAAGAAGAAGAAAAGAACGGAAAATGTTGAAGAAGAAGAAGAGAACAGAAACTTTTCAAGAAGAAGAAAAGAACAGAAAATGTTCAAGAAGAAGAAAAGAACAGAAAATTTTCAGGAAGAAGAAAATAACAGAAACCCATTCAAGAAGAAAAGATCAGAAACTGTTCAAGAAGAAAAAAAGAACAAAAACTGTTCAAGAAGAAGAAAAGAACGGAAACTGTTCAAGAAGAAAAGAACAGAAAATGTTCAAGACGAAAAGAACGGAGTCTGTTCAAGAAGAAGAAAAGAACAGAAACTGTTGAAGCAGAAGAATAGAAACTGTTCAAGAAGAAGAAAAGAACAGAAACTGTTCAAGAAGAAAAGACCAGAAACTGTTCAAGAAGAAGAAAATAACAGAAACTGTTCAAGCAGAAAAGACCAAAAACTGTTCAAGAAGAAAAGAACGGAAACTGTTCAAGAAGAAAAGACCAGAAACTGTTCAAGAAGAAGAAAAGAATAGAAACTGTTCAAGAAGAAAAGAATGGAAACTGTTCAAGAAGCAGAAAAGAACGAAAACTGTTCAAGAAGCAGAGAAGAACAGAAACTGTTCAAGAAGAAAAGAACCTGTTCAAGAAGAAAAGAATAGAACCTGTTCAAGAAGAAAAGAATGGAAACTGTTCAAGAAGAAAAGAACAGCAACTTTTAAAGAAGAAGAAAAGAACGAAACTGTTCATGAAGAAAAGAACAGAAACTGTTCAAGAAGAAAAGAACAGAACCTGTTCAAGAAGAAAAGAACAGAAACTGTTCAAGAAGAAAAGAACAGAACCTGTTCAAGAAGAAAAGAACAGAACCTGTTCATGAAGAAAAGAACAGAAACTGTTCAAGAAGAAAAGAACAGAACCTGTTCATGAAGAAAAGACCAGAAACTGTTCAAGAAGAAAAGAACAGAAACTGTTCAAGAAGAAAAGAACAGAAACTGTTCAAGAAGAAAAGATCAGAACCTGTTCATGAAGAAAAGAACAGAACCTGTTCAAGAAGAAAACAACGGACACTGTTCAAGAAGAAAAGAACAGAAACTGTTCAAGCAGAAAAGACCAAAAACTGTTCAAGAAGAAAAGAACGGAAACTGTTCAAGAAGAAAAGACCAGAAACTGTTCAAGAAGAAAAGACCAGAAACTGTTCAAGAAGAAGAAAAGAATAGAAACTGTTCAAGAAGAAAACAACGGAAACTGTTCAAGAAGAAAAGAACAGAAACTGTTCAAGAAGCAGAAAAGAACGGAAACTGTTCAAGAAGCAGAAAAGAACAGAAACTGTTCAAGAAGAAAAGTAAAGAACCTGTTCAAGAAGAAAAGAACAGAACCTGTTCAAGAAGAAAAGAACAGAAACTTTTCAAGAAGTAGAAAAGAACGGAAACTGTTCAAAAAGAAAAAAGAATAGAAACTATTCAGGAAGAAGAAAAGAACGGAAACTGTTCAGGAAGAAGAAAAGAATGGAAACTGTTAAAGAAGAAGAAAAAAACAGAAACTGTTCAAGAAGTAGAAAAGAACGGAAACTGTTCAAGAAGAGAAGAACAGAAACTGTTCAAGAAGAAAAGAAAGGAAACTGTTCAAGAAGAAAATAACAGAAACTTTTCAAGAAGAAAAAAATAACAGAAACTGTTCAAGAAGAAAAAAATAACAGAAACTGTTCAAGAAGAAAAGAAAGGAAACTGTTCAAGAAGAAAAGAATGGAAACTGTTCAAGAAGAAAAAAATAACAGAAACTGTTCAAGAAGAAAAGAAAAGAACCTGTTCAAGAAGAAAAGAATGGAAACTGTTCAAGAAGAATAGAACAGCAACTTCTCAAGAAGAAGAAAAGAACAGAAACTGTTCAAGAAGAAAAGAACAGAAACTGTTCAAGAAGAAAAGAAAATAACCTGTTCAAGAAGAAAAGAACAGAACCTGTTCATGAAGAAAAGAACAGAAACTGTTCAAGAAGAAAAAAATAACAGAAACTGTTCAAGAAGAAAAGAAAGGAAACTGTTCAAGAAGAAGAAAAGAACAGAAAATGTTCAAGAAGAAAAGAACGGAAACTGTTCAAGAAGATAAGACCATAAACTGTTCAAGAAGAAAAGACCATAAACTGTTCAAGAAGAAGAAAAGAATAGAAACTGTTCAAGAAGAAAAGAAAATAACCTGTTCAAGAAGAAAAGAACAGAACCTGTTCATGAAGAAAAGAACAGAAACTGTTCAAGAAGAAAAAAATAACAGAAACTGTTCAAGAAGAAAAGAAAGGAAACTGTTCAAGAAGAAAAGACCATAAACTGTTCAAGAAGAAAAGACCATAAACTGTTCAAGAAGAAGAAAAGAATAGAAACTGTTCAAGAAGAAAAGAACGGAAACTGTTCAAGAAGCAGAAAAGAACGGAAACTGTTCAAGAAGAAGAAAAGAACAGAACCTGTTCATGAAGAAAAGAACAGAAACTGTTCAAGCAGAAAAGACCAAAAACTGTTCAAGAAGAAAAGAACGGAAACTGTTCAAGAAGAAAAGACCAGAAACTGTTCAAGAAGAAAAGAACGGAAACTGTTCAAGAAGAAAAGAACGGAAACTGTTCAAGAAGAAAAGAACAGCAACTTTTCAAGAAGAAGAAAAGAACAGAAACTGTTCATGAAGATAAGAACAGAAACTGTTCAAGAAGAAAAGAACAGCAACTTTTCAAGAAGAAGAAAAGAACAGAAACTGTTCATGAAGATAAGAACAGAAACTGTTCAAGAAGCAGAAAAGAACAGAAACTGTTCAAGAAGAAAAGAACGGAAACTGTTCAAGAAGAAAAGAACAGTAACTTTTCAAGAAGAAGAAAAGAACAGAAACTGTTCATGAAGATAAGAACAGAAACTGTTCAAGAAGCAGAAAAGAACAGTAACTTTTCAAGAAGAAGAAAAGAAAAGAAACTGTTCAAGAAGAAAAAAATAGAAACTGTTCAAGAAGAAGAAAAGAACGAAAAATGTTCAAGAAGAAAAGAACAGAAAATGTTCAAGAAGAAGAAAAGAAAGGAAACTGTTCAAAAAGAATAGAAACTGTTCAAGAAGCAGAAAAGAACGGAAACTGTTCAAAAAGAAAAGAGAATAGAAACTGTTCAGGAAGAAAAGACAGGAAACTCTTCAAGAAGAAAATAACGGAAACTGTTCAAGAAGAAGAAAAGAATAGAAAATGTTCAAGAAGAAAAGAAGAACAGAAACTGTTCAAGAAGAAGAAAAGAATAGAAACTGTTCAAGACGAAAAGAACAGAAAATGTTTAAGAAGAAGAAAAGAACAGAAACTGTTCAATAAGAGGAAAAGAAAAGAAACTGTTCTAGAAGCAGAAAAGAACGGAAACTGTTCAAGAAGAGAAGAACAGAAACTGTTCAAGAAGAAAAGAAAGGAAACTGTTCAAGAAGTAGAAAAGAACGGAAACTGTTCAAGAAGAGAAGAATAGAAACTGTTCAGGAAGAAAAGAACAGAAACTATTCAGGAAGAAGAAAAGAACGGAAACTGTTCAGGAAGAAGAAAAGAATGGAAACTGTTAAAGAAGAAGAAAAGAACAGAAACTGTTCAAGAAGTAGAAAAGAACGGAAACTGTTCAAGAAGAGAAGAACAGAAACTGTTCAAGAAGAAAAGAAAGGAAACTGTTCAAGAAGAAGGAAAAGAACAAACTGTTCAAAAAGAATAGAAACTGTTCAAGAAGCAGAAAAGAACGGAAACTGTTCAAGAAGTAGAAAAGAACGGAAACTGTTCAAGAAGAGAAGAATAGAAACTGTTCAGGAAGAAAAGAACAGAACCTGTTCAAGAAGATGAAAAGAACAGAAACTGTTCAAGAAGCAGAAAAGAACGGAAACTGTTCAAGAAGCAGAAAAGAACAGAAACTGTTCAAGAAGAAAAGAAAAGAACCTGTTCAAGAAGAAAAGAAGAGAACCTGTTCAAGAAGAAAAGAATGGAAACTTCAAGAAGAAAAGACCAGCAACTTTTCAAGAAGAAGAAAAGAACAGAAACTGTTCATGAAGAAAAGAACAGAACCTGTTCAAGAAGAAAAGAATGGAAACTGTTCAAGAAGAAAAGACCAGAAACTGAAGAAGAAGAAAAGAACAGAAACTGTTCAAGAAGTAGAAAACTGTTCAAGAAGAGAAGAACAGAAACTGTTTAAGAAGAAAAGAAAGGAAACTGTTCAAGAAGAAGAAAAGAAAGGAAACTGTTCAAAAAGAATAGAAACTGTTCAAGAAGCAGAAAAGAACGGAAACTGTTCAAAAAGAAAAGAGAATAGAAACTGTTCAGGAAGAAAAGACAGGAAACTCTTCAAGAAGAAAATAACGGAAACTGTTCAAGAAGAAGAAAAGAATAGAAACTGTTCAAGACGAAAAGAACAGAAAATGTTTAAGAAGAAGAAAAGAACAGAAACTGTTCAATAAGAGGAAAAGAAAAGAAACTGTTCTAGAAGAAAAGAAAAGAACCTGTTCAAGAAGGAAAGAACAGAACCTGTTCAAGAAGAAAAGAATGGAAACTGTTCAAGAAGAAGAAAAGAATAGAAACTGTTCAAGACGAAAAGAACAGAAAATGTTTAAGAAGAAGAAAAGAACAGAAACTGTTCAATAAGAGTAAAAGAAAATAAACTGTTCTAGAAGAAAAGAAAAGAACCTGTTCAAGAAGAAAAGAATGGAAACTGTTCAAGAAGAATAGAACAGCAACTTCTCAAGAAGAAGAAAAGAACAGAAACTGTTCAAGAAGAAAAGAACAGAAACTGTTCAAGAAGAAAAGAAAAGAACCTGTTCAAGAAGAAAAGAACAGAACCTGTTCATGAAGAAAAGAACAGAAACTGTTCAAGAAGACAAAAATAACAGAAACTGTTCAAGAAGAAAAGAAAGGAAACTGTTCAAGAAGAAGAAAAGAACAGAAAATGTTCAAGAAGAAAAGAACGGAAACTGTTCAAGAAGAAAAGACCATAAACTGTTCAAGAAGAAAAGACCATAAACTGTTCAAGAAGAAGAAAAGAATAGAAACTGTTCAAGAAGAAAAGAACGGAAACTGTTCAAGAAGCAGAAAAGAACGGAAACTGTTCAAGAAGAAGAAAAGAACAGAACCTGTTCATGAAGAAAAGAACAGAAACTGTTCAAGCAGAAAAGACCAAAAACTGTTCCAAGAAGAAAAGAACGGAAACTGTTCAAGAAGAAAAGACCAGAAACTGTTAAAGAAGAAAAGAACGGAAACTGTTCAAGAAGAAAAGAACGGAAACTGTTCAAGAAGAAAAGAACGGAAACTGTTCAAGAAGAAAAGAACAGCAACTTTTCAAGAAGAAGAAAAGAACAAAAACTGTTCATGAAGATAAGAACAGAAACTGTTCAAGAAGCAGAAAAGAACAGAAACTGTTCAAGAAGAACAAAAACTGTTCATGAAGATAAGAACAGAAACTTTTCAAGAAGAAGAAAAGAAAAGAAACTGTTCAAGAAGAAAAAAATAGAAACTGTTCAAGAAGAAAAAAATAGAAACTGTTCAAGAAGAAGAAAAGAACAGAAACTTTTCAAGAAGAAGAAAAGAACAGAAAATGTTCAAGAAGAAGAAAAGAACAGAAAATATTCAGGAAGAAGAAAATAACAGAAACCCATTCAAGAAGAAAAGATCAGAAACTGTTCAAGAAGAAAAGAAAAGAAACTGTTCAAGAAGAAAAAAATAGAAACTGTTCAAGAAGAAGAAAAGAACGGAAAATGTTCAAGAAGAAGAAGAGAACGGAAATTGTTCAAGAAGAAAAAAAGAACAAAAACTGTTCAAGAAGAAGAAAAGAACGGAAACTGTTCAAGAAGAAAAGAACAGAAAATGTTCAAGACGAAAAGAACGGAATCTGTTCAAGAAGAAGAAAAGAACAGAAACTGTTGAAGCAGAAGAATAGAAACTGTTCAAGAAGAAGAAAAGAACAGAAACTGTTCAAGAAGAAAAGACCAGAAACTGTTCAAGAAGAAGAAAATAACAGAAACTGTTCAAGCAGAAAAGACCAAAAACTGTTCAAGAAGAAGAGAACGGAAACTGTTCAAGAAGAAAAGACCAGAAACTGTTCAAAAAGAAGAAAAGAATAGAAACTGTTCAAGAAGAAAAGAACGGAAACTGTTCAAGAAGCAGAAAAGAACAGAAACTGTTCAAGAAGAAAAGAACCTGTTCAAGAAGAAAAGAATGGAAACTGTTCAAGAAGAAAAGAACAGCAACTTTTAAAGAAGAAGAAAAGAACGAAACTGTTCATGAAGAAAAGAACAGAAACTGTTCAAGAAGAAAAGAACAGAACCTGTTCATGAAGAAAAGACCAGAACTGTTCAAGAAGAAAAGAACAGAAACTGTTCAAGAAGAAAAGAACAGAAACTGTTCAAGAAGAAAAGATCAGAACCTGTTCAAGAAGAAAAGAACGGAATCTGTTCAAGAAGAAGAAAAGAACAGAAACTGTTGAAGAAGAAAAGATCAGAACCTGTTCAAGAAGAAAAGAACAGAAACTGTTCAAGCAGAAAAGACCAAAAACTGTTCAAGAAGAAAAGAACGGAAACTGTTCAAGAAGAAAAGACCAGAAACTGTTCAAGAAGAAAAGACCAGAAACTGTTCAAGAAGAAGAAAAGAATAGAAACTGTTCAAGAAGAAAACAACGGAAACTGTTCAAGAAGAAAAGAACGGAAACTGTTCAAGAAGCCGAAAAGAACGGAAACTGTTCAAGAAGCAGAAAAGAACAGAAACTGTTCAAGAAGAAAAGTAAAGAACCTGTTCAAGAAGAAAAGATCAGAACCTGTTCAAGAAGAAAAGAACAGAAACTGTTCAAGAAGAAAAGAACAGAACCATTTCATGAAGAAAAGAACAGAAACTGTTCAAGAAGAAAAGAACAGAAACTTTTCAAGAAGTAGAAAAGAACGGAAACTGTTCAAAAAGAAAAAAGAATAGAAACTATTCAGGAAGAAGAAAAGAACGGAAACTGTTCAGGAAGAAGAAAAGAATGGAAACTGTTAAAGAAGAAGAAAAGAACAGAAACTGTTCAAGAAGTAGAAAAGAACGGAAACTGTTCAAGAAGAGAAGAACAGAAACTGTTCAAGAAGAAAAGAAAGGAAACTGTTCAAGAAGAAGGAAAAGAACAAACTGTTCAAAAAGAATAGAAACTGTTCAAGAAGCAGAAAAGAACGGAAACTGTTCAAGAAGTAGAAAAGAACGGAAACTGTTCAAGAAGAGAAGAATAGAAACTGTTCAGGAAGAAAAGAACAGAACCTGTTCAAGAAGATGAAAAGAAAAGAAACTGTTCAAGAAGCAGAAAAGAACGGAAACTGTTCAAGAAGCAGAAAAGAACAGAAACTGTTCAAGAAGAAAAGAAAAGAACCTGTTCAAGAAGAAAAGAAGAGAACCTGTTCAAGAAGAAAAGAATGGAAACTTCAAGAAGAAAAGACCAGCAACTTTTCAAGAAGAAGAAAAGAACAGAAACTGTTCATGAAGAAAAGAACAGAACCTGTTCAAGAAGAAAAGAATGGAAACTGTTCAAGAAGAAAAGACCAGAAACTGTTCAAGAAGAAAAAAGAATAGAAACTATTAAAGAAGAAGAAAAGAACAGAAACTGTTCAAGAAGTAGAAAAGAACGGAAACTGTTCAAGAAGAGAAGAACAGAAACTGTTTAAGAAGAAAAGAAAGGAAACTGTTCAAGAAGAAGAAAAGAAAGGAAACTGTTCAAAAAGAATAGAAACTGTTCAAGAAGCAGAAATGAACGGAAACTGTTCAAAAAGAAAAGAGAATAGAAACTGTTCAGGAAGAAAAGACAGGAAACTCTTCAAGAAGAAAATAACGGAAACTGTTCAAGAAGAAGAAAGAATAGAAACTGTTCAAGACGAAAAGAACAGAAAATGTTTAAGAAGAAGAAAAGAACAGAAACTGTTCAATAAGAGGAAAAGAAAAGAAACTGTTCTAGAAGAAAAGAAAAGAACCTGTTCAAGAAGGAAAGAACAGAACCTGTTCAAGAAGAAAAGAATGGAAACTGTTCAAGAAGAAGAAAAGAACAGAAACTGTTCAAGAAGAAAAGAACAGAAACTGTTCAAGAAGAAAAGAAAAGAACCTGTTCAAGAATAAAAGAACAGAACCTGTTCATGAAGAAAAGAACAGAAACTGTTCAAGAAGAAAAAAATAACAGAAACTGTTCAAGAAGAAAAGAAAGGAAACTGTTCAAGAAGAAGAAAAGAACAGAAAATGTTCAAGAAGAAAAGAACGGAAACTGTTCAAGAAGAAAAGACCATAAACTGTTCAAGAAGAAAAGACCATAAACTGTTCAAGAAGAAGAAAAGAATAGAAACTGTTCAAGAAGAAAAGAACGGAAACTGTTCAAGAAGCAGAAAAGAACGGAAACTGTTCAAGAAGCAGAAAAGAACGGAAACTGTTCAAGAAGAAGAAAAGAACAGAACCTGTTCATGAAGAAAAGAACAGAAACTGTTCAAGCAGAAAAGACCAAAAACTGTTCCAAGAAGAAAAGAACGGAAACTGTTCAAGAAGAAAAGACCAGAAACTGTTCAAGAAGAAAAGAACGGAAACTTTTCAAGAAGAAAAAAATAACAGAAACTGTTCAAGAAGAAAAAAATAACAGAAACTGTTCAAGAAGAAAAGAAAGGAAACTGTTCAAGAAGAAAAGAATGGAAACTGTTCAAGAAGAAAAAAATAACAGAAACTGTTCAAGAAGAAAAGAAAAGAACCTGTTCAAGAAGAAAAGAATGGAAACTGTTCAAGAAGAATAGAACAGCAACTTCTCAAGAAGAAGAAAAGAACAGAAACTGTTCAAGAAGAAAAGAACAGAAACTGTTCAAGAAGAAAAGAAAATAACCTGTTCAAGAAGAAAAGAACAGAACCTGTTCATGAAGAAAAGAACAGAAACTGTTCAAGAAGAAAAAAATAACAGAAACTGTTCAAGAAGAAAAGAAAGGAAACTGTTCAAGAAGAAGAAAAGAACAGAAAATGTTCAAGAAGAAAAGAACGGAAACTGTTCAAGAAGATAAGACCATAAACTGTTCAAGAAGAAAAGACCATAAACTGTTCAAGAAGAAGAAAAGAATAGAAACTGTTCAAGAAGAAAAGAAAATAACCTGTTCAAGAAGAAAAGAACAGAACCTGTTCATGAAGAAAAGAACAGAAACTGTTCAAGAAGAAAAAAATAACAGAAACTGTTCAAGAAGAAAAGAAAGGAAACTGTTCAAGAAGAAAAGACCATAAACTGTTCAAGAAGAAAAGACCATAAACTGTTCAAGAAGAAGAAAAGAATAGAAACTGTTCAAGAAGAAAAGAACGGAAACTGTTCAAGAAGCAGAAAAGAACGGAAACTGTTCAAGAAGAAGAAAAGAACAGAACCTGTTCATGAAGAAAAGAACAGAAACTGTTCAAGCAGAAAAGACCAAAAACTGTTCAAGAAGAAAAGAACGGAAACTGTTCAAGAAGAAAAGACCAGAAACTGTTCAAGAAGAAAAGAACGGAAACTGTTCAAGAAGAAAAGAACGGAAACTGTTCAAGAAGAAAAGAACAGCAACTTTTCAAGAAGAAGAAAAGAACAGAAACTGTTCATGAAGATAAGAACAGAAACTGTTCAAGAAGAAAAGAACAGCAACTTTTCAAGAAGAAGAAAAGAACAGAAACTGTTCATGAAGATAAGAACAGAAACTGTTCAAGAAGCAGAAAAGAACAGAAACTGTTCAAGAAGAAAAGAACGGAAACTGTTCAAGAAGAAAAGAACAGTAACTTTTCAAGAAGAAGAAAAGAACAGAAACTGTTCATGAAGATAAGAACAGAAACTGTTCAAGAAGCAGAAAAGAACAGTAACTTTTCAAGAAGAAGAAAAGAAAAGAAACTGTTCAAGAAGAAAAAAATAGAAACTGTTCAAGAAGAAGAAAAGAACGAAAAATGTTCAAGAAGAAAAGAACAGAAAATGTTCAAGAAGAAGAAAAGAAAGGAAACTGTTCAAAAAGAATAGAAACTGTTCAAGAAGCAGAAAAGAACGGAAACTGTTCAAAAAGAAAAGAGAATAGAAACTGTTCAGGAAGAAAAGACAGGAAACTCTTCAAGAAGAAAATAACGGAAACTGTTCAAGAAGAAGAAAAGAATAGAAAATGTTCAAGAAGAAAAGAAGAACAGAAACTGTTCAAGAAGAAGAAAAGAATAGAAACTGTTCAAGACGAAAAGAACAGAAAATGTTTAAGAAGAAGAAAAGAACAGAAACTGTTCAATAAGAGGAAAAGAAAAGAAACTGTTCTAGAAGCAGAAAAGAACGGAAACTGTTCAAGAAGAGAAGAACAGAAACTGTTCAAGAAGAAAAGAAAGGAAACTGTTCAAGAAGTAGAAAAGAACGGAAACTGTTCAAGAAGAGAAGAATAGAAACTGTTCAGGAAGAAAAGAACAGAAACTATTCAGGAAGAAGAAAAGAACGGAAACTGTTCAGGAAGAAGAAAAGAATGGAAACTGTTAAAGAAGAAGAAAAGAACAGAAACTGTTCAAGAAGTAGAAAAGAACGGAAACTGTTCAAGAAGAGAAGAACAGAAACTGTTCAAGAAGAAAAGAAAGGAAACTGTTCAAGAAGAAGGAAAAGAACAAACTGTTCAAAAAGAATAGAAACTGTTCAAGAAGCAGAAAAGAACGGAAACTGTTCAAGAAGTAGAAAAGAACGGAAACTGTTCAAGAAGAGAAGAATAGAAACTGTTCAGGAAGAAAAGAACAGAACCTGTTCAAGAAGATGAAAAGAACAGAAACTGTTCAAGAAGCAGAAAAGAACGGAAACTGTTCAAGAAGCAGAAAAGAACAGAAACTGTTCAAGAAGAAAAGAAAAGAACCTGTTCAAGAAGAAAAGAAGAGAACCTGTTCAAGAAGAAAAGAATGGAAACTTCAAGAAGAAAAGACCAGCAACTTTTCAAGAAGAAGAAAAGAACAGAAACTGTTCATGAAGAAAAGAACAGAACCTGTTCAAGAAGAAAAGAATGGAAACTGTTCAAGAAGAAAAGACCAGAAACTGAAGAAGAAGAAAAGAACAGAAACTGTTCAAGAAGTAGAAAACTGTTCAAGAAGAGAAGAACAGAAACTGTTTAAGAAGAAAAGAAAGGAAACTGTTCAAGAAGAAGAAAAGAAAGGAAACTGTTCAAAAAGAATAGAAACTGTTCAAGAAGCAGAAAAGAACGGAAACTGTTCAAAAAGAAAAGAGAATAGAAACTGTTCAGGAAGAAAAGACAGGAAACTCTTCAAGAAGAAAATAACGGAAACTGTTCAAGAAGAAGAAAAGAATAGAAACTGTTCAAGACGAAAAGAACAGAAAATGTTTAAGAAGAAGAAAAGAACAGAAACTGTTCAATAAGAGGAAAAGAAAAGAAACTGTTCTAGAAGAAAAGAAAAGAACCTGTTCAAGAAGGAAAGAACAGAACCTGTTCAAGAAGAAAAGAATGGAAACTGTTCAAGAAGAAGAAAAGAACAGAAACTGTTCAAGAAGAAAAGAACAGAAACTGTTCAAGAAGAAAAAAATAACAGAAACTGTTCAAGAAGAAAAGAAAGGAAACTGTTCAAGAAGAAGAAAAGAACAGAAAATGTTCAAGAAGAAAAGAACGGAAACTGTTCAAGAAGAAAAGACCATAAACTGTTCAAGAAGAAAAGACCATAAACTGTTCAAGAAGAAGAAAAGAATAGAAACTGTTCAAGAAGAAAAGAACGGAAACTGTTCAAGAAGCAGAAAAGAACGGAAACTGTTCAAGAAGAAGAAAAGAACAGAACCTGTTCATGAAGAAAAGAACAGAAACTGTTCAAGCAGAAAAGACCAAAAACTGTTCCAAGAAGAAAAGAACGGAAACTGTTCAAGAAGAAAAGACCAGAAACTGTTCAAGAAGAAAAGAACGGAAACTGTTCAAGAAGAAAAGAACGGAAACTGTTCAAGAAGAAAAGAACGGAAACTGTTCAAGAAGAAAAGAACGGAAACTGTTCAAGAAGAAAAGAACAGCAACTTTTCAAGAAGAAGAAAAGAACAGAAACTGTTGAAAAAGAAAAAAGAATAGAAACTATTAAAGAAGAAGAAAAGAACAGAAACTGTTCAAGAAGTAGAAAAGAACGGAAACTGTTCAAGAAGAGAAGAACAGAAACTGTTTAAGAAGAAAAGAAAGGAAACTGTTCAAGAAGAAGAAAATAACAAACTGTTCAAAAAGAATAGAAACTGTTCAAGAAGCAGAAAAGAAAGGAAAATGTTCAAAACGAAAAGAGAATAGAAACTCTTCAGGAAGAAAAGACAGGAAACTCTTCAAGAAGAAAATAACGGAAACTGTTCAAGAAGAAGAAAAGAATAGAAAATATTAAAGAAGAAAAGAAGAACAGAAACTGTTCAAGAAGAAGAAAAGAATAGAAACTGTTCAAGACGAAAAGAACAGAAAATGTTTAAGAAGAAGAAAAGAACAGAAACTGTTCAATAAGAGTAAAAGAAAATAAACTGTTCTAGAAGAAAAGAAAAGAACCTGTTCAAGAAGAAAAGAATGGAAACTGTTCAAGAAGAATAGAACAGCAACTTCTCAAGAAGAAGAAAAGAACAGAAACTGTTCAAGAAGAAAAGAACAGAAACTGTTCAAGAAGAAAAGAAAAGAACCTGTTCAAGAAGAAAAGAACAGAACCTGTTCATGAAGAAAAGAACAGAAACTGTTCAAGAAGACAAAAATAACAGAAACTGTTCAAGAAGAAAAGAAAGGAAACTGTTCAAGAAGAAGAAAAGAACAGAAAATGTTCAAGAAGAAAAGAACGGAAACTGTTCAAGAAGAAAAGACCATAAACTGTTCAAGAAGAAAAGACCATAAACTGTTCAAGAAGAAGAAAAGAATAGAAACTGTTCAAGAAGAAAAGAACGGAAACTGTTCAAGAAGCAGAAAAGAACGGAAACTGTTCAAGAAGAAGAAAAGAACAGAACCTGTTCATGAAGAAAAGAACAGAAACTGTTCAAGCAGAAAAGACCAAAAACTGTTCCAAGAAGAAAAGAACGGAAACTGTTCAAGAAGAAAAGACCAGAAACTGTTAAAGAAGAAAAGAACGGAAACTGTTCAAGAAGAAAAGAACGGAAACTGTTCAAGAAGAAAAGAACGGAAACTGTTCAAGAAGAAAAGAACAGCAACTTTTCAAGAAGAAGAAAAGAACAAAAACTGTTCATGAAGATAAGAACAGAAACTGTTCAAGAAGCAGAAAAGAACAGAAACTGTTCAAGAAGAACAAAAACTGTTCATGAAGATAAGAACAGAAACTTTTCAAGAAGAAGAAAAGAAAAGAAACTGTTCAAGAAGAAAAAAATAGAAACTGTTCAAGAAGAAAAAAATAGAAACTGTTCAAGAAGAAGAAAAGAACAGAAACTTTTCAAGAAGAAGAAAAGAACAGAAAATGTTCAAGAAGAAGAAAAGAACAGAAAATATTCAGGAAGAAGAAAATAACAGAAACCCATTCAAGAAGAAAAGATCAGAAACTGTTCAAGAAGAAAAGAAAAGAAACTGTTCAAGAAGAAAAAAATAGAAACTGTTCAAGAAGAAGAAAAGAACGGAAAATGTTCAAGAAGAAGAAGAGAACGGAAATTGTTCAAGAAGAAAAAAAGAACAAAAACTGTTCAAGAAGAAGAAAAGAACGGAAACTGTTCAAGAAGAAAAGAACAGAAAATGTTCAAGACGAAAAGAACGGAATCTGTTCAAGAAGAAGAAAAGAACAGAAACTGTTGAAGCAGAAGAATAGAAACTGTTCAAGAAGAAGAAAAGAACAGAAACTGTTCAAGAAGAAAAGACCAGAAACTGTTCAAGAAGAAGAAAATAACAGAAACTGTTCAAGCAGAAAAGACCAAAAACTGTTCAAGAAGAAGAGAACGGAAACTGTTCAAGAAGAAAAGACCAGAAACTGTTCAAAAAGAAGAAAAGAATAGAAACTGTTCAAGAAGAAAAGAACGGAAACTGTTCAAGAAGCAGAAAAGAACAGAAACTGTTCAAGAAGAAAAGAACCTGTTCAAGAAGAAAAGAATGGAAACTGTTCAAGAAGAAAAGAACAGCAACTTTTAAAGAAGAAGAAAAGAACGAAACTGTTCATGAAGAAAAGAACAGAAACTGTTCAAGAAGAAAAGAACAGAACCTGTTCATGAAGAAAAGACCAGAACTGTTCAAGAAGAAAAGAACAGAAACTGTTCAAGAAGAAAAGAACAGAAACTGTTCAAGAAGAAAAGATCAGAACCTGTTCAAGAAGAAAAGAACGGAATCTGTTCAAGAAGAAGAAAAGAACAGAAACTGTTGAAGAAGAAAAGATCAGAACCTGTTCAAGAAGAAAAGAACAGAAACTGTTCAAGCAGAAAAGACCAAAAACTGTTCAAGAAGAAAAGAACGGAAACTGTTCAAGAAGAAAAGACCAGAAACTGTTCAAGAAGAAAAGACCAGAAACTGTTCAAGAAGAAGAAAAGAATAGAAACTGTTCAAGAAGAAAACAACGGAAACTGTTCAAGAAGAAAAGAACGGAAACTGTTCAAGAAGCCGAAAAGAACGGAAACTGTTCAAGAAGCAGAAAAGAACAGAAACTGTTCAAGAAGAAAAGTAAAGAACCTGTTCAAGAAGAAAAGATCAGAACCTGTTCAAGAAGAAAAGAACAGAAACTGTTCAAGAAGAAAAGAACAGAACCATTTCATGAAGAAAAGAACAGAAACTGTTCAAGAAGAAAAGAACAGAAACTTTTCAAGAAGTAGAAAAGAACGGAAACTGTTCAAAAAGAAAAAAGAATAGAAACTATTCAGGAAGAAGAAAAGAACGGAAACTGTTCAGGAAGAAGAAAAGAATGGAAACTGTTAAAGAAGAAGAAAAGAACAGAAACTGTTCAAGAAGTAGAAAAGAACGGAAACTGTTCAAGAAGAGAAGAACAGAAACTGTTCAAGAAGAAAAGAAAGGAAACTGTTCAAGAAGAAGGAAAAGAACAAACTGTTCAAAAAGAATAGAAACTGTTCAAGAAGCAGAAAAGAACGGAAACTGTTCAAGAAGTAGAAAAGAACGGAAACTGTTCAAGAAGAGAAGAATAGAAACTGTTCAGGAAGAAAAGAACAGAACCTGTTCAAGAAGATGAAAAGAAAAGAAACTGTTCAAGAAGCAGAAAAGAACGGAAACTGTTCAAGAAGCAGAAAAGAACAGAAACTGTTCAAGAAGAAAAGAAAAGAACCTGTTCAAGAAGAAAAGAAGAGAACCTGTTCAAGAAGAAAAGAATGGAAACTTCAAGAAGAAAAGACCAGCAACTTTTCAAGAAGAAGAAAAGAACAGAAACTGTTCATGAAGAAAAGAACAGAACCTGTTCAAGAAGAAAAGAATGGAAACTGTTCAAGAAGAAAAGACCAGAAACTGTTCAAGAAGAAAAAAGAATAGAAACTATTAAAGAAGAAGAAAAGAACAGAAACTGTTCAAGAAGTAGAAAAGAACGGAAACTGTTCAAGAAGAGAAGAACAGAAACTGTTTAAGAAGAAAAGAAAGGAAACTGTTCAAGAAGAAGAAAAGAAAGGAAACTGTTCAAAAAGAATAGAAACTGTTCAAGAAGCAGAAATGAACGGAAACTGTTCAAAAAGAAAAGAGAATAGAAACTGTTCAGGAAGAAAAGACAGGAAACTCTTCAAGAAGAAAATAACGGAAACTGTTCAAGAAGAAGAAAGAATAGAAACTGTTCAAGACGAAAAGAACAGAAAATGTTTAAGAAGAAGAAAAGAACAGAAACTGTTCAATAAGAGGAAAAGAAAAGAAACTGTTCTAGAAGAAAAGAAAAGAACCTGTTCAAGAAGGAAAGAACAGAACCTGTTCAAGAAGAAAAGAATGGAAACTGTTCAAGAAGAAGAAAAGAACAGAAACTGTTCAAGAAGAAAAGAACAGAAACTGTTCAAGAAGAAAAGAAAAGAACCTGTTCAAGAATAAAAGAACAGAACCTGTTCATGAAGAAAAGAACAGAAACTGTTCAAGAAGAAAAAAATAACAGAAACTGTTCAAGAAGAAAAGAAAGGAAACTGTTCAAGAAGAAGAAAAGAACAGAAAATGTTCAAGAAGAAAAGAACGGAAACTGTTCAAGAAGAAAAGACCATAAACTGTTCAAGAAGAAAAGACCATAAACTGTTCAAGAAGAAGAAAAGAATAGAAACTGTTCAAGAAGAAAAGAACGGAAACTGTTCAAGAAGCAGAAAAGAACGGAAACTGTTCAAGAAGCAGAAAAGAACGGAAACTGTTCAAGAAGAAGAAAAGAACAGAACCTGTTCATGAAGAAAAGAACAGAAACTGTTCAAGCAGAAAAGACCAAAAACTGTTCCAAGAAGAAAAGAACGGAAACTGTTCAAGAAGAAAAGACCAGAAACTGTTCAAGAAGAAAAGAACGGAAACTGTTCAAGAAGAAAAGAACGGAAACTGTTCAAGAAGAAAAGAACGGAAACTGTTCAAGAAGAAAAGAACAGCAACTTTTCAAGAAGAAGAAAAGAACAGAAACTGTTGAAAAAGAAAAAAGAATAGAAACTATTAAAGAAGAAGAAAAGAACAGAAACTGTTCAAGAAGTAGAAAAGAACGGAAACTGTTCAAGAAGAGAAGAACAGAAACTGTTTAAGAAGAAAAGAAAGGAAACTGTTCAAGAAGAAGAAAATAACAAACTGTTCAAAAAGAATAGAAACTGTTCAAGAAGCAGAAAAGAACGGAAACTGTTCAAAAAGAAAAGAGAATAGAAACTCTTCAGGAAGAAAAGACAGGAAACTCTTCAAGAAGAAAATAACGGAAACTGTTCAAGAAGAAGAAAAGAATAGAAAATGTTAAAGAAGAAAAGAAGAACAGAAACTGTTCAAGAAGAAGAAAAGAATAGAAACTGTTCAAGACGAAAAGAACAGAAAATGTTTAAGAAGAAGAAAAGAACAGAAACTGTTCAATAAGAGGAAAAGAAAAGAAACTGTTCTAGAAGAAAAGAAAAGAACCTGTTCAAGAAGAAAAGAATGGAAACTGTTCAAGAAGAATAGAACAGCAACTTCTCAAGAAGAAGAAAAGAACAGAAACTGTTCAAGAAGAAAAGAACAGAAACTGTTCAAGAAGAAAAGAAAATAACCTGTTCAAGAAGAAAAGAACAGAACCTGTTCATGAAGAAAAGAACAGAAACTGTTCAAGAAGAAAAAAATAACAGAAACTGTTCAAGAAGAAAAGAAAGGAAACTGTTCAAGAAGAAGAAAAGAACAGAAAATGTTCAAGAAGAAAAGAACGGAAACTGTTCAAGAAGATAAGACCATAAACTGTTCAAGAAGAAAAGACCATAAACTGTTCAAGAAGAAGAAAAGAATAGAAACTGTTCAAGAAGAAAAGAACGGAAACTGTTCAAGAAGCAGAAAAGAACGGAAACTGTTCAAGAAGAAGAAAAGAACAGAACCTGTTCATGAAGAAAAGAACAGAAACTGTTCAAGCAGAAAAGACCAAAAACTGTTCAAGAAGAAAAGAACGGAAACTGTTCAAGAAGAAAAGACCAGAAACTGTTCAAGAAGAAAAGAACGGAAACTGTTCAAGAAGAAAAGAACGGAAACTGTTCAAGAAGAAAAGAACATCAACTTTTCAAGAAGAAGAAAAGAACAGAAACTGTTCATGAAGATAAGAACAGAAACTGTTCAAGAAGCAGAAAAGAACAGAAACTGTTCAAGAAGAAAAGAACGGAAACTGTTCAAGAAGAAAAGAACGGAAACTGTTCAAGAAGAAAAGAACGGAAACTGTTCAAGAAGAAAAGAACAGTAACTTTTCAAGAAGAAGAAAAGAACAGAAACTGTTCATGAAGATAAGAACAGAAACTGTTCAAGAAGCAGAAAAGAACAGTAACTTTTCAAGAAGAAGAAAAGAAAAGAAACTGTTCAAGAAGAAAAAAATAGAAACTGTTCAAGAAGAAGAAAAGAACGGAAAATGTTGAAGAAGAAGAAGAGAACAGAAACTTTTCAAGAAGAAGAAAAGAACAGAAAATGTTCAAGAAGAAGAAAAGAACAGAAAATTTTCAGGAAGAAGAAAATAACAGAAACCCATTCAAGAAGAAAAGATCAGAAACTGTTCAAGAAGAAAAAAAGAACAAAAACTGTTCAAGAAGAAGAAAAGAACGGAAACTGTTCAAGAAGAAAAGAACAGAAAATGTTCAAGACGAAAAGAACGGAGTCTGTTCAAGAAGAAGAAAAGAACAGAAACTGTTGAAGCAGAAGAATAGAAACTGTTCAAGAAGAAGAAAAGAACAGAAACTGTTCAAGAAGAAAAGAACGGAAACTGTTCAAGAAGAAAAGAACATCAACTTTTCAAGAAGAAGAAAAGAACAGAAACTGTTCATGAAGATAAGAACAGAAACTGTTCAAGAAGAAAAGAACAGCAACTTTTCAAGAAGAAGAAAAGAACAGAAACTGTTCATGAAGATAAGAACAGAAACTGTTCAAGAAGCAGAAAAGAACAGAAACTGTTCAAGAAGAAAAGAACGGAAACTGTTCAAGAAGAAAAGAACGGAAACTGTTCAAGAAGAAAAGAACGGAAACTGTTCAAGAAGAAAAGAACAGTAACTTTTCAAGAAGAAGAAAAGAACAGAAACTGTTCATGAAGATAAGAACAGAAACTGTTCAAGAAGCAGAAAAGAACAGTAACTTTTCAAGAAGAAGAAAAGAAAAGAAACTGTTCAAGAAGAAAAGAAAGGAAACTGTTCAAGAAGAAGAAAAGAACAGAAAATGTTCAAGAAGAAAAGAACGGAAACTGTTCAAGAAGATAAGACCATAAACTGTTCAAGAAGAAAAGACCATAAACTGTTCAAGAAGAAGAAAAGAATAGAAACTGTTCAAGAAGAAAAGAACGGAAACTGTTCAAGAAGCAGAAAAGAACGGAAACTGTTCAAGAAGAAGAAAAGAACAGAACCTGTTCATGAAGAAAAGAACAGAAACTGTTCAAGCAGAAAAGACCAAAAACTGTTCAAGAAGAAAAGAACGGAAACTGTTCAAGAAGAAAAGACCATAAACTGTTCAAGAAGAAAAGACCATAAACTGTTCAAGAAGAAGAAAAGAATAGAAACTGTTCAAGAAGAAAAGAACGGAAACTGTTCAAGAAGCAGAAAAGAACGGAAACTGTTCAAGAAGAAGAAAAGAACAGAACCTGTTCATGAAGAAAAGAACAGAAACTGTTCAAGCAGAAAAGACCAAAAACTGTTCCAAGAAGAAAAGAACGGAAACTGTTCAAGAAGAAAAGACCAGAAACTGTTCAAGAAGAAAAGAACGGAAACTGTTCAAGAAGAAAAGAACGGAAACTGTTCAAGAAGAAAAGAACGGAAACTGTTCAAGAAGAAAAGAACAGCAACTTTTCAAGAAGAAGAAAAGAACAGAAACTGGTGAAAAAGAAAAAACAATAGAAACTATTAAAGAAGAAGAAAAGAACAGAAACTGTTCAAGAAGTAGAAAAGAACGGAAACTGTTCAAGAAGAGAAGAACAGAAACTGTTTAAGAAGAAAAGAAAGGAAACTGTTCAAGAAGAAGAAAATAACAAACTGTTCAAAAAGAATAGAAACTGTTCAAGAAGCAGAAAAGAAAAGAAACTGTTCTAGAAGAAAAGAAAAGAACCTGTTCAAGAAGAAAAGAATGGAAACTGTTCAAGAAGAATAGAACAGCAACTTCTCAAGAAGAAGAAAAGAACAGAAACTGTTCAAGAAGAAAAGAACAGAAACTGTTCAAGAAGAAAAGAAAATAACCTGTTCAAGAAGAAAAGAACAGAACCTGTTCATGAAGAAAAGAACAGAAACTGTTCAAGAAGAAAAAAATAACAGAAACTGTTCAAGAAGAAAAGAAAGGAAACTGTTCAAGAAGAAAAGACCATAAACTGTTCAAGAAGAAAAGACCATAAACTGTTCAAGAAGAAGAAAAGAATAGAAACTGTTCAAGAAGAAAAGAACGGAAACTGTTCAAGAAGCAGAAAAGAACGGAAACTGTTCAAGAAGAAGAAAAGAACAGAACCTGTTCATGAAGAAAAGAACAGAAACTGTTCAAGCAGAAAAGACCAAAAACTGTTCAAGAAGAAAAGAACGGAAACTGTTCAAGAAGAAAAGACCAGAAACTGTTCAAGAAGAAAAGAACGGAAACTGTTCAAGAAGAAAAGAACGGAAACTGTTCAAGAAGAAAAGAACAGCAACTTTTCAAGAAGAAGAAAAGAACAGAAACTGTTCATGAAGATAAGAACAGAAACTGTTCAAGAAGCAGAAAAGAACAGAAACTGTTCAAGAAGAAAAGAACGGAAACTGTTCAAGAAGAAAAGAACAGTAACTTTTCAAGAAGAAGAAAAGAACAGAAACTGTTCATGAAGATAAGAACAGAAACTTTTCAAGAAGAAGAAAAGAAAAGAAACTGTTCAAGAAGAAAAAAATAGAAACTGTTCAAGAAGAAGAAAAGAACGAAAAATGTTCAAGAAGAAAAGAACAGAAAATGTTCAAGAAGAAGAAAAGAAAGGAAACTGTTCAAAAAGAATAGAAACTGTTCAAGAAGCAGAAAAGAACGGAAACTGTTCAAAAAGAAAAGAGAATAGAAACTGTTCAGGAAGAAAAGACAGGAAACTCTTCAAGAAGAAAATAACGGAAACTGTTCAAGAAGAAGAAAAGAATAGAAAATGTTCAAGAAGAAAAGAAGAACAGAAACTGTTCAAGAAGAAGAAAAGAATAGAAACTGTTCAAGACGAAAAGAACAGAAAATGTTTAAGAAGAAGAAAAGAACAGAAACTGTTCAATAAGAGGAAAAGAAAAGAAACTGTTCTAGAAGCAGAAAAGAACGGAAACTGTTCAAGAAGAGAAGAACAGAAACTGTTCAAGAAGAAAAGAAAGGAAACTGTTCAAGAAGTAGAAAAGAACGGAAACTGTTCAAGAAGAGAAGAATAGAAACTGTTCAGGAAGAAAAGAACAGAAACTATTCAGGAAGAAGAAAAGAACGGAAACTGTTCAGGAAGAAGAAAAGAATGGAAACTGTTAAAGAAGAAGAAAAGAACAGAAACTGTTCAAGAAGTAGAAAAGAACGGAAACTGTTCAAGAAGAGAAGAACAGAAACTGTTCAAGAAGAAAAGAAAGGAAACTGTTCAAGAAGAAGGAAAAGAACAAACTGTTCAAAAAGAATAGAAACTGTTCAAGAAGCAGAAAAGAACGGAAACTGTTCAAGAAGTAGAAAAGAACGGAAACTGTTCAAGAAGAGAAGAATAGAAACTGTTCAGGAAGAAAAGAACAGAACCTGTTCAAGAAGATGAAAAGAACAGAAACTGTTCAAGAAGCAGAAAAGAACGGAAACTGTTCAAGAAGCAGAAAAGAACAGAAACTGTTCAAGAAGAAAAGAAAAGAACCTGTTCAAGAAGAAAAGAAGAGAACCTGTTCAAGAAGAAAAGAATGGAAACTTCAAGAAGAAAAGACCAGCAACTTTTCAAGAAGAAGAAAAGAACAGAAACTGTTCATGAAGAAAAGAACAGAACCTGTTCAAGAAGAAAAGAATGGAAACTGTTCAAGAAGAAAAGACCAGAAACTGAAGAAGAAGAAAAGAACAGAAACTGTTCAAGAAGTAGAAAACTGTTCAAGAAGAGAAGAAAGGAAACTGTTCAAGAAGAAGAAAACTGTTTAAGAAGAAAAGAAAGGAAACTGTTCAAGAAGAAGAAAAGAAAGGAAACTGTTCAAAAAGAATAGAAACTGTTCAAGAAGCAGAAAAGAACGGAAACTGTTCAAAAAGAAAAGAGAATAGAAACTGTTCAGGAAGAAAAGACAGGAAACTCTTCAAGAAGAAAATAACGGAAACTGTTCAAGAAGAAGAAAAGAATAGAAACTGTTCAAGACGAAAAGAACAGAAAATGTTTAAGAAGAAGAAAAGAACAGAAACTGTTCAATAAGAGGAAAAGAAAAGAAACTGTTCTAGAAGAAAAGAAAAGAACCTGTTCAAGAAGGAAAGAACAGAACCTGTTCAAGAAGAAAAGAATGGAAACTGTTCAAGAAGAAGAAAAGAACAGAAACTGTTCAAGAAGAAAAGAACAGAAACTGTTCAAGAAGAAAAAAATAACAGAAACTGTTCAAGAAGAAAAGAAAGGAAACTGTTCAAGAAGAAGAAAAGAACAGAAAATGTTCAAGAAGAAAAGAACGGAAACTGTTCAAGAAGAAAAGACCATAAACTGTTCAAGAAGAAAAGACCATAAACTGTTCAAGAAGAAGAAATAAATAGAAACTGTTCAAGAAGAAAAGAACGGAAACTGTTCAAGAAGCAGAAAAGAACGGAAACTGTTCAAGAAGAAGAAAAGAACAGAACCTGTTCATGAAGAAAAGAACAGAAACTGTTCAAGCAGAAAAGACCAAAAACTGTTCCAAGAAGAAAAGAACGGAAACTGTTCAAGAAGAAAAGACCAGAAACTGTTCAAGAAGAAAAGAACGGAAACTGTTCAAGAAGAAAAGAACGGAAACTGTTCAAGAAGAAAAGAACGGAAACTGTTCAAGAAGAAAAGAACGGAAACTTTTCAAGAAGAAGAAAAGAACAGAAACTGTTGAAAAAGAAAAAAGAATAGAAACTATTAAAGAAGAAGAAAAGAACAGAAACTGTTCAAGAAGTAGAAAAGAACGGAAACTGTTCAAGAAGAGAAGAACAGAAACTGTTTAAGAAGAAAAGAAAGGAAACTGTTCAAGAAGAAGAAAATAACAAACTGTTCAAAAAGAATAGAAACTGTTCAAGAAGCAGAAAAGAACGGAAACTGTTCAAAACGAAAAGAGAATAGAAACTCTTCAGGAAGAAAAGACAGGAAACTCTTCAAGAAGAAAATAACGGAAACTGTTCAAGAAGAAGAAAAGAATAGAAAATATTAAAGAAGAAAAGAAGAACAGAAACTGTTCAAGAAGAAGAAAAGAATAGAAACTGTTCAAGACGAAAAGAACAGAAAATGTTTAAGAAGAAGAAAAGAACAGAAACTGTTCAATAAGAGTAAAAGAAAAGAAACTGTTCTAGAAGAAAAGAAAAGAACCTGTTCAAGAAGAAAAGAATGGAAACTGTTCAAGAAGAATAGAACAGCAACTTCTCAAGAAGAAGAAAAGAACAGAAACTGTTCAAGAAGAAAAGAACAGAAACTGTTCAAGAAGAAAAGAAAATAACCTGTTCAAGAAGAAAAGAACAGAACCTGTTCATGAAGAAAAGAACAGAAACTGTTCAAGAAGAAAAAAATAACAGAAACTGTTCAAGAAGAAAAGAAAGGAAACTGTTCAAGAAGAAAAGACCATAAACTGTTCAAGAAGAAAAGACCATAAACTGTTCAAGAAGAAGAAAAGAATAGAAACTGTTCAAGAAGAAAAGAACGGAAACTGTTCAAGAAGCAGAAAAGAACGGAAACTGTTCAAGAAGAAGAAAAGAACAGAACCTGTTCATGAAGAAAAGAACAGAAACTGTTCAAGCAGAAAAGACCAAAAACTGTTCAAGAAGAAAAGAACGGAAACTGTTCAAGAAGAAAAGACCAGAAACTGTTCAAGAAGAAAAGAACGGAAACTGTTCAAGAAGAAAAGAACGGAAACTGTTCAAGAAGAAAAGAACAGCAACTTTTCAAGAAGAAGAAAAGAACAGAAACTGTTCATGAAGATAAGAACAGAAACTGTTCAAGAAGAAAAGAACAGCAACTTTTCAAGAAGAAGAAAAGAACAGAAACTGTTCATGAAGATAAGAACAGAAACTGTTCAAGAAGCAGAAAAGAACAGAAACTGTTCAAGAAGAAAAGAACGGAAACTGTTCAAGAAGAAAAGAACAGTAACTTTTCAAGAAGAAGAAAAGAACAGAAACTGTTCATGAAGATAAGAACAGAAACTGTTCAAGAAGCAGAAAAGAACAGTAACTTTTCAAGAAGAAGAAAAGAAAAGAAACTGTTCAAGAAGAAAAAAATAGAAACTGTTCAAGAAGAAGAAAAGAACGAAAAATGTTCAAGAAGAAGAAGAGAACGGAAACTGTTCAAGAAGAAAAAAAGAACAAAAACTGTTCAAGAAGAAAAGAACAGAAAATGTTCAAGAAGAAGAAAAGAAAGGAAACTGTTCAAAAAGAATAGAAACTGTTCAAGAAGCAGAAAAGAACGGAAACTGTTCAAAAAGAAAAGAGAATAGAAACTGTTCAGGAAGAAAAGACAGGAAACTCTTCAAGAAGAAAATAACGGAAACTGTTCAAGAAGAAGAAAAGAATAGAAAATGTTCAAGAAGAAAAGAAGAACAGAAACTGTTCAAGAAGAAGAAAAGAATAGAAACTGTTCAAGACGAAAAGAACAGAAAATGTTTAAGAAGAAGAAAAGAACAGAAACTGTTCAATAAGAGGAAAAGAAAAGAAACTGTTCTAGAAGAAAAGAAAAGAACCTGTTCAAGAAGGAAAGAACAGAACCTGTTCAAGAAGAAAAGAATGGAAACTGTTCAAGAAGAATAGAACAGCAACTTCTCAAGAAGAAGAAAAGAACAGAAACTGTTCAAGAAGAAAAGAACAGAAACTGTTCAAGAAGAAAAGAAAAGAACCTGTTCAAGAAGAAAAGAACAGAACCTGTTCATGAAGAAAAGAACAGAAACTGTTCAAGAAGACAAAAATAACAGAAACTGTTCAAGAAGAAAAGAAAGGAAACTGTTCAAGAAGAAGAAAAGAACAGAAAATGTTCAAGAAGAAAAGAACGGAAACTGTTCAAGAAGAAAAGACCATAAACTGTTCAAGAAGAAAAGACCATAAACTGTTCAAGAAGAAGAAAAGAATAGAAACTGTTCAAGAAGAAAAGAACGGAAACTGTTCAAGAAGCAGAAAAGAACGGAAACTGTTCAAGAAGAAGAAAAGAACAGAACCTGTTCATGAAGAAAAGAACAGAAACTGTTCAAGCAGAAAAGACCAAAAACTGTTCCAAGAAGAAAAGAACGGAAACTGTTCAAGAAGAAAAGACCAGAAACTGTTAAAGAAGAAAAGAACGGAAACTGTTCAAGAAGAAAAGAACGGAAACTGTTCAAGAAGAAAAGAACGGAAACTGTTCAAGAAGAAAAGAACAGCAACTTTTCAAGAAGAAGAAAAGAACAAAAACTGTTCATGAAGATAAGAACAGAAACTGTTCAAGAAGCAGAAAAGAACAGAAACTGTTCAAGAAGAACAAAAACTGTTCATGAAGATAAGAACAGAAACTTTTCAAGAAGAAGAAAAGAAAAGAAACTGTTCAAGAAGAAAAAAATAGAAACTGTTCAAGAAGAAAAAAATAGAAACTGTTCAAGAAGAAGAAAAGAACAGAAACTTTTCAAGAAGAAGAAAAGAACAGAAAATGTTCAAGAAGAAGAAAAGAACAGAAAATATTCAGGAAGAAGAAAATAACAGAAACCCATTCAAGAAGAAAAGATCAGAAACTGTTCAAGAAGAAAAGAAAAGAAACTGTTCAAGAAGAAAAAAATAGAAACTGTTCAAGAAGAAGAAAAGAACGGAAAATGTTCAAGAAGAAGAAGAGAACGGAAATTGTTCAAGAAGAAAAAAAGAACAAAAACTGTTCAAGAAGAAGAAAAGAACGGAAACTGTTCAAGAAGAAAAGAACAGAAAATGTTCAAGACGAAAAGAACGGAATCTGTTCAAGAAGAAGAAAAGAACAGAAAATGTTGAAGCAGAAGAATAGAAACTGTTCAAGAAGAAGAAAAGAACAGAAACTGTTCAAGAAGAAAAGACCAGAAACTGTTCAAGAAGAAGAAAATAACAGAAACTGTTCAAGCAGAAAAGACCAAAAACTGTTCAAGAAGAAGAGAACGGAAACTGTTCAAGAAGAAAAGACCAGAAACTGTTCAAGAAGAAGAAAAGAATAGAAACTGTTCAAGAAGAAAAGAACGGAAACTGTTCAAGAAGCAGAAAAGAACAGAAACTGTTCAAGAAGAAAAGAACCTGTTCAAGAAGAAAAGAATGGAAACTGTTCAAGAAGAAAAGAACAGCAACTTTTAAAGAAGAAGAAAAGAACGAAACTGTTCATGAAGAAAAGAACAGAAACTGTTCAAGAAGAAAAGAACAGAACCTGTTCATGAAGAAAAGACCAGAACTGTTCAAGAAGAAAAGAACAGAAACTGTTCAAGAAGAAAAGAACAGAACCTGTTCAAGAAGAAAAGATCAGAACCTGTTCAAGAAGCAGAAAAGAACAGAAACTGTTCAAGAAGAAAAGTAAAGAACCTGTTCAAGAAGAAAAGATCAGAACCTGTTCAAGAAGAAAAGAACAGAAACTGTTCAAGAAGAAAAGAACAGAACCATTTCATGAAGAAAAGAACAGAAACTGTTCAAGAAGAAAAGAACAGAAACTTTTCAAGAAGTAGAAAAGAACGGAAACTGTTCAAAAAGAAAAAAGAATAGAAACTATTCAGGAAGAAGAAAAGAACGGAAACTGTTCAGGAAGAAGAAAAGAATGGAAACTGTTAAAGAAGAAGAAAAGAACAGAAACTGTTCAAGAAGTAGAAAAGAACGGAAACTGTTCAAGAAGAGAAGAACAGAAACTGTTCAAGAAGAAAAGAAAGGAAACTGTTCAAGAAGAAGGAAAAGAACAAACTGTTCAAAAAGAATAGAAACTGTTCAAGAAGCAGAAAAGAACGGAAACTGTTCAAGAAGTAGAAAAGAACGGAAACTGTTCAAGAAGAGAAGAATAGAAACTGTTCAGGAAGAAAAGAGCAGAACCTGTTCAAGAAGATGAAAAGAAAAGAAACTGTTCAAGAAGCAGAAAAGAACGGAAACTGTTCAAGAAGCAGAAAAGAACAGAAACTGTTCAAGAAGAAAAGAAAAGAACCTGTTCAAGAAGAAAAGAAGAGAACCTGTTCAAGAAGAAAAGAATGGAAACTTCAAGAAGAAAAGACCAGCAACTTTTCAAGAAGAAGAAAAGAACAGAAACTGTTCATGAAGAAAAGAACAGAACCTGTTCAAGAAGAAAAGAACAGAACCTGTTCAAGAAGAAAAGAATGGAAACTGTTCAAGAAGAAAAGACCAGAAACTGTTCAAGAAGAAAAGAACAGAAACTGTTCAAAAAGAAAAAAGAATAGAAACTATTAAAGACGAAGAAAAGAACAGAAACTGTTCAAGAAGTAGAAAAGAACGGAAACTGTTCAAGAAGAGAAGAACAGAAACTGTTTAAGAAGAAAAGAAAGGAAACTGTTCAAGAAGAAGAAAAGAAAGGAAACTGTTCAAAAAGAATAGAAACTGTTCAAGAAGCAGAAAAGAACGGAAACTGTTCAAAAAGAAAAGAGAATAGAAACTGTTCAAGAAGAAAAGAACGGAAACTGTTCAAGAAGAAAAGAACGGAAACTGTTCAAGAAGAAAAGAACAGCAACTTTTCAAGAAGAAGAAAAGAACAAAAACTGTTCATGAAGATAAGAACAGAAACTGTTCAAGAAGCAGAAAAGAACAGAAACTGTTCAAGAAGAACAAAAACTGTTCATGAAGATAAGAACAGAAACTTTTCAAGAAGAAGAAAAGAAAAGAAACTGTTCAAGAAGAAAAAAATAGAAACTGTTCAAGAAGAAAAAAATAGAAACTGTTCAAGAAGAAGAAAAGAACAGAAACTTTTCAAGAAGAAGAAAAGAACAGAAAATGTTCAAGAAGAAGAAAAGAACAGAAAATATTCAGGAAGAAGAAAATAACAGAAACCCATTCAAGAAGAAAAGATCAGAAACTGTTCAAGAAGAAAAGAAAAGAAACTGTTCAAGAAGAAAAAAATAGAAACTGTTCAAGAAGAAGAAAAGAACGGAAAATGTTCAAGAAGAAGAAGAGAACGGAAATTGTTCAAGAAGAAAAAAATAGAAACTGTTCAAGAAGAAGAAAATAGAAACTGTTCAAGAAGAAGAAAAGAACGGAAACTGTTCAAGAAGAAAAGAACAGAAAATGTTCAAGACGAAAAGAACGGAATCTGTTCAAGAAGAAGAAAAGAACAGAAACTGTTGAAGCAGAAGAATAGAAACTGTTCAAGAAGAAGAAAAGAACAGAAACTGTTCAAGAAGAAAAGACCAGAAACTGTTCAAGAAGAAGAAAATAACAGAAACTGTTCAAGCAGAAAAGACCAAAAACTGTTCAAGAAGAAGAGAACGGAAACTGTTCAAGAAGAAAAGACCAGAAACTGTTCAAAAAGAAGAAAAGAATAGAAACTGTTCAAGAAGAAAAGAACGGAAACTGTTCAAGAAGCAGAAAAGAACAGAAACTGTTCAAGAAGAAAAGAACCTGTTCAAGAAGAAAAGAATGGAAACTGTTCAAGAAGAAAAGAACAGCAACTTTTAAAGAAGAAGAAAAGAACGAAACTGTTCATGAAGAAAAGAACAGAACCTGTTCATGAAGAAAAGACCAGAACTGTTCAAGAAGAAAAGAACAGAAACTGTTCAAGAAGAAAAGAACAGAAACTGTTCAAGAAGAAAAGATCAGAACCTGTTCAAGAAGAAAAGAACAGAAACTGTTCAAGCAGAAAAGACCAAAAACTGTTCAAGAAGAAAAGAACGGAAACTGTTCAAGAAGAAAAGACCAGAAACTGTTCAAGAAGAAAAGACCAGAAACTGTTCAAGAAGAAGAAAAGAATAGAAACTGTTCAAGAAGAAAACAACGGAAACTGTTCAAGAAGAAAAGAACGGAAACTGTTCAAGAAGCCGAAAAGAACGGAAACTGTTCAAGAAGCAGAAAAGAACAGAAACTGTTCAAGAAGAAAAGTAAAGAACCTGTTCAAGAAGAAAAGATCAGAACCTGTTCAAGAAGAAAAGAACAGAAACTGTTCAAGAAGAAAAGAACAGAACCATTTCATGAAGAAAAGAACAGAAACTGTTCAAGAAGAAAAGAACAGAAACTTTTCAAGAAGTAGAAAAGAACGGAAACTGTTCAAAAAGAAAAAAGAATAGAAACTATTCAGGAAGAAGAAAAGAACGGAAACTGTTCAGGAAGAAGAAAAGAATGGAAACTGTTAAAGAAGAAGAAAAGAACAGAAACTGTTCAAGAAGTAGAAAAGAACGGAAACTGTTCAAGAAGAGAAGAACAGAAACTGTTCAAGAAGAAAAGAAAGGAAACTGTTCAAGAAGAAGGAAAAGAACAAACTGTTCAAAAAGAATAGAAACTGTTCAAGAAGCAGAAAAGAACGGAAACTGTTCAAGAAGTAGAAAAGAACGGAAACTGTTCAAGAAGAGAAGAATAGAAACTGTTCAGGAAGAAAAGAACAGAACCTGTTCAGGAAGAAAAGAACAGAACCTGTTCAAGAAGATGAAAAGAAAAGAAACTGTTCAAGAAGCAGAAAAGAACGGAAACTGTTCAAGAAGCAGAAAAGAACAGAAACTGTTCAAGAAGAAAAGAAAAGAACCTGTTCAAGAAGAAAAGAAGAGAACCTGTTCAAGAAGAAAAGAATGGAAACTTCAAGAAGAAAAGACCAGCAACTTTTCAAGAAGAAGAAAAGAACAGAAACTGTTCATGAAGAAAAGAACAGAACCTGTTCAAGAAGAAAAGAATGGAAACTGTTCAAGAAGAAAAGAACAGAAAATGTTCAAGACGAAAAGAACGGAATCTGTTCAAGAAGAAGAAAAGAACAGAAACTGTTGAAGCAGAAGAATAGAAACTGTTCAAGAAGAAGAAAAGAACAGAAACTGTTCAAGAAGAAAAGACCAGAAACTGTTCAAGAAGAAGAAAATAACAGAAACTGTTCAAGCAGAAAAGACCAAAAACTGTTCAAGAAGAAGAGAACGGAAACTGTTCAAGAAGAAAAGACCAGAAACTGTTCAAAAAGAAGAAAAGAATAGAAACTGTTCAAGAAGAAAAGAACGGAAACTGTTCAAGAAGCAGAAAAGAACAGAAACTGTTCAAGAAGAAAAGAACCTGTTCAAGAAGAAAAGAATGGAAACTGTTCAAGAAGAAAAGAACAGCAACTTTTAAAGAAGAAGAAAAGAACGAAACTGTTCATGAAGAAAAGAACAGAACCTGTTCATGAAGAAAAGACCAGAACTGTTCAAGAAGAAAAGAACAGAAACTGTTCAAGAAGAAAAGAACAGAAACTGTTCAAGAAGAAAAGATCAGAACCTGTTCAAGAAGAAAAGAACAGAAACTGTTCAAGCAGAAAAGACCAAAAACTGTTCAAGAAGAAAAGAACGGAAACTGTTCAAGAAGAAAAGACCAGAAACTGTTCAAGAAGAAAAGACCAGAAACTGTTCAAGAAGAAGAAAAGAATAGAAACTGTTCAAGAAGAAAACAACGGAAACTGTTCAAGAAGAAAAGAACGGAAACTGTTCAAGAAGCCGAAAAGAACGGAAACTGTTCAAGAAGCAGAAAAGAACAGAAACTGTTCAAGAAGAAAAGTAAAGAACCTGTTCAAGAAGAAAAGATCAGAACCTGTTCAAGAAGAAAAGAACAGAAACTGTTCAAGAAGAAAAGAACAGAACCATTTCATGAAGAAAAGAACAGAAACTGTTCAAGAAGAAAAGAACAGAAACTTTTCAAGAAGTAGAAAAGAACGGAAACTGTTCAAAAAGAAAAAAGAATAGAAACTATTCAGGAAGAAGAAAAGAACGGAAACTGTTCAGGAAGAAGAAAAGAATGGAAACTGTTAAAGAAGAAGAAAAGAACAGAAACTGTTCAAGAAGTAGAAAAGAACGGAAACTGTTCAAGAAGAGAAGAACAGAAACTGTTCAAGAAGAAAAGAAAGGAAACTGTTCAAGAAGAAGGAAAAGAACAAACTGTTCAAAAAGAATAGAAACTGTTCAAGAAGCAGAAAAGAACGGAAACTGTTCAAGAAGTAGAAAAGAACGGAAACTGTTCAAGAAGAGAAGAATAGAAACTGTTCAGGAAGAAAAGAACAGAACCTGTTCAAGAAGATGAAAAGAACAGAAACTGTTCAAGAAGCAGAAAAGAACGGAAACTGTTCAAGAAGCAGAAAAGAACAGAAACTGTTCAAGAAGAAAAGAAAAGAACCTGTTCAAGAAGAAAAGAAGAGAACCTGTTCAAGAAGAAAAGAATGGAAACTTCAAGAAGAAAAGACCAGCAACTTTTCAAGAAGAAGAAAAGAACAGAAACTGTTCATGAAGAAAAGAACAGAACCTGTTCAAGAAGAAAAGAATGGAAACTGTTCAAGAAGAAAAGACCAGAAACTGAAGAAGAAGAAAAGAACAGAAACTGTTCAAGAAGTAGAAAACTGTTCAAGAAGAGAAGAAAGGAAACTGTTCAAGAAGAAGAAAACTGTTTAAGAAGAAAAGAAAGGAAACTGTTCAAGAAGAAGAAAAGAAAGGAAACTGTTCAAAAAGAATAGAAACTGTTCAAGAAGCAGAAAAGAACGGAAACTGTTCAAAAAGAAAAGAGAATAGAAACTGTTCAGGAAGAAAAGACAGGAAACTCTTCAAGAAGAAAATAACGGAAACTGTTCAAGAAGAAGAAAAGAATAGAAACTGTTCAAGACGAAAAGAACAGAAAATGTTTAAGAAGAAGAAAAGAACAGAAACTGTTCAATAAGAGGAAAAGAAAAGAAACTGTTCTAGAAGAAAAGAAAAGAACCTGTTCAAGAAGGAAAGAACAGAACCTGTTCAAGAAGAAAAGAATGGAAACTGTTCAAGAAGAAGAAAAGAACAGAAACTGTTCAAGAAGAAAAGAACAGAAACTGTTCAAGAAGAAAAAAATAACAGAAACTGTTCAAGAAGAAAAGAAAGGAAACTGTTCAAGAAGAAGAAAAGAACAGAAAATGTTCAAGAAGAAAAGAACGGAAACTGTTCAAGAAGAAAAGACCATAAACTGTTCAAGAAGAAAAGACCATAAACTGTTCAAGAAGAAGAAATAAATAGAAACTGTTCAAGAAGAAAAGAACGGAAACTGTTCAAGAAGCAGAAAAGAACGGAAACTGTTCAAGAAGAAGAAAAGAACAGAACCTGTTCATGAAGAAAAGAACAGAAACTGTTCAAGCAGAAAAGACCAAAAACTGTTCCAAGAAGAAAAGAACGGAAACTGTTCAAGAAGAAAAGACCAGAAACTGTTCAAGAAGAAAAGAACGGAAACTGTTCAAGAAGAAAAGAACGGAAACTGTTCAAGAAGAAAAGAACGGAAACTGTTCAAGAAGAAAAGAACAGCAACTTTTCAAGAAGAAGAAAAGAACAGAAACTGTTGAAAAAGAAAAAAGAATAGAAACTATTAAAGAAGAAGAAAAGAACAGAAACTGTTCAAGAAGTAGAAAAGAACGGAAACTGTTCAAGAAGAGAAGAACAGAAACTGTTTAAGAAGAAAAGAAAGGAAACTGTTCAAGAAGAAGAAAATAACAAACTGTTCAAAAAGAATAGAAACTGTTCAAGAAGCAGAAAAGAACGGAAACTGTTCAAAACGAAAAGAGAATAGAAACTCTTCAGGAAGAAAAGACAGGAAACTCTTCAAGAAGAAAATAACGGAAACTGTTCAAGAAGAAGAAAAGAATAGAAAATATTAAAGAAGAAAAGAAGAACAGAAACTGTTCAAGAAGAAGAAAAGAATAGAAACTGTTCAAGACGAAAAGAACAGAAAATGTTTAAGAAGAAGAAAAGAACAGAAACTGTTCAATAAGAGTAAAAGAAAAGAAACTGTTCTAGAAGAAAAGAAAAGAACCTGTTCAAGAAGAAAAGAATGGAAACTGTTCAAGAAGAATAGAACAGCAACTTCTCAAGAAGAAGAAAAGAACAGAAACTGTTCAAGAAGAAAAGAACAGAAACTGTTCAAGAAGAAAAGAAAATAACCTGTTCAAGAAGAAAAGAACAGAACCTGTTCATGAAGAAAAGAACAGAAACTGTTCAAGAAGCAGAAAAGAACGGAAACTGTTCAAAAAGAAAAGAGAATAGAAACTGTTCAGGAAGAAAAGACAGGAAACTCTTCAAGAAGAAAATAACGGAAACTGTTCAAGAAGAAAAGAAAATAACCTGTTCAAGAAGAAAAGAACAGAACCTGTTCATGAAGAAAAGAACAGAAACTGTTCAAGAAGAAAAAAATAACAGAAACTGTTCAAGAAGAAAAGAAAGGAAACTGTTCAAGAAGAAAAGACCATAAACTGTTCAAGAAGAAAAGACCATAAACTGTTCAAGAAGAAGAAAAGAATAGAAACTGTTCAAGAAGAAAAGAACGGAAACTGTTCAAGAAGCAGAAAAGAACGGAAACTGTTCAAGAAGAAGAAAAGAACAGAACCTGTTCATGAAGAAAAGAACAGAAACTGTTCAAGCAGAAAAGACCAAAAACTGTTCAAGAAGAAAAGAACGGAAACTGTTCAAGAAGAAAAGACCAGAAACTGTTCAAGAAGAAAAGAACGGAAACTGTTCAAGAAGAAAAGAACGGAAACTGTTCAAGAAGAAAAGAACAGCAACTTTTCAAGAAGAAGAAAAGAACAGAAACTGTTCATGAAGATAAGAACAGAAACTGTTCAAGAAGAAAAGAACAGCAACTTTTCAAGAAGAAGAAAAGAACAGAAACTGTTCATGAAGATAAGAACAGAAACTGTTCAAGAAGCAGAAAAGAACAGAAACTGTTCAAGAAGAAAAGAACGGAAACTGTTCAAGAAGAAAAGAACAGTAACTTTTCAAGAAGAAGAAAAGAACAGAAACTGTTCATGAAGATAAGAACAGAAACTGTTCAAGAAGCAGAAAAGAACAGTAACTTTTCAAGAAGAAGAAAAGAAAAGAAACTGTTCAAGAAGAAAAAAATAGAAACTGTTCAAGAAGAAGAAAAGAACGAAAAATGTTCAAGAAGAAGAAGAGAACGGAAACTGTTCAAGAAGAAAAAAAGAACAAAAACTGTTCAAGAAGAAAAGAACAGAAAATGTTCAAGAAGAAGAAAAGAAAGGAAACTGTTCAAAAAGAATAGAAACTGTTCAAGAAGCAGAAAAGAACGGAAACTGTTCAAAAAGAAAAGAGAATAGAAACTGTTCAGGAAGAAAAGACAGGAAACTCTTCAAGAAGAAAATAACGGAAACTGTTCAAGAAGAAGAAAAGAATAGAAAATGTTCAAGAAGAAAAGAAGAACAGAAACTGTTCAAGAAGAAGAAAAGAATAGAAACTGTTCAAGACGAAAAGAACAGAAAATGTTTAAGAAGAAGAAAAGAACAGAAACTGTTCAATAAGAGGAAAAGAAAAGAAACTGTTCTAGAAGAAAAGAAAAGAACCTGTTCAAGAAGGAAAGAACAGAACCTGTTCAAGAAGAAAAGAATGGAAACTGTTCAAGAAGAATAGAACAGCAACTTCTCAAGAAGAAGAAAAGAACAGAAACTGTTCAAGAAGAAAAGAACAGAAACTGTTCAAGAAGAAAAGAAAAGAACCTGTTCAAGAAGAAAAGAACAGAACCTGTTCATGAAGAAAAGAACAGAAACTGTTCAAGAAGACAAAAATAACAGAAACTGTTCAAGAAGAAAAGAAAGGAAACTGTTCAAGAAGAAGAAAAGAACAGAAAATGTTCAAGAAGAAAAGAACGGAAACTGTTCAAGAAGAAAAGACCATAAACTGTTCAAGAAGAAAAGACCATAAACTGTTCAAGAAGAAGAAAAGAATAGAAACTGTTCAAGAAGAAAAGAACGGAAACTGTTCAAGAAGCAGAAAAGAACGGAAACTGTTCAAGAAGAAGAAAAGAACAGAACCTGTTCATGAAGAAAAGAACAGAAACTGTTCAAGCAGAAAAGACCAAAAACTGTTCCAAGAAGAAAAGAACGGAAACTGTTCAAGAAGAAAAGACCAGAAACTGTTAAAGAAGAAAAGAACGGAAACTGTTCAAGAAGAAAAGAACGGAAACTGTTCAAGAAGAAAAGAACGGAAACTGTTCAAGAAGAAAAGAACAGCAACTTTTCAAGAAGAAGAAAAGAACAAAAACTGTTCATGAAGATAAGAACAGAAACTGTTCAAGAAGCAGAAAAGAACAGAAACTGTTCAAGAAGAACAAAAACTGTTCATGAAGATAAGAACAGAAACTTTTCAAGAAGAAGAAAAGAAAAGAAACTGTTCAAGAAGAAAAAAATAGAAACTGTTCAAGAAGAAAAAAATAGAAACTGTTCAAGAAGAAGAAAAGAACAGAAACTTTTCAAGAAGAAGAAAAGAACAGAAAATGTTCAAGAAGAAGAAAAGAACAGAAAATATTCAGGAAGAAGAAAATAACAGAAACCCATTCAAGAAGAAAAGATCAGAAACTGTTCAAGAAGAAAAGAAAAGAAACTGTTCAAGAAGAAAAAAATAGAAACTGTTCAAGAAGAAGAAAAGAACGGAAAATGTTCAAGAAGAAGAAGAGAACGGAAACTGTTCAAGAAGAAAAAAAGAACAAAAACTGTTCAAGAAGAAGAAAAGAACGGAAACTGTTCAAGAAGAAAAGAACAGAAAATGTTCAAGACGAAAAGAACGGAATCTGTTCAAGAAGAAGAAAAGAACAGAAAATGTTGAAGCAGAAGAATAGAAACTGTTCAAGAAGAAGAAAAGAACAGAAACTGTTCAAGAAGAAAAGACCAGAAACTGTTCAAGAAGAAGAAAATAACAGAAACTGTTCAAGCAGAAAAGACCAAAAACTGTTCAAGAAGAAGAGAACGGAAACTGTTCAAGAAGAAAAGACCAGAAACTGTTCAAGAAGAAGAAAAGAATAGAAACTGTTCAAGAAGAAAAGAACGGAAACTGTTCAAGAAGCAGAAAAGAACAGAAACTGTTCAAGAAGAAAAGAACCTGTTCAAGAAGAAAAGAATGGAAACTGTTCAAGAAGAAAAGAACAGCAACTTTTAAAGAAGAAGAAAAGAACGAAACTGTTCATGAAGAAAAGAACAGAAACTGTTCAAGAAGAAAAGAACAGAACCTGTTCAAGAAGAAAAGATCAGAACCTGTTCAAGAAGAAAAGAACAGAAACTGTTCAAGCAGAAAAGACCAAAAACTGTTCAAGAAGAAAAGAACGGAAACTGTTCAAGAAGAAAAGACCAGAAACTGTTCAAGAAGAAAAGACCAGAAACTGTTCAAGAAGAAGAAAAGAATAGAAACTGTTCAAGAAGAAAACAACGGAAACTGTTCAAGAAGAAAAGAACGGAAACTGTTCAAGAAGCCGAAAAGAACGGAAACTGTTCAAGAAGCAGAAAAGAACAGAAACTGTTCAAGAAGAAAAGTAAAGAACCTGTTCAAGAAGAAAAGATCAGAACCTGTTCAAGAAGAAAAGAACAGAAACTGTTCAAGAAGAAAAGAACAGAACCATTTCATGAAGAAAAGAACAGAAACTGTTCAAGAAGAAAAGAACAGAAACTTTTCAAGAAGTAGAAAAGAACGGAAACTGTTCAAAAAGAAAAAAGAATAGAAACTATTCAGGAAGAAGAAAAGAACGGAAACTGTTCAGGAAGAAGAAAAGAATGGAAACTGTTAAAGAAGAAGAAAAGAACAGAAACTGTTCAAGAAGTAGAAAAGAACGGAAACTGTTCAAGAAGAGAAGAACAGAAACTGTTCAAGAAGAAAAGAAAGGAAACTGTTCAAGAAGAAGGAAAAGAACAAACTGTTCAAAAAGAATAGAAACTGTTCAAGAAGCAGAAAAGAACGGAAACTGTTCAAGAAGTAGAAAAGAACGGAAACTGTTCAAGAAGAGAAGAATAGAAACTGTTCAGGAAGAAAAGAGCAGAACCTGTTCAAGAAGATGAAAAGAAAAGAAACTGTTCAAGAAGCAGAAAAGAACGGAAACTGTTCAAGAAGCAGAAAAGAACAGAAACTGTTCAAGAAGAAAAGAAAAGAACCTGTTCAAGAAGAAAAGAAGAGAACCTGTTCAAGAAGAAAAGAATGGAAACTTCAAGAAGAAAAGACCAGCAACTTTTCAAGAAGAAGAAAAGAACAGAAACTGTTCATGAAGAAAAGAACAGAACCTGTTCAAGAAGAAAAGAACAGAACCTGTTCAAGAAGAAAAGAATGGAAACTGTTCAAGAAGAAAAGACCAGAAACTGTTCAAGAAGAAAAGAACAGAAACTGTTCAAAAAGAAAAAAGAATAGAAACTATTAAAGACGAAGAAAAGAACAGAAACTGTTCAAGAAGTAGAAAAGAACGGAAACTGTTCAAGAAGAGAAGAACAGAAACTGTTTAAGAAGAAAAGAAAGGAAACTGTTCAAGAAGAAGAAAAGAAAGGAAACTGTTCAAAAAGAATAGAAACTGTTCAAGAAGCAGAAAAGAACGGAAACTGTTCAAAAAGAAAAGAGAATAGAAACTGTTCAAGAAGAAAAGAACGGAAACTGTTCAAGAAGAAAAGAACGGAAACTGTTCAAGAAGAAAAGAACAGCAACTTTTCAAGAAGAAGAAAAGAACAAAAACTGTTCATGAAGATAAGAACAGAAACTGTTCAAGAAGCAGAAAAGAACAGAAACTGTTCAAGAAGAACAAAAACTGTTCATGAAGATAAGAACAGAAACTTTTCAAGAAGAAGAAAAGAAAAGAAACTGTTCAAGAAGAAAAAAATAGAAACTGTTCAAGAAGAAAAAAATAGAAACTGTTCAAGAAGAAGAAAAGAACAGAAACTTTTCAAGAAGAAGAAAAGAACGGAAAATGTTCAAGAAGAAGAAGAGAACGGAAACTGTTCAAGAAGAAAAAAAGAACAAAAACTGTTCAAGAAGAAGAAAAGAACGGAAACTGTTCAAGAAGAAAAGAACAGAAAATGTTCAAGACGAAAAGAACGGAATCTGTTCAAGAAGAAGAAAAGAACAGAAACTGTTGAAGCAGAAGAATAGAAACTGTTCAAGAAGAAGAAAAGAACAGAAACTGTTCAAGAAGAAAAGACCAGAAACTGTTCAAGAAGAAGAAAATAACAGAAACTGTTCAAGCAGAAAAGACCAAAAACTGTTCAAGAAGAAGAGAACGGAAACTGTTCAAGAAGAAAAGACCAGAAACTGTTCAAAAAGAAGAAAAGAATAGAAACTGTTCAAGAAGAAAAGAACGGAAACTGTTCAAGAAGCAGAAAAGAACAGAAACTGTTCAAGAAGAAAAGAACCTGTTCAAGAAGAAAAGAATGGAAACTGTTCAAGAAGAAAAGAACAGCAACTTTTAAAGAAGAAGAAAAGAACGAAACTGTTCATGAAGAAAAGAACAGAACCTGTTCATGAAGAAAAGACCAGAACTGTTCAAGAAGAAAAGAACAGAAACTGTTCAAGAAGAAAAGAACAGAAACTGTTCAAGAAGAAAAGATCAGAACCTGTTCAAGAAGAAAAGAACAGAAACTGTTCAAGCAGAAAAGACCAAAAACTGTTCAAGAAGAAAAGAACGGAAACTGTTCAAGAAGAAAAGACCAGAAACTGTTCAAGAAGAAAAGACCAGAAACTGTTCAAGAAGAAGAAAAGAATAGAAACTGTTCAAGAAGAAAACAACGGAAACTGTTCAAGAAGAAAAGAACGGAAACTGTTCAAGAAGCCGAAAAGAACGGAAACTGTTCAAGAAGCAGAAAAGAACAGAAACTGTTCAAGAAGAAAAGTAAAGAACCTGTTCAAGAAGAAAAGATCAGAACCTGTTCAAGAAGAAAAGAACAGAAACTGTTCAAGAAGAAAAGAACAGAACCATTTCATGAAGAAAAGAACAGAAACTGTTCAAGAAGAAAAGAACAGAAACTTTTCAAGAAGTAGAAAAGAACGGAAACTGTTCAAAAAGAAAAAAGAATAGAAACTATTCAGGAAGAAGAAAAGAACGGAAACTGTTCAGGAAGAAGAAAAGAATGGAAACTGTTAAAGAAGAAGAAAAGAACAGAAACTGTTCAAGAAGTAGAAAAGAACGGAAACTGTTCAAGAAGAGAAGAACAGAAACTGTTCAAGAAGAAAAGAAAGGAAACTGTTCAAGAAGAAGGAAAAGAACAAACTGTTCAAAAAGAATAGAAACTGTTCAAGAAGCAGAAAAGAACGGAAACTGTTCAAGAAGTAGAAAAGAACGGAAACTGTTCAAGAAGAGAAGAATAGAAACTGTTCAGGAAGAAAAGAACAGAACCTGTTCAGGAAGAAAAGAACAGAACCTGTTCAAGAAGATGAAAAGAAAAGAAACTGTTCAAGAAGCAGAAAAGAACGGAAACTGTTCAAGAAGCAGAAAAGAACAGAAACTGTTCAAGAAGAAAAGAAAAGAACCTGTTCAAGAAGAAAAGAAGAGAACCTGTTCAAGAAGAAAAGAATGGAAACTTCAAGAAGAAAAGACCAGCAACTTTTCAAGAAGAAGAAAAGAACAGAAACTGTTCATGAAGAAAAGAACAGAA
Organism: Leuresthes tenuis; assembly: GCF_036924035.1. Taxonomy (NCBI): domain Eukaryota; kingdom Metazoa; phylum Chordata; class Actinopteri; order Atheriniformes; family Atherinopsidae; genus Leuresthes; species Leuresthes tenuis. The sequence continues at coordinate 36,036,070 of NW_027325355.1, read as the reverse complement.
CCTGTTCAAGAAGAAAAGAATGGAAACTGTTCAAGAAGAAAAGAACAGAAAATGTTCAAGACGAAAAGAACGGAATCTGTTCAAGAAGAAGAAAAGAACAGAAACTGTTGAAGCAGAAGAATAGAAACTGTTCAAGAAGAAGAAAAGAACAGAAACTGTTCAAGAAGAAAAGACCAGAAACTGTTCAAGAAGAAGAAAATAACAGAAACTGTTCAAGCAGAAAAGACCAAAAACTGTTCAAGAAGAAGAGAACGGAAACTGTTCAAGAAGAAAAGACCAGAAACTGTTCAAAAAGAAGAAAAGAATAGAAACTGTTCAAGAAGAAAAGAACGGAAACTGTTCAAGAAGCAGAAAAGAACAGAAACTGTTCAAGAAGAAAAGAACCTGTTCAAGAAGAAAAGAATGGAAACTGTTCAAGAAGAAAAGAACAGCAACTTTTAAAGAAGAAGAAAAGAACGAAACTGTTCATGAAGAAAAGAACAGAACCTGTTCATGAAGAAAAGACCAGAACTGTTCAAGAAGAAAAGAACAGAAACTGTTCAAGAAGAAAAGAACAGAAACTGTTCAAGAAGAAAAGATCAGAACCTGTTCAAGAAGAAAAGAACAGAAACTGTTCAAGCAGAAAAGACCAAAAACTGTTCAAGAAGAAAAGAACGGAAACTGTTCAAGAAGAAAAGACCAGAAACTGTTCAAGAAGAAAAGACCAGAAACTGTTCAAGAAGAAGAAAAGAATAGAAACTGTTCAAGAAGAAAACAACGGAAACTGTTCAAGAAGAAAAGAACGGAAACTGTTCAAGAAGCCGAAAAGAACGGAAACTGTTCAAGAAGCAGAAAAGAACAGAAACTGTTCAAGAAGAAAAGTAAAGAACCTGTTCAAGAAGAAAAGATCAGAACCTGTTCAAGAAGAAAAGAACAGAAACTGTTCAAGAAGAAAAGAACAGAACCATTTCATGAAGAAAAGAACAGAAACTGTTCAAGAAGAAAAGAACAGAAACTTTTCAAGAAGTAGAAAAGAACGGAAACTGTTCAAAAAGAAAAAAGAATAGAAACTATTCAGGAAGAAGAAAAGAACGGAAACTGTTCAGGAAGAAGAAAAGAATGGAAACTGTTAAAGAAGAAGAAAAGAACAGAAACTGTTCAAGAAGTAGAAAAGAACGGAAACTGTTCAAGAAGAGAAGAACAGAAACTGTTCAAGAAGAAAAGAAAGGAAACTGTTCAAGAAGAAGGAAAAGAACAAACTGTTCAAAAAGAATAGAAACTGTTCAAGAAGCAGAAAAGAACGGAAACTGTTCAAGAAGTAGAAAAGAACGGAAACTGTTCAAGAAGAGAAGAATAGAAACTGTTCAGGAAGAAAAGAACAGAACCTGTTCAAGAAGATGAAAAGAAAAGAAACTGTTCAAGAAGCAGAAAAGAACGGAAACTGTTCAAGAAGCAGAAAAGAACAGAAACTGTTCAAGAAGAAAAGAAAAGAACCTGTTCAAGAAGAAAAGAAGAGAACCTGTTCAAGAAGAAAAGAATGGAAACTTCAAGAAGAAAAGACCAGCAACTTTTCAAGAAGAAGAAAAGAACAGAAACTGTTCATGAAGAAAAGAACAGAACCTGTTCAAGAAGAAAAGAATGGAAACTGTTCAAGAAGAAAAGACCAGAAACTGTTCAAGAAGAAAAAAGAATAGAAACTATTAAAGAAGAAGAAAAGAACAGAAACTGTTCAAGAAGTAGAAAAGAACGGAAACTGTTCAAGAAGAGAAGAACAGAAACTGTTTAAGAAGAAAAGAAAGGAAACTGTTCAAGAAGAAGAAAAGAAAGGAAACTGTTCAAAAAGAATAGAAACTGTTCAAGAAGCAGAAATGAACGGAAACTGTTCAAAAAGAAAAGAGAACAGAACCTGTTCAAGAAGATGAAAAGAAAAGAAACTGTTCAAGAAGCAGAAAAGAACGGAAACTGTTCAAGAAGCAGAAAAGAACAGAAACTGTTCAAGAAGAAAAGAAAAGAACCTGTTCAAGAAGAAAAGAAGAGAACCTGTTCAAGAAGAAAAGAATGGAAACTTCAAGAAGAAAAGACCAGCAACTTTTCAAGAAGAAGAAAAGAACAGAAACTGTTCATGAAGAAAAGAACAGAACCTGTTCAAGAAGAAAAGAATGGAAACTGTTCAAGAAGAAAAGAACAGAAAATGTTCAAGACGAAAAGAACGGAATCTGTTCAAGAAGAAGAAAAGAACAGAAACTGTTGAAGCAGAAGAATAGAAACTGTTCAAGAAGAAGAAAAGAACAGAAACTGTTCAAGAAGAAAAGACCAGAAACTGTTCAAGAAGAAGAAAATAACAGAAACTGTTCAAGCAGAAAAGACCAAAAACTGTTCAAGAAGAAGAGAACGGAAACTGTTCAAGAAGAAAAGACCAGAAACTGTTCAAAAAGAAGAAAAGAATAGAAACTGTTCAAGAAGAAAAGAACGGAAACTGTTCAAGAAGCAGAAAAGAACAGAAACTGTTCAAGAAGAAAAGAACCTGTTCAAGAAGAAAAGAATGGAAACTGTTCAAGAAGAAAAGAACAGCAACTTTTAAAGAAGAAGAAAAGAACGAAACTGTTCATGAAGAAAAGAACAGAACCTGTTCATGAAGAAAAGACCAGAACTGTTCAAGAAGAAAAGAACAGAAACTGTTCAAGAAGAAAAGAACAGAAACTGTTCAAGAAGAAAAGATCAGAACCTGTTCAAGAAGAAAAGAACAGAAACTGTTCAAGCAGAAAAGACCAAAAACTGTTCAAGAAGAAAAGAACGGAAACTGTTCAAGAAGAAAAGACCAGAAACTGTTCAAGAAGAAAAGACCAGAAACTGTTCAAGAAGAAGAAAAGAATAGAAACTGTTCAAGAAGAAAACAACGGAAACTGTTCAAGAAGAAAAGAACGGAAACTGTTCAAGAAGCCGAAAAGAACGGAAACTGTTCAAGAAGCAGAAAAGAACAGAAACTGTTCAAGAAGAAAAGTAAAGAACCTGTTCAAGAAGAAAAGATCAGAACCTGTTCAAGAAGAAAAGAACAGAAACTGTTCAAGAAGAAAAGAACAGAACCATTTCATGAAGAAAAGAACAGAAACTGTTCAAGAAGAAAAGAACAGAAACTTTTCAAGAAGTAGAAAAGAACGGAAACTGTTCAAAAAGAAAAAAGAATAGAAACTATTCAGGAAGAAGAAAAGAACGGAAACTGTTCAGGAAGAAGAAAAGAATGGAAACTGTTAAAGAAGAAGAAAAGAACAGAAACTGTTCAAGAAGTAGAAAAGAACGGAAACTGTTCAAGAAGAGAAGAACAGAAACTGTTCAAGAAGAAAAGAAAGGAAACTGTTCAAGAAGAAGGAAAAGAACAAACTGTTCAAAAAGAATAGAAACTGTTCAAGAAGCAGAAAAGAACGGAAACTGTTCAAGAAGTAGAAAAGAACGGAAACTGTTCAAGAAGAGAAGAATAGAAACTGTTCAGGAAGAAAAGAACAGAACCTGTTCAAGAAGATGAAAAGAAAAGAAACTGTTCAAGAAGCAGAAAAGAACGGAAACTGTTCAAGAAGCAGAAAAGAACAGAAACTGTTCAAGAAGAAAAGAAAAGAACCTGTTCAAGAAGAAAAGAAGAGAACCTGTTCAAGAAGAAAAGAATGGAAACTTCAAGAAGAAAAGACCAGCAACTTTTCAAGAAGAAGAAAAGAACAGAAACTGTTCATGAAGAAAAGAACAGAACCTGTTCAAGAAGAAAAGAACAGAACCTGTTCAAGAAGAAAAGAATGGAAACTGTTCAAGAAGAAAAGACCAGAAACTGTTCAAGAAGAAAAGAACAGAAACTGTTCAAAAAGAAAAAAGAATAGAAACTATTAAAGACGAAGAAAAGAACAGAAACTGTTCAAGAAGTAGAAAAGAACGGAAACTGTTCAAGAAGAGAAGAACAGAAACTGTTTAAGAAGAAAAGAAAGGAAACTGTTCAAGAAGAAGAAAAGAAAGGAAACTGTTCAAAAAGAATAGAAACTGTTCAAGAAGCAGAAAAGAACGGAAACTGTTCAAAAAGAAAAGAGAATAGAAACTGTTCAAGAAGAAAAGAACGGAAACTGTTCAAGAAGAAAAGAACGGAAACTGTTCAAGAAGAAAAGAACAGCAACTTTTCAAGAAGAAGAAAAGAACAAAAACTGTTCATGAAGATAAGAACAGAAACTGTTCAAGAAGCAGAAAAGAACAGAAACTGTTCAAGAAGAACAAAAACTGTTCATGAAGATAAGAACAGAAACTTTTCAAGAAGAAGAAAAGAAAAGAAACTGTTCAAGAAGAAAAAAATAGAAACTGTTCAAGAAGAAAAAAATAGAAACTGTTCAAGAAGAAGAAAAGAACAGAAACTTTTCAAGAAGAAGAAAAGAACGGAAAATGTTCAAGAAGAAGAAGAGAACGGAAACTGTTCAAGAAGAAAAAAAGAACAAAAACTGTTCAAGAAGAAGAAAAGAACGGAAACTGTTCAAGAAGAAAAGAACAGAAAATGTTCAAGACGAAAAGAACGGAATCTGTTCAAGAAGAAGAAAAGAACAGAAACTGTTGAAGCAGAAGAATAGAAACTGTTCAAGAAGAAGAAAAGAACAGAAACTGTTCAAGAAGAAAAGACCAGAAACTGTTCAAGAAGAAGAAAATAACAGAAACTGTTCAAGCAGAAAAGACCAAAAACTGTTCAAGAAGAAGAGAACGGAAACTGTTCAAGAAGAAAAGACCAGAAACTGTTTAAGAAGAAAAGAAAGGAAACTGTTCAAGAAGAAGAAAAGAAAGGAAACTGTTCAAAAAGAATAGAAACTGTTCAAGAAGCAGAAAAGAACGGAAACTGTTCAAAAAGAAAAGAGAATAGAAACTGTTCAAGAAGAAGAGAACGGAAACTGTTCAAGAAGAAAAGAACAGAAACTGTTTAAGAAGAAAAGAAAGGAAACTGTTCAAGAAGAAGAAAAGAAAGGAAACTGTTCAAAAAGAATAGAAACTGTTCAAGAAGCAGAAAAGAACGGAAACTGTTCAAAAAGAAAAGAGAATAGAAACTGTTCAAGAAGAAAAGAACGGAAACTGTTCAAGAAGAAAAGAACGGAAACTGTTCAAGAAGAAAAGAACAGCAACTTTTCAAGAAGAAGAAAAGAACAAAAACTGTTCATGAAGATAAGAACAGAAACTGTTCAAGAAGCAGAAAAGAACAGAAACTGTTCAAGAAGAACAAAAACTGTTCATGAAGATAAGAACAGAAACTTTTCAAGAAGAAGAAAAGAAAAGAAACTGTTCAAGAAGAAAAAAATAGAAACTGTTCAAGAAGAAAAAAATAGAAACTGTTCAAGAAGAAGAAAAGAACAGAAACTTTTCAAGAAGAAGAAAAGAACGGAAAATGTTCAAGAAGAAGAAGAGAACGGAAACTGTTCAAGAAGAAAAAAAGAACAAAAACTGTTCAAGAAGAAGAAAAGAACGGAAACTGTTCAAGAAGAAAAGAACAGAAAATGTTCAAGACGAAAAGAACGGAATCTGTTCAAGAAGAAGAAAAGAACAGAAACTGTTGAAGCAGAAGAATAGAAACTGTTCAAGAAGAAGAAAAGAACAGAAACTGTTCAAGAAGAAAAGACCAGAAACTGTTCAAGAAGAAGAAAATAACAGAAACTGTTCAAGCAGAAAAGACCAAAAACTGTTCAAGAAGAAGAGAACGGAAACTGTTCAAGAAGAAAAGACCAGAAACTGTTCAAAAAGAAGAAAAGAATAGAAACTGTTCAAGAAGAAAAGAACGGAAACTGTTCAAGAAGCAGAAAAGAACAGAAACTGTTCAAGAAGAAAAGAACCTGTTCAAGAAGAAAAGAATGGAAACTGTTCAAGAAGAAAAGAACAGCAACTTTTAAAGAAGAAGAAAAGAACGAAACTGTTCATGAAGAAAAGAACAGAACCTGTTCATGAAGAAAAGACCAGAACTGTTCAAGAAGAAAAGAACAGAAACTGTTCAAGAAGAAAAGAACAGAAACTGTTCAAGAAGAAAAGATCAGAACCTGTTCAAGAAGAAAAGAACAGAAACTGTTCAAGCAGAAAAGACCAAAAACTGTTCAAGAAGAAAAGAACGGAAACTGTTCAAGAAGAAAAGACCAGAAACTGTTCAAGAAGAAAAGACCAGAAACTGTTCAAGAAGAAGAAAAGAATAGAAACTGTTCAAGAAGAAAACAACGGAAACTGTTCAAGAAGAAAAGAACGGAAACTGTTCAAGAAGCCGAAAAGAACGGAAACTGTTCAAGAAGCAGAAAAGAACAGAAACTGTTCAAGAAGAAAAGTAAAGAACCTGTTCAAGAAGAAAAGATCAGAACCTGTTCAAGAAGAAAAGAACAGAAACTGTTCAAGAAGAAAAGAACAGAACCATTTCATGAAGAAAAGAACAGAAACTGTTCAAGAAGAAAAGAACAGAAACTTTTCAAGAAGTAGAAAAGAACGGAAACTGTTCAAAAAGAAAAAAGAATAGAAACTATTCAGGAAGAAGAAAAGAACGGAAACTGTTCAGGAAGAAGAAAAGAATGGAAACTGTTAAAGAAGAAGAAAAGAACAGAAACTGTTCAAGAAGTAGAAAAGAACGGAAACTGTTCAAGAAGAGAAGAACAGAAACTGTTCAAGAAGAAAAGAAAGGAAACTGTTCAAGAAGAAGGAAAAGAACAAACTGTTCAAAAAGAATAGAAACTGTTCAAGAAGCAGAAAAGAACGGAAACTGTTCAAGAAGTAGAAAAGAACGGAAACTGTTCAAGAAGAGAAGAATAGAAACTGTTCAGGAAGAAAAGAACAGAACATGTTCAGGAAGAAAAGAACAGAACCTGTTCAAGAAGATGAAAAGAAAAGAAACTGTTCAAGAAGCAGAAAAGAACGGAAACTGTTCAAGAAGCAGAAAAGAACAGAAACTGTTCAAGAAGAAAAGAAAAGAACCTGTTCAAGAAGAAAAGAAGAGAACCTGTTCAAGAAGAAAAGAATGGAAACTTCAAGAAGAAAAGACCAGCAACTTTTCAAGAAGAAGAAAAGAACAGAAACTGTTCATGAAGAAAAGAACAGAACCTGTTCAAGAAGAAAAGAATGGAAACTGTTCAAGAAGAAAAGAACAGAAAATGTTCAAGACGAAAAGAACGGAATCTGTTCAAGAAGAAGAAAAGAACAGAAACTGTTGAAGCAGAAGAATAGAAACTGTTCAAGAAGAAGAAAAGAACAGAAACTGTTCAAGAAGAAAAGACCAGAAACTGTTCAAGAAGAAGAAAATAACAGAAACTGTTCAAGCAGAAAAGACCAAAAACTGTTCAAGAAGAAGAGAACGGAAACTGTTCAAGAAGAAAAGACCAGAAACTGTTCAAAAAGAAGAAAAGAATAGAAACTGTTCAAGAAGAAAAGAACGGAAACTGTTCAAGAAGCAGAAAAGAACAGAAACTGTTCAAGAAGAAAAGAACCTGTTCAAGAAGAAAAGAATGGAAACTGTTCAAGAAGAAAAGAACAGCAACTTTTAAAGAAGAAGAAAAGAACGAAACTGTTCATGAAGAAAAGAACAGAACCTGTTCATGAAGAAAAGACCAGAACTGTTCAAGAAGAAAAGAACAGAAACTGTTCAAGAAGAAAAGAACAGAAACTGTTCAAGAAGAAAAGATCAGAACCTGTTCAAGAAGAAAAGAACAGAAACTGTTCAAGCAGAAAAGACCAAAAACTGTTCAAGAAGAAAAGAACGGAAACTGTTCAAGAAGAAAAGACCAGAAACTGTTCAAGAAGAAAAGACCAGAAACTGTTCAAGAAGAAGAAAAGAATAGAAACTGTTCAAGAAGAAAACAACGGAAACTGTTCAAGAAGAAAAGAACGGAAACTGTTCAAGAAGCCGAAAAGAACGGAAACTGTTCAAGAAGCAGAAAAGAACAGAAACTGTTCAAGAAGAAAAGTAAAGAACCTGTTCAAGAAGAAAAGATCAGAACCTGTTCAAGAAGAAAAGAACAGAAACTGTTCAAGAAGAAAAGAACAGAACCATTTCATGAAGAAAAGAACAGAAACTGTTCAAGAAGAAAAGAACAGAAACTTTTCAAGAAGTAGAAAAGAACGGAAACTGTTCAAAAAGAAAAAAGAATAGAAACTATTCAGGAAGAAGAAAAGAACGGAAACTGTTCAGGAAGAAGAAAAGAATGGAAACTGTTAAAGAAGAAGAAAAGAACAGAAACTGTTCAAGAAGTAGAAAAGAACGGAAACTGTTCAAGAAGAGAAGAACAGAAACTGTTCAAGAAGAAAAGAAAGGAAACTGTTCAAGAAGAAGGAAAAGAACAAACTGTTCAAAAAGAATAGAAACTGTTCAAGAAGCAGAAAAGAACGGAAACTGTTCAAGAAGTAGAAAAGAACGGAAACTGTTCAAGAAGAGAAGAATAGAAACTGTTCAGGAAGAAAAGAACAGAACCTGTTCAAGAAGATGAAAAGAAAAGAAACTGTTCAAGAAGCAGAAAAGAACGGAAACTGTTCAAGAAGCAGAAAAGAACAGAAACTGTTCAAGAAGAAAAGAAAAGAACCTGTTCAAGAAGAAAAGAAGAGAACCTGTTCAAGAAGAAAAGAATGGAAACTTCAAGAAGAAAAGACCAGCAACTTTTCAAGAAGAAGAAAAGAACAGAAACTGTTCATGAAGAAAAGAACAGAACCTGTTCAAGAAGAAAAGAATGGAAACTGTTCAAGAAGAAAAGACCAGAAACTGTTCAAGAAGAAAAAAGAATAGAAACTATTAAAGAAGAAGAAAAGAACAGAAACTGTTCAAGAAGTAGAAAAGAACGGAAACTGTTCAAGAAGAGAAGAACAGAAACTGTTTAAGAAGAAAAGAAAGGAAACTGTTCAAGAAGAAGAAAAGAAAGGAAACTGTTCAAAAAGAATAGAAACTGTTCAAGAAGCAGAAATGAACGGAAACTGTTCAAAAAGAAAAGAGAACAGAACCTGTTCAAGAAGATGAAAAGAAAAGAAACTGTTCAAGAAGCAGAAAAGAACGGAAACTGTTCAAGAAGCAGAAAAGAACAGAAACTGTTCAAGAAGAAAAGAAAAGAACCTGTTCAAGAAGAAAAGAAGAGAACCTGTTCAAGAAGAAAAGAATGGAAACTTCAAGAAGAAAAGACCAGCAACTTTTCAAGAAGAAGAAAAGAACAGAAACTGTTCATGAAGAAAAGAACAGAACCTGTTCAAGAAGAAAAGAATGGAAACTGTTCAAGAAGAAAAGAACAGAAAATGTTCAAGACGAAAAGAACGGAATCTGTTCAAGAAGAAGAAAAGAACAGAAACTGTTGAAGCAGAAGAATAGAAACTGTTCAAGAAGAAGAAAAGAACAGAAACTGTTCAAGAAGAAAAGACCAGAAACTGTTCAAGAAGAAGAAAATAACAGAAACTGTTCAAGCAGAAAAGACCAAAAACTGTTCAAGAAGAAGAGAACGGAAACTGTTCAAGAAGAAAAGACCAGAAACTGTTCAAAAAGAAGAAAAGAATAGAAACTGTTCAAGAAGAAAAGAACGGAAACTGTTCAAGAAGCAGAAAAGAACAGAAACTGTTCAAGAAGAAAAGAACCTGTTCAAGAAGAAAAGAATGGAAACTGTTCAAGAAGAAAAGAACAGCAACTTTTAAAGAAGAAGAAAAGAACGAAACTGTTCATGAAGAAAAGAACAGAACCTGTTCATGAAGAAAAGACCAGAACTGTTCAAGAAGAAAAGAACAGAAACTGTTCAAGAAGAAAAGAACAGAAACTGTTCAAGAAGAAAAGATCAGAACCTGTTCAAGAAGAAAAGAACAGAAACTGTTCAAGCAGAAAAGACCAAAAACTGTTCAAGAAGAAAAGAACGGAAACTGTTCAAGAAGAAAAGACCAGAAACTGTTCAAGAAGAAAAGACCAGAAACTGTTCAAGAAGAAGAAAAGAATAGAAACTGTTCAAGAAGAAAACAACGGAAACTGTTCAAGAAGAAAAGAACGGAAACTGTTCAAGAAGCCGAAAAGAACGGAAACTGTTCAAGAAGCAGAAAAGAACAGAAACTGTTCAAGAAGAAAAGTAAAGAACCTGTTCAAGAAGAAAAGATCAGAACCTGTTCAAGAAGAAAAGAACAGAAACTGTTCAAGAAGAAAAGAACAGAACCATTTCATGAAGAAAAGAACAGAAACTGTTCAAGAAGAAAAGAACAGAAACTTTTCAAGAAGTAGAAAAGAACGGAAACTGTTCAAAAAGAAAAAAGAATAGAAACTATTCAGGAAGAAGAAAAGAACGGAAACTGTTCAGGAAGAAGAAAAGAATGGAAACTGTTAAAGAAGAAGAAAAGAACAGAAACTGTTCAAGAAGTAGAAAAGAACGGAAACTGTTCAAGAAGAGAAGAACAGAAACTGTTCAAGAAGAAAAGAAAGGAAACTGTTCAAGAAGAAGGAAAAGAACAAACTGTTCAAAAAGAATAGAAACTGTTCAAGAAGCAGAAAAGAACGGAAACTGTTCAAGAAGTAGAAAAGAACGGAAACTGTTCAAGAAGAGAAGAATAGAAACTGTTCAGGAAGAAAAGAACAGAACCTGTTCAAGAAGATGAAAAGAAAAGAAACTGTTCAAGAAGCAGAAAAGAACGGAAACTGTTCAAGAAGCAGAAAAGAACAGAAACTGTTCAAGAAGAAAAGAAAAGAACCTGTTCAAGAAGAAAAGAAGAGAACCTGTTCAAGAAGAAAAGAATGGAAACTTCAAGAAGAAAAGACCAGCAACTTTTCAAGAAGAAGAAAAGAACAGAAACTGTTCATGAAGAAAAGAACAGAACCTGTTCAAGAAGAAAAGAATGGAAACTGTTCAAGAAGAAAAGACCAGAAACTGTTCAAGAAGAAAAAAGAATAGAAACTATTAAAGAAGAAGAAAAGAACAGAAACTGTTCAAGAAGTAGAAAAGAACGGAAACTGTTCAAGAAGAGAAGAACAGAAACTGTTTAAGAAGAAAAGAAAGGAAACTGTTCAAGAAGAAGAAAAGAAAGGAAACTGTTCAAAAAGAATAGAAACTGTTCAAGAAGCAGAAATGAACGGAAACTGTTCAAAAAGAAAAGAGAATAGAAACTGTTCAGGAAGAAAAGACAGGAAACTCTTCAAGAAGAAAATAACGGAAACTGTTCAAGAAGAAGAAAGAATAGAAACTGTTCAAGACGAAAAGAACAGAAAATGTTTAAGAAGAAGAAAAGAACAGAAACTGTTCAATAAGAGGAAAAGAAAAGAAACTGTTCTAGAAGAAAAGAAAAGAACCTGTTCAAGAAGGAAAGAACAGAACCTGTTCAAGAAGAAAAGAATGGAAACTGTTCAAGAAGAAGAAAAGAAAAGAAACTGTTCAAGAAGAAAAGAACAGAAACTGTTCAAGAAGAAAAGAAAAGAACCTGTTCAAGAATAAAAGAACAGAACCTGTTCATGAAGAAAAGAACAGAAACTGTTCAAGAAGAAAAAAATAACAGAAACTGTTCAAGAAGAAAAGAAAGGAAACTGTTCAAGAAGAAGAAAAGAACAGAAAATGTTCAAGAAGAAAAGAACGGAAACTGTTCAAGAAGAAAAGACCATAAACTGTTCAAGAAGAAAAGACCATAAACTGTTCAAGAAGAAGAAAAGAATAGAAACTGTTCAAGAAGAAAAGAACGGAAACTGTTCAAGAAGCAGAAAAGAACGGAAACTGTTCAAGAAGAAGAAAAGAACAGAACCTGTTCATGAAGAAAAGAACAGAAACTGTTCAAGCAGAAAAGACCAAAAACTGTTCCAAGAAGAAAAGAACGGAAACTGTTCAAGAAGAAAAGACCAGAAACTGTTCAAGAAGAAAAGAACGGAAACTGTTCAAGAAGAAAAGAACGGAAACTGTTCAAGAAGAAAAGAACGGAAACTGTTCAAGAAGAAAAGAACGGAAACTGTTCAAGAAGAAAAGAACAGCAACTTTTCAAGAAGAAGAAAAGAACAGAAACTGTTGAAAAAGAAAAAAGAATAGAAACTATTAAAGAAGAAGAAAAGAACAGAAACTGTTCAAGAAGTAGAAAAGAACGGAAACTGTTCAAGAAGAGAAGAACAGAAACTGTTTAAGAAGAAAAGAAAGGAAACTGTTCAAGAAGAAGAAAATAACAAACTGTTCAAAAAGAATAGAAACTGTTCAAGAAGCAGAAAAGAACGGAAACTGTTCAAAAAGAAAAGAGAATAGAAACTCTTCAGGAAGAAAAGACAGGAAACTCTTCAAGAAGAAGAAAAGAATAGAAAATGTTAAAGAAGAAAAGAAGAACAGAAACTGTTCAAGAAGAAGAAAAGAATAGAAACTGTTCAAGACGAAAAGAACAGAAAATGTTTAAGAAGAAGAAAAGAACAGAAACTGTTCAATAAGAGGAAAAGAAAAGAAACTGTTCTAGAAGAAAAGAAAAGAACCTGTTCAAGAAGAAAAGAATGGAAACTGTTCAAGAAGAATAGAACAGCAACTTCTCAAGAAGAAGAAAAGAACAGAAACTGTTCAAGAAGAAAAGAACAGAAACTGTTCAAGAAGAAAAGAACAGAACCTGTTCATGAAGAAAAGAACAGAAACTGTTCAAGAAGAAAAAAATAACAGAAACTGTTCAAGAAGAAAAGAAAGGAAACTGTTCAAGAAGAAGAAAAGAACAGAAAATGTTCAAGAAGAAAAGAACGGAAACTGTTCAAGAAGATAAGACCATAAACTGTTCAAGAAGAAAAGACCATAAATTGTTCAAGAAGAAGAAAAGAATAGAAACTGTTCAAGAAGAAAAGAACGGAAACTGTTCAAGAAGCAGAAAAGAACGGAAACTGTTCAAGAAGAAGAAAAGAACAGAACCTGTTCATGAAGAAAAGAACAGAAACTGTTCAAGCAGAAAAGACCAAAAACTGTTCAAGAAGAAAAGAACGGAAACTGTTCAAGAAGAAAAGACCAGAAACTGTTCAAGAAGAAAAGAACGGAAACTGTTCAAGAAGAAAAGAACGGAAACTGTTCAAGAAGAAAAGAACATCAACTTTTCAAGAAGAAGAAAAGAACAGAAACTGTTCATGAAGATAAGAACAGAAACTGTTCAAGAAGAAAAGAACAGCAACTTTTCAAGAAGAAGAAAAGAACAGAAACTGTTCATGAAGATAAGAACAGAAACTGTTCAAGAAGCAGAAAAGAACAGAAACTGTTCAAGAAGAAAAGAACGGAAACTGTTCAAGAAGAAAAGAACGGAAACTGTTCAAGAAGAAAAGAACGGAAACTGTTCAAGAAGAAAAGAACAGTAACTTTTCAAGAAGAAGAAAAGAACAGAAACTGTTCATGAAGATAAGAACAGAAACTGTTCAAGAAGCAGAAAAGAACAGTAACTTTTCAAGAAGAAGAAAAGAAAAGAAACTGTTCAAGAAGAAAAAAATAGAAACTGTTCAAGAAGAAGAAAAGAACGGAAAATGTTGAAGAAGAAGAAGAGAACAGAAACTTTTCAAGAAGAAGAAAAGAACAGAAAATGTTCAAGAAGAAGAAAAGAACAGAAAATTTTCAGGAAGAAGAAAATAACAGAAACCCATTCAAGAAGAAAAGATCAGAAACTGTTCAAGAAGAAAAAAAGAACAAAAACTGTTCAAGAAGAAGAAAAGAACGGAAACTGTTCAAGAAGAAAAGAACAGAAAATGTTCAAGACGAAAAGAACGGAGTCTGTTCAAGAAGAAGAAAAGAACAGAAACTGTTGAAGCAGAAGAATAGAAACTGTTCAAGAAGAAGAAAAGAACAGAAACTGTTCAAGAAGAAAAGACCAGAAACTGTTCAAGAAGAAGAAAATAACAGAAACTGTTCAAGCAGAAAAGACCAAAAACTGTTCAAGAAGAAAAGAACGGAAACTGTTCAAGAAGAAAAGACCAGAAACTGTTCAAGAAGAAGAAAAGAATAGAAACTGTTCAAGAAGAAAAGAATGGAAACTGTTCAAGAAGCAGAAAAGAACGAAAACTGTTCAAGAAGCAGAGAAGAACAGAAACTGTTCAAGAAGAAAAGAACCTGTTCGAGAAGAAAAGAATAGAACCTGTTCAAGAAGAAAAGAATGGAAACTGTTCAAGAAGAAAAGAACAGCAACTTTTAAAGAAGAAGAAAAGAACGAAACTGTTCATGAAGAAAAGAACAGAAACTGTTCAAGAAGAAAAGAACAGAACCTGTTCAAGAAGAAAAGAACAGAAACTGTTCAAGAAGAAAAGAACAGAACCTGTTCAAGAAGAAAAGAACAGAACCTGTTCATGAAGAAAAGAACAGAAACTGTTCAAGAAGAAAAGAACAGAACCTGTTCATGAAGAAAAGACCAGAAACTGTTCAAGAAGAAAAGAACAGAAACTGTTCAAGAAGAAAAGAACAGAAACTGTTCAAGAAGAAAAGATCAGAACCTGTTCATGAAGAAAAGAACAGAACCTGTTCAAGAAGAAAACAACGGACACTGTTCAAGAAGAAAAGAACAGAAACTGTTCAAGCAGAAAATACCAAAAACTGTTCAAGAAGAAAAGAACGGAAACTGTTCAAGAAGAAAAGACCAGAAACTGTTCAAGAAGAAAAGACCAGAAACTGTTCAAGAAGAAGAAAAGAATAGAAACTGTTCAAGAAGAAAACAACGGAAACTGTTCAAGAAGAAAAGAACAGAAACTGTTCAAGAAGCAGAAAAGAACGGAAACTGTTCAAGAAGCAGAAAAGAACAGAAACTGTTCAAGAAGAAAAGTAAAGAACCTGTTCAAGAAGAAAAGAACAGAACCTGTTCAAGAAGAAAAGAACAGAAACTTTTCAAGAAGTAGAAAAGAACGGAAACTGTTCAAAAAGAAAAAAGAATAGAAACTATTCAGGAAGAAGAAAAGAACGGAAACTGTTCAGGAAGAAGAAAAGAATGGAAACTGTTAAAGAAGAAGAAAAAAACAGAAACTGTTCAAGAAGTAGAAAAGAACGGAAACTGTTCAAGAAGAGAAGAACAGAAACTGTTCAAGAAGAAAAGAAAGGAAACTGTTCAAGAAGAAAATAACAGAAACTGTTCAAGAAGAAAAGAACAGAAACTGTTCAAGAAGAAAAAAATAACAGAAACTGTTCAAGAAGAAAAGAAAGGAAACTGTTCAAGAAGAAAAGAATGGAAACTGTTCAAGAAGAAAAAAATAACAGAAACTGTTCAAGAAGAAAAGAAAAGAACCTGTTCAAGAAGAAAAGAATGGAAACTGTTCAAGAAGAATAGAACAGCAACTTCTCAAGAAGAAGAAAAGAACAGAAACTGTTCAAGAAGAAAAGAACAGAAACTGTTCAAGAAGAAAAGAAAATAACCTGTTCAAGAAGAAAAGAACAGAACCTGTTCATGAAGAAAAGAACAGAAACTGTTCAAGAAGAAAAGACCAGAAACTGTTCAAGAAGAAGAAAAGAACAGAAACTGTTCAAGAAGAAAAGAACCTGTTCAAGAAGAAAAGAATGGAAACTGTTCAAGAAGAAAAGAACAGCAACTTTTAAAGAAGAAGAAAAGAACGAAACTGTTCAAGAAGAAAAGAACGGAAACTGTTCAAGAAGAAAAGACCAGAAACTGTTCAAGAAGAAAAGACCAGAAACTGTTCAAGAAGAAGAAAAGAATAGAAACTGTTCAAGAAGAAAACAACGGAAACTGTTCAAGAAGAAAAGAACAGAAACTGTTCAAGAAGCAGAAAAGAACGGAAACTGTTCAAGAAGCAGAAAAGAACAGAAACTGTTCAAGAAGAAAAGTAAAGAACCTGTTCAAGAAGAAAAGAACAGAACCTGTTCAAGAAGAAAAGAACAGAAACTTTTCAAGAAGTAGAAAAGAACGGAAACTGTTCAAAAAGAAAAAAGAATAGAAACTATTCAGGAAGAAGAAAAGAACGGAAACTGTTCAGGAAGAAGAAAAGAATGGAAACTGTTAAAGAAGAAGAAAAAAACAGAAACTGTTCAAGAAGTAGAAAAGAACGGAAACTGTTCAAGAAGAGAAGAACAGAAACTGTTCAAGAAGAAAAGAAAGGAAACTGTTCAAGAAGAAAATAACAGAAACTGTTCAAGAAGAAAAGAACAGAAACTGTTCAAGAAGAAAAAAATAACAGAAACTGTTCAAGAAGAAAAGAAAGGAAACTGTTCAAGAAGAAAAGAATGGAAACTGTTCAAGAAGAAAAAAATAACAGAAACTGTTCAAGAAGAAAAGAAAAGAACCTGTTCAAGAAGAAAAGAATGGAAACTGTTCAAGAAGAATAGAACAGCAACTTCTCAAGAAGAAGAAAAGAACAGAAACTGTTCAAGAAGAAAAGAACAGAAACTGTTCAAGAAGAAAAGAAAATAACCTGTTCAAGAAGAAAAGAACAGAACCTGTTCATGAAGAAAAGAACAGAAACTGTTCAAGAAGAAAAAAATAACAGAAACTGTTCAAGAAGAAAAGAAAGGAAACTGTTCAAGAAGAAGAAAAGAACAGAAAATGTTCAAGAAGAAAAGAACGGAAACTGTTCAAGAAGATAAGACCATAAACTGTTCAAGAAGAAAAGACCATAAACTGTTCAAGAAGAAGAAAAGAATAGAAACTGTTCAAGAAGAAAAGAACGGAAACTGTTCAAGAAGCAGAAAAGAACGGAAACTGTTCAAGAAGAAGAAAAGAACAGAACCTGTTCATGAAGAAAAGAACAGAAACTGTTCAAGCAGAAAAGACCAAAAACTGTTCAAGAAGAAAAGAACGGAAACTGTTCAAGAAGAAAAGACCAGAAACTGTTCAAGAAGAAAAGAACGGAAACTGTTCAAGAAGAAAAGAACGGAAACTGTTCAAGAAGAAAAGAACATCAACTTTTCAAGAAGAAGAAAAGAACAGAAACTGTTCATGAAGATAAGAACAGAAACTGTTCAAGAAGAAAAGAACAGCAACTTTTCAAGAAGAAGAAAAGAACAGAAACTGTTCATGAAGATAAGAACAGAAACTGTTCAAGAAGCAGAAAAGAACAGAAACTGTTCAAGAAGAAAAGAACGGAAACTGTTCAAGAAGAAAAGAACGGAAACTGTTCAAGAAGAAAAGAACAGTAACTTTTCAAGAAGAAGAAAAGAAAAGAAACTGTTCAAGAAGAAAAAAATAGAAACTGTTCAAGAAGAAGAAAAGAACGGAAAATGTTGAAGAAGAAGAAGATAACAGAAACTTTTCAAGAAGAAGAAAAGAACAGAAAATGTTCAAGAAGAAGAAAAGAACAGAAAATTTTCAGGAAGAAGAAAATAACAGAAACCCATTCAAGAAGAAAAGATCAGAAACTGTTCAAGAAGAAAAAAAGAACAAAAACTGTTCAAGAAGAAGAAAAGAACGGAAACTGTTCAAGAAGAAGAAAAGAACAGAAACTGTTGAAGCAGAAGAATAGAAACTGTTCAAGAAGAAGAAAAGAACAGAAACTGTTCAAGAAGAAAAGACCAGAAACTGTTCAAGAAGAAGAAAATAACAGAAACTGTTCAAGCAGAAAAGACCAAAAACTGTTCAAGAAGAAAAGAACGGAAACTGTTCAAGAAGAAAAGATCAGAACCTGTTCATGAAGAAAAGAACAGAACCTGTTCAAGAAGAAAAGAATGGAAACTGTTCAAGAAGAAAAGAACAGCAACTTTTAAAGAAGAAGAAAAGAACGAAACTGTTCATGAAGAAAAGAACAGAAACTGTTCAAGAAGAAAAGAACAGAACCTGTTCAAGAAGAAAAGAACAGAAACTGTTCAAGAAGAAAAGAACAGAACCTGTTCAAGAAGAAAAGAACAGAACCTGTTCATGAAGAAAAGAACAGAAACTGTTCAAGAAGAAAAGAACAGAACCTGTTCATGAAGAAAAGACCAGAAACTGTTCAAGAAGAAAAGAACAGAAACTGTTCAAGAAGAAAAGAACAGAAACTGTTCAAGAAGAAAAGATCAGAACCTGTTCATGAAGAAAAGAACAGAACCTGTTCAAGAAGAAAACAACGGACACTGTTCAAGAAGAAAAGAACAGAAACTGTTCAAGCAGAAAAGACCAAAAACTGTTCAAGAAGAAAAGAACGGAAACTGTTCAAGAAGAAAAGACCAGAAACTGTTCAAGAAGAAAAGACCAGAAACTGTTCAAGAAGAAGAAAAGAATAGAAACTGTTCAAGAAGAAAACAACGGAAACTGTTCAAGAAGAAAAGAACAGAAACTGTTCAAGAAGCAGAAAAGAACGGAAACTGTTCAAGAAGCAGAAAAGAACAGAAACTGTTCAAGAAGAAAAGTAAAGAACCTGTTCAAGAAGAAAAGAACAGAACCTGTTCAAGAAGAAAAGAACAGAAACTTTTCAAGAAGTAGAAAAGAACGGAAACTGTTCAAAAAGAAAAAAGAATAGAAACTATTCAGGAAGAAGAAAAGAACGGAAACTGTTCAGGAAGAAGAAAAGAATGGAAACTGTTAAAGAAGAAGAAAAAAACAGAAACTGTTCAAGAAGTAGAAAAGAACGTAAACTGTTCAAGAAGAGAAGAACAGAAACTGTTCAAGAAGAAAAGAAAGGAAACTGTTCAAGAAGAAAATAACAGAAACTGTTCAAGAAGAAGAAAAGAATAGAAAATGTTCAAGAAGAAAAGAAGAACAGAAACTGTTCAAGAAGAAAAGACAGGAAACTGTTCAAGAAGAAAATAACAGAAACTGTTCAAGAAGAAGAAAAGAATAGAAAATGTTCAAGAAGAAAAGAAGAACAGAAACTGTTCAAGAAGAAGAAAAGAATAGAAACTGTTCAAGACGAAAAGAACAGAAAATGTTTAAGAAGAAGAAAAGAATAGAAACTGTTCAAGAAGCAGAAAAGAACGGAAACTCTTCAAGAAGCAGAAAAGAACAGAAACTGTTCAAGAAGAAAAGAAAAGAACCTGTTCAAGAAGAAAAGAACAGAACCTGTTCAAGAAGAAAAGAATGGAAACTTCAAGAAGAAAAGACCAGCAACTTTTCAAGAAGAAGAAAAGAACAGAAACTGTTCATGAAGAAAAGAACAGAACCTGTTCAAGAAGAAAAGAACAGAACCTGTTCAAGAAGAAAAGAATGGAAACTGTTCAAGAAGAAAAGACCAGAACCTGTTCATGAAGAAAAGAACAGAAACTGTTCAAGAAGAAAAGAACAGAAACTGTTCAAAAAGAAAAAAGAATAGAAACTATTCAGTAAGAAGAAAAGAACGGAAACTGTTCAGGAAGAAGAAAAGAACGGAAACTGTTAAAGAAGAAGAAAAGAACAGAAACTGTTCAAGAAGTAGAAAAGAACGGAAACTGTTCAAGAAGAGAAGAACAGAAACTGTTTAAGAAGAAAAGAAAGGAAACTGTTCAAGAAGAAGAAAATAACAAACTGTTCAAAAAGAATAGAAACTGTTCAAGAAGCAGAAAAGAACGGAAACTGTTCAAAAAGAAAAGAGAATAGAAACTGTTCAGGAAGAAAAGACAGGAAACTCTTCAAGAAGAAAATAACAATGTGTTCAAGAAGAAGAAAATAATAGAAAATGTTCAAGAAGAAAAGAAGAACAGAAACTGTTCAAGAAGAAAAAAATAATAGAAACTGTTCAAGACGAAAAGAACAGAAAATGT
Organism: Leuresthes tenuis; assembly: GCF_036924035.1. Taxonomy (NCBI): domain Eukaryota; kingdom Metazoa; phylum Chordata; class Actinopteri; order Atheriniformes; family Atherinopsidae; genus Leuresthes; species Leuresthes tenuis. The sequence continues at coordinate 36,016,559 of NW_027325355.1, read as the reverse complement.
TTAAGAAGAAGAAAAGAACAGAAACTGTTCAATAAGAGGAAAAGAAAAGAAACTGTTCAAGAAGAAAAGAAAAGAACCTGTTCAAGAAGAAAAGAACAGAACCTGTTCAAGAAGAAAAGAATGGAAACTGTTCAAGAAGAAAAGAACAGCAACTTCTCAAGAAGAAGAAAAGAACAGAAACTGTTCAAGAAGAAAAGAACAGAAACTGTTCAAGAAGAAAAGAAAAGAACCTGTTCAAGAAGAAAAGAACAGAACCTGTTCATGAAGAAAAGAACAGAAACTGTTCAAGAAGAAAAGAACAGAACCTGTTCAAGAAGAAAAAAGAATAGAAACTATTCAGGAAGAAGAAAAGAACGGAAACTGTTCAGGAAGAAGAAAAGAACGGAAACTGTTAAAGAAGAAAAGAACGGAAACTGTTCAAGAAGCAGAAAAGAACGGAAACTGTTCAAGAAGAAGAAAAGAACAGAACCTGTTCATGAAGAAAAGAACAGAAACTGTTCAAGCAGAAAAGACCAAAAACTGTTCCAAGAAGAAAAGAACGGAAACTGTTCAAGAAGAAAAGACCAGAAACTGTTCAAGAAGAAAAGAACGGAAACTGTTCAAGAAGAAAAGAACGGAAACTGTTCAAGAAGAAAAGAACGGAAACTGTTCAAGAAGAAAAGAACAGCAACTTTTCAAGAAGAAGAAAAGAACAGAAACTGTTGAAAAAGAAAAAAGAATAGAAACTATTAAAGAAGAAGAAAAGAACAGAAACTGTTCAAGAAGTAGAAAAGAACGGAAACTGTTCAAGAAGCAGAAAAGAACGGAAACTGTTCAAGAAGCAGAAAAGAACAGAAACTGTTCAAGAAGAAAAGTAAAGAACCTGTTCAAGAAGAAAAGAACAGAAACTTTTCAAGAAGTAGAAAAGAACGGAAACTGTTCAAAAAGAAAAAAGAATAGAAACTATTCAGGAAGAAGAAAAGAACGGAAACTGTTCAGGAAGAAGAAAAGAATGGAAACTGTTAAAGAAGAAGAAAAAAACAGAAACTGTTCAAGAAGTAGAAAAGAACGTAAACTGTTCAAGAAGAGAAGAACAGAAACTGTTCAAGAAGAAAAGAAAGGAAACTGTTCAAGAAGAAAATAACAGAAACTGTTCAAGAAGAAGAAAAGAATAGAAAATGTTCAAGAAGAAAAGAAGAACAGAAACTGTTCAAGAAGAAAAGACAGGAAACTGTTCAAGAAGAAAATAACAGAAACTGTTCAAGAAGAAGAAAAGAATAGAAAATGTTCAAGAAGAAAAGAAGAACAGAAACTGTTCAAGAAGAAGAAAAGAATAGAAACTGTTCAAGACGAAAAGAACAGAAAATGTTTAAGAAGAAGAAAAGAATAGAAACTGTTCAAGAAGCAGAAAAGAACGGAAACTCTTCAAGAAGCAGAAAAGAACAGAAACTGTTCAAGAAGAAAAGAAAAGAACCTGTTCAAGAAGAAAAGAACAGAACCTGTTCAAGAAGAAAAGAATGGAAACTTCAAGAAGAAAAGACCAGCAACTTTTCAAGAAGAAGAAAAGAACAGAAACTGTTCATGAAGAAAAGAACAGAACCTGTTCAAGAAGAAAAGAACAGAACCTGTTCAAGAAGAAAAGAATGGAAACTGTTCAAGAAGAAAAGACCAGAACCTGTTCATGAAGAAAAGAACAGAAACTGTTCAAGAAGAAAAGAACAGAAACTGTTCAAAAAGAAAAAAGAATAGAAACTATTCAGTAAGAAGAAAAGAACGGAAACTGTTCAGGAAGAAGAAAAGAACGGAAACTGTTAAAGAAGAAGAAAAGAACAGAAACTGTTCAAGAAGTAGAAAAGAACGGAAACTGTTCAAGAAGAGAAGAACAGAAACTGTTTAAGAAGAAAAGAAAGGAAACTGTTCAAGAAGAAGAAAATAACAAACTGTTCAAAAAGAATAGAAACTGTTCAAGAAGCAGAAAAGAACGGAAACTGTTCAAAAAGAAAAGAGAATAGAAACTGTTCAGGAAGAAAAGACAGGAAACTCTTCAAGAAGAAAATAACAATGTGTTCAAGAAGAAGAAAATAATAGAAAATGTTCAAGAAGAAAAGAAGAACAGAAACTGTTCAAGAAGAAAAAAATAATAGAAACTGTTCAAGACGAAAAGAACAGAAAATGTTTAAGAAGAAGAAAAGAACAGAAACTGTTCAATAAGAGGAAAAGAAAAGAAACTGTTCAAGAAGAAAAGACCAGAAACTGTTCAAGAAGAAGAAAAGAATAGAAACTGTTCAAGAAGAAAACAACGGAAACTGTTCAAGAAGAAAAGAACAGAAACTGTTCAAGAAGCAGAAAAGAACGGAAACTGTTCAAGAAGCAGAAAAGAACAGAAACTGTTCAAGAAGAAAAGTAAAGAACCTGTTCAAGAAGAAAAGAACAGAACCTGTTCAAGAAGAAAAGAACAGAAACTTTTCAAGAAGTAGAAAAGAACGGAAACTGTTCAAAAAGAAAAAAGAATAGAAACTATTCAGGAAGAAGAAAAGAACGGAAACTGTTCAGGAAGAAGAAAAGAATGGAAACTGTTAAAGAAGAAGAAAAAAACAGAAACTGTTCAAGAAGTAGAAAAGAACGTAAACTGTTCAAGAAGAGAAGAACAGAAACTGTTCAAGAAGAAAAGAAAGGAAACTGTTCAAGAAGAAAATAACAGAAACTGTTCAAGAAGAAGAAAAGAATAGAAAATGTTCAAGAAGAAAAGAAGAACAGAAACTGTTCAAGAAGAAAAGACAGGAAACTGTTCAAGAAGAAAATAACAGAAACTGTTCAAGAAGAAGAAAAGAATAGAAAATGTTCAAGAAGAAAAGAAGAACAGAAACTGTTCAAGAAGAAGAAAAGAATAGAAACTGTTCAAGACGAAAAGAACAGAAAATGTTTAAGAAGAAGAAAAGAATAGAAACTGTTCAAGAAGCAGAAAAGAACGGAAACTCTTCAAGAAGCAGAAAAGAACAGAAACTGTTCAAGAAGAAAAGAAAAGAACCTGTTCAAGAAGAAAAGAACAGAACCTGTTCAAGAAGAAAAGAATGGAAACTTCAAGAAGAAAAGACCAGCAACTTTTCAAGAAGAAGAAAAGAACAGAAACTGTTCATGAAGAAAAGAACAGAACCTGTTCAAGAAGAAAAGAACAGAACCTGTTCAAGAAGAAAAGAATGGAAACTGTTCAAGAAGAAAAGACCAGAACCTGTTCATGAAGAAAATAACAGAAACTGTTCAAGAAGAAAAGAACAGAAACTGTTCAAAAAGAAAAAAGAATAGAAACTATTCAGTAAGAAGAAAAGAACGGAAACTGTTCAGGAAGAAGAAAAGAACGGAAACTGTTAAAGAAGAAGAAAAGAACAGAAACTGTTCAAGAAGTAGAAAAGAACGGAAACTGTTCAAGAAGAGAAGAACAGAAACTGTTTAAGAAGAAAAGAAAGGAAACTGTTCAAGAAGAAGAAAATAACAAACTGTTCAAAAAGAATAGAAACTGTTCAAGAAGCAGAAAAGAACGGAAACTGTTCAAAAAGAAAAGAGAATAGAAACTGTTCAGGAAGAAAAGACAGGAAACTCTTCAAGAAGAAAATAACAATGTGTTCAAGAAGAAGAAAATAATAGAAAATGTTCAAGAAGAAAAGAAGAACAGAAACTGTTCAAGAAGAAAAAAATAATAGAAACTGTTCAAGACGAAAAGAACAGAAAATGTTTAAGAAGAAGAAAAGAACAGAAACTGTTCAATAAGAGGAAAAGAAAAGAAACTGTTCAAGAAGAAAAGAAAAGAACCTGTTCAAGAAGAAAAGAACAGAACCTGTTCAAGAAGAAAAGAATGGAAACTGTTCAAGAAGAAAAGAACAGCAACTTCTCAAGAAGAAGAAAAGAACAGAAACTGTTCAAGAAGAAAAGAACAGAAACTGTTCAAGAAGAAAAGAAAAGAACCTGTTCAAGAAGAAAAGAACAGAACCTGTTCATGAAGAAAAGAACAGAAACTGTTCAAGAAGAAAAGAACAGAACCTGTTCAAGAAGAAAAAAGAATAGAAACTATTCAGGAAGAAGAAAAGAACGGAAACTGTTCAGGAAGAAGAAAAGAACGGAAACTGTTAAAGAAGAAAAGAACGGAAACTGTTCAAGAAGCAGAAAAGAACGGAAACTGTTCAAGAAGAAGAAAAGAACAGAACCTGTTCATGAAGAAAAGAACAGAAACTGTTCAAGCAGAAAAGACCAAAAACTGTTCCAAGAAGAAAAGAACGGAAACTGTTCAAGAAGAAAAGACCAGAAACTGTTCAAGAAGAAAAGAACGGAAACTGTTCAAGAAGAAAAGAACGGAAACTGTTCAAGAAGAAAAGAACGGAAACTGTTCAAGAAGAAAAGAACAGCAACTTTTCAAGAAGAAGAAAAGAACAGAAACTGTTGAAAAAGAAAAAAGAATAGAAACTATTAAAGAAGAAGAAAAGAACAGAAACTGTTCAAGAAGTAGAAAAGAACGGAAACTGTTCAAGAAGAGAAGAACAGAAACTGTTTAAGAAGAAAAGAAAGGAAACTGTTCAAGAAGAAGAAAATAACAAACTGTTCAAAAAGAATAGAAACTGTTCAAGAAGCAGAAAAGAACGGAAACTGTTCAAAAAGAAAAGAGAATAGAAACTCTTCAGGAAGAAAAGACAGGAAACTCTTCGAGAAGAAAATAACGGAAACTGTTCAAGAAGAAGAAAAGAATAGAAAATGTTAAAGAAGAAAAGAAGAACAGAAACTGTTCAAGAAGAAGAAAAGAATAGAAACTGTTCAAGACGAAAAGAACAGAAAATGTTTAAGAAGAAGAAAAGAACAGAAACTGTTCAATAAGAGGAAAAGAAACTGTTCTAGAAGAAAAGAAAAGAACCTGTTCAAGAAGAAAAGAATGGAAACTGTTCAAGAAGAATAGAACAGCAACTTCTCAAGAAGAAGAAAAGAACAGAAACTGTTCAAGAAGAAAAGAACAGAAACTGTTCAAGAAGAAAAGAAAATAACCTGTTCAAGAAGAAAAGAACAGAACCTGTTCATGAAGAAAAGAACAGAAACTGTTCAAGAAGAAAAAAATAACAGAAACTGTTCAAGAAGAAAAGAAAGGAAACTGTTCAAGAAGAAGAAAAGAACAGAAAATGTTCAAGAAGAAAAGAACGGAAACTGTTCAAGAAGATAAGACCATAAACTGTTCAAGAAGAAAAGACCATAAACTGTTCAAGAAGAAGAAAAGAATAGAAACTGTTCAAGAAGAAAAGAACGGAAACTGTTCAAGAAGCAGAAAAGAACGGAAACTGTTCAAGAAGAAGAAAAGAACAGAACCTGTTCATGAAGAAAAGAACAGAAACTGTTCAAGCAGAAAAGACCAAAAACTGTTCAAGAAGAAAAGAACGGAAACTGTTCAAGAAGAAAAGACCAGAAACTGTTCAAGAAGAAAAGAACGGAAACTGTTCAAGAAGAAAAGAACGGAAACTGTTCAAGAAGAAAAGAACATCAACTTTTCAAGAAGAAGAAAAGAACAGAAACTGTTCATGAAGATAAGAACAGAAACTGTTCAAGAAGAAAAGAACAGCAACTTTTCAAGAAGAAGAAAAGAACAGAAACTGTTCATGAAGATAAGAACAGAAACTGTTCAAGAAGCAGAAAAGAACAGAAACTGTTCAAGAAGAAAAGAACGGAAACTGTTCAAGAAGAAAAGAACGGAAACTGTTCAAGAAGAAAAGAACAGTAACTTTTCAAGAAGAAGAAAAGAACAGAAACTGTTCATGAAGATAAGAACAGAAACTGTTCAAGAAGCAGAAAAGAACAGTAACTTTTCAAGAAGAAGAAAAGAAAAGAAACTGTTCAAGAAGAAAAAATAGAAACTGTTCAAGAAGAAGAAAAGAACGGAAAATGTTGAAGAAGAAGAAGAGAACAGAAACTTTTCAAGAAGAAGAAAAGAACAGAAACTGTTCAAGAAGAAGAAAAGAACAGAAAATTTTCAGGAAGAAGAAAATAACAGAAACCCATTCAAGAAGAAAAGATCAGAAACTGTTCAAGAAGAAAAAAAGAAACAAAAACTGTTCAAGAAGAAGAAAAGAACGGAAACTGTTCAAGAAGAAAAGAACAGAAAATGTTCAAGACGAAAAGAACGGAGTCTGTTCAAGAAGAAGAAAAGAACAGAAACTGTTGAAGCAGAAGAATAGAAACTGTTCAAGAAGAAGAAAAGAACAGAAACTGTTCAAGAAGAAAAGACCAGAAACTGTTCAAGAAGAAGAAAATAACAGAAACTGTTCAAGCAGAAAAGACCAAAAACTGTTCAAGAAGAAAAGAACGGAAACTGTTCAAGAAGAAAAGACCAGAAACTGTTCAAGAAGAAGAAAAGAATAGAAACTGTTCAAGAAGAAAAGAATGGAAACTGTTCAAGAAGCAGAAAAGAACGAAAACTGTTCAAGAAGCAGAGAAGAACAGAAACTGTTCAAGAAGAAAAGAACCTGTTCAAGAAGAAAAGGATAGAACCTGTTCAAGAAGAAAAGAATGGAAACTGTTCAAGAAGAAAAGAACAGCAACTTTTAAAGAAGAAGAAAAGAACGAAACTGTTCATGAAGAAAAGAACAGAAACTGTTCAAGAAGAAAAGAACAGAACCTGTTCAAGAAGAAAAGAACAGAAACTGTTCAAGAAGAAAAGAACAGAACCTGTTCAAGAAGAAAAGAACAGAACCTGTTCATGAAGAAAAGAACAGAAACTGTTCAAGAAGAAAAGAACAGAACCTGTTCATGAAGAAAAGACCAGAAACTGTTCAAGAAGAAAAGAACAGAAACTGTTCAAGAAGAAAAGAACAGAAACTGTTCAAGAAGAAAAGATCAGAACCTGTTCATGAAGAAAAGAACAGAACCTGTTCAAGAAGAAAACAACGGACACTGTTCAAGAAGAAAAGAACAGAAACTGTTCAAGCAGAAAAGACCAAAAACTGTTCAAGAAGAAAAGAACGGAAACTGTTCAAGAAGAAAAGACCAGAAACTGTTCAAGAAGAAAAGACCAGAAACTGTTCAAGAAGAAGAAAAGAATAGTAACTGTTCAAGAAGAAAACAACGGAAACTGTTCAAGAAGAAAAGAACAGAAACTGTTCAAGAAGCAGAAAAGAACGGAAACTGTTCAAAAAGAAAAAAGAATAGAAACTATTCAGGAAGAAGAAAAGAACGGAAACTGTTCAGGAAGAAGAAAAGAATGGAAACTGTTAAAGAAGAAGAAAAAAACAGAAACTGTTCAAGAAGTAGAAAAGAACGGAAACTGTTCAAGAAGAGAAGAACAGAAACTGTTCAAGAAGAAAAGAAAGGAAACTGTTCAAGAAGAAAATAACAGAAACTGTTCAAGAAGAAGAAAAGAATAGAAAATGTTCAACAAGAAAAGAAGAACAGAAACTGTTCAAGAAGAAAAGACAGGAAACTGTTCAAGAAGAAAATAACAGAAACTGTTCAAGAAGAAGAAAAGAATAGAAAATGTTCAAGAAGAAAAGAAGAACAGAAACTGTTCAAGAAGAAGAAAAGAATAGAAACTGTTCAAGAAGCAGAAAAGAACGGAAACTCTTCAAGAAGCAGAAAAGAACAGAAACTGTTCAAGAAGAAAAGAAAAGAACCTGTTCAAGAAGAAAAGAATGGAAATTTCAAGAAGAAAAGACCAGCAACTTTTCAAGAAGAAGAAAAGAACAGAAACTGTTCATGAAGAAAAGAACAGAACCTGTTCAAGAAGAAAAGAACAGAACCTGTTCAAGAAGAAAAGAATGGAAACTGTTCAAGAAGAAAAGAACAGAAACTGTTCAAAAAGAAAAAAGAATAGAAACTATTCAGTAAGAAGAAAAGAACGGAAACTGTTCAGGAAGAAGAAAAGAACGGAAACTGTTAAAGAAGAAGAAAAGAACAGAAACTGTTCAAGAAGTAGAAAAGAACGGAAACTGTTCAAGAAGAGAAGAACAGAAACTGTTTAAGAAGAAAAGAAAGGAAACTGTTCAAGAAGAAGAAAATAACAAACTGTTCAAAAAGAATAGAAACTGTTCAAGAAGCAGAAAAGAACGGAAACTGTTAAAAAAGAAAAGAGAATAGAAACTGTTCAGGAAGAAAAGACAGGAAACTCTTCAAGAAGAAAATAACAATGTGTTCAAGAAGAAGAAAATAATAGAAAATGTTCAAGAAGAAAAGAAGAACAGAAACTGTTCAAGAAGAAAAAAATAATAGAAACTGTTCAAGACGAAAAGAACAGAAAATGTTTAAGAAGAAGAAAAGAACAGAAACTGTTCAATAAGAGGAAAAGAAAAGAAACTGTTCAAGAAGAAAAGAAAAGAACCTGTTCAAGAAGAAAAGAACAGAACCTGTTCAAGAAGAAAAGAATGGAAACTGTTCAAGAAGAAAAGAACAGCAACTTCTCAAGAAGAAGAAAAGAACAGAAACTGTTCAAGAAGAAAAGAACAGAAACTGTTCAAGAAGAAAAGAAAAGAACCTGTTCAAGAAGAAAAGAACAGAACCTGTTCATGAAGAAAAGAACAGAAACTGTTCAAGAAGAAAAGAACAGAACCTGTTCAAGAAGAAAAAAGAATAGAAACTATTCAGGAAGAAGAAAAGAACGGAAACTGTTCAGGAAGAAGAAAAGAACGGAAACTGTTAAAGAAGAAGAAAAGAACGGAAACTGTTCAATAAGAGGAAAAGAACAGAAACTGTTCAAGAAGAGGAAAAGAATAGAAAATGTTCAAGAAGAAAAGAAGAACAGAAACTGTTCAAGAAGTAGATAAGAACGGAAACTGTTCAAGAAGGAGAAAAGAATAGAAACTGTTCAATAAGAGGAAAAGAAAAGAAACTGTTCAAGAAGAGGAAAAGAACAGAAACTGTTCAAGAAGAAGAAAAGAACAAACTGTTCAAGAAGAAAAGAACAGAAACTGTTCAAGAGGAAAAGAAAAGAAACCTTTCAAGAAGAAGAAAAAACAGAAACTGTTCAATAAAAAAGAACAGAAACTGTTCAATAATAAAGAACTGAAAACTGTTCAAGAAGTAAAGAACAGAAAAATGTTCCAGAAGAAGAAAAGAACAGTAACTTTTCAGGAAGAAGAAAAGAACAGAAAATGTTCAAGAAGAAGAAAAGAACAGTAACTTTTCAAGAAGAAGAAAAGAAACTGTTCAAGAAGAAGAAAAGAACAGTAACTTTTCAAGAAGAAGAAAAGAACAGAAAATGTTCAAGAAGAAGAAAAGAACAGAAAATTTTCAGGAAGAAGAAAATAACAGAAACCCGTTCAAGAAGAAAAGATCAGAAACTGTTCAAGAAGAAAAAAGAACAAAAACTGTTCAAGAAGAAGAAAAGAACGGAAACTGTTCAAGAAGAAAAGAACAGAAAATGTTCAAGACGAAAAGAACGGAATCTGTTCAAGAAGAAAAAAAGAACAGAAACTGTTGAAGCAGAAGAATAGAAACTGTTCAATAAGAAGAAAAGACCAGAAACTGTTCAAGAAGAAGAAAAGAACAGAAACTGTTCAAAAGGAAAAAAGAATAGAAACTGTTCAAGAAGAAAAGAACAGAAACTGTTCAAGAAGAAAAGAACGGAAACTGTTCAAGAAGAAGAAAAGAATAGAAAATGTTCAAGAAGAAAAGAAGAACAGAAACATTTCACGAAGAAGAAAAGAATAGAAACTGTTCAAGACGAAAAGAACAGAAAATGTTTAAGAAGAAGAAAAGAACAGAAACTGTTCAATAAGAGGAAAAGAAAAGAAACTGTTCTAGAAGAAAAGAAAAGAACCTGTTCAAGAAGAAAAGAATGGAAACTGTTCAAGAAGAATAGAACAGCAACTTCTCAAGAAGAAGAAAAGAACAGAAACTGTTCAAGAAGAAAAGAACAGAAACTGTTCAAGAAGAAAAGAAAAGAACCTGTTCAAGAAGAAAAGAACAGAACCTGTTCATGAAGAAAAGAACAGAAACTGTTCAAGAAGAAAAAAATAACAGAAACTGTTCAAGAAGAAAAGAAAGGAAACTGTTCAAGAAGAAGAAAAGAACGGAAACTGTTCAAGAAGAAAAGACCATAAACTGTTCAAGAAGAAAAGACCATAAACTGTTCAAGAAGAAGAAAAGAATAGAAACTGTTCATGAAGAAAAGAACAGAAACTGTTCAAGCAGAAAAGACCAAAAACTGTTCAAGAAGAAAAGAACGGAAACTGTTCAAGAAGAAAAGACCAGAAACTGTTCAAGAAGAAAAGAACGGAAACTGTTCAAGAAGAAAAGAACGGAAACTGTTCAAGAAGAAAAGAACAGCAACTTTTCAAGAAGAAGAAAAGAACAGAAACTGTTCATGAAGATAAGAACAGAAACTGTTCAAGAAGAAAAGAACAGCAACTTTTCAAGAAGAAGAAAAGAACAGAAACTGTTCATGAAGATAAGAACGGAAACTGTTCAAGAAGAAAAGAACGGAAACTGTTCAAGAAGAAAAGAACAGCAACTTTTCAAGAAGAAGAAAAGAACAGAAACTGTTCAAAAAGCAGAAAAGAACAGTAACTTTTCAAGAAGAAGAAAAGAAAAGAAACTGTTCAAGAAGAAAAAAATAGAAACTGTTCAAGAAGAAGAAAAGAACGGAAAATGTTGAAGAAGAAGAAGAGAACAGAAACTTTTCAAGAAGAAGAAAAGAACAGAAACTGTTCAAGAAGCAGAAAAGAACAGTAACTTTTCAAGAAGAAGAAAAGAAAAGAAACTGTTCAAGAAGAAAAAAATAGAAACTGTTCAAGAAGAAGAAAAGAACGGAAAATGTTGAAGAAGAAGAAGAGAACAGAAACTTTTCAAGAAGAAGAAAAGAACAGAAAATGTTCAAGAAGAAGAAAAGAACAGAAAATTTTCAGGAAGAAGAAAATAACAGAAACCCATTCAAGAAGAAAAGATCAGAAACTGTTCAAGAAGAAAAAAAGAACAAAAACTGTTCAAGAAGAAGAAAAGAACGGAAACTGTTCAAGAAGAAAAGAACAGAAAATGTTCAAGACGAAAAGAACGGAGTCTGTTCAAGAAGAAGAAAAGAACAGAAACTGTTCATGAAGATAAGAACGGAAACTGTTCAAGAAGAAAAGAACGGAAACTGTTCAAGAAGAAAAGAACAGCAACTTTTCAAGAAGAAGAAAAGAACAGAAACTGTTCAAGAAGCAGAAAAGAACAGTAACTTTTCAAGAAGAAGAAAAGAAAAGAAACTGTTCAAGAAGAAAAAAATAGAAACTGTTCAAGAAGAAGAAAAGAACGGAAAATGTTGAAGAAGAAGAAGAGAACAGAAACTTTTCAAGAAGAAGAAAAGAACAGAAACTGTTCAAGAAGCAGAAAAGAACAGTAACTTTTCAAGAAGAAGAAAAGAAAAGAAACTGTTCAAGAAGAAAAAAATAGAAACTGTTCAAGAAGAAGAAAAGAACGGAAAATGTTGAAGAAGAAGAAGAGAACAGAAACTTTTCAAGAAGAAGAAAAGAACAGAAAATGTTCAAGAAGAAGAAAAGAACAGAAAATTTTCAGGAAGAAGAAAATAACAGAAACCCATTCAAGAAGAAAAGATCAGAAACTGTTCAAGAAGAAAAAAAGAACAAAAACTGTTCAAGAAGAAGAAAAGAACGGAAACTGTTCAAGAAGAAAAGAACAGAAAATGTTCAAGACGAAAAGAACGGAGTCTGTTCAAGAAGAAGAAAAGAACAGAAACTGTTGAAGCAGAAGAATAGAAACTGTTCAAGAAGAAGAAAAGAACAGAAACTGTTCAAGAAGAAAAGACCAGAAACTGTTCAAGAAGAAGAAAATAACAGAAACTGTTCAAGCAGAAAAGACCAAAAACTGTTCAAGAAGAAAAGAACGGAAACTGTTCAAGAAGAAAAGACCAGAAACTGTTCAAGAAGAAGAAAAGAATAGAAACTGTTCAAGAAGAAAAGAATGGAAACTGTTCAAGAAGCAGAAAAGAACGAAAACTGTTCAAGAAGCAGAGAAGAAATGAAACTGTTCAAGAAGAAAAGAACCTGTTCAAGAAGAAAAGAATAGAACCTGTTCAAGAAGAAAAGAATGGAAACTGTTCAAGAAGAAAAGAACAGCAACTTTTAAAGAAGAAGAAAAGAACGAAACTGTTCATGAAGAAAAGAACAGAAACTGTTCAAGAAGAAAAGAACAGAACCTGTTCAAGAAGAAAAGAACAGAACCTGTTCATGAAGAAAAGAACAGAAACTGTTCAAGAAGAAAAGAACAGAACCTGTTCATGAAGAAAAGACCAGAAACTGTTCAAGAAGAAAAGAACAGAAACTGTTCGAGAAGAAAAGAACAGAAACTGTTCAAGAAGAAAAGATCAGAACCTGTTCATGAAGAAAAGAACAGAACCTGTTCAAGAAGAAAACAACGGAAACTGTTCAAGAAGAAAAGAACAGAAACTGTTCAAGCAGAAAAGACCAAAAACTGTTCAAGAAGAAAAGAACGGAAACTGTTCAAGAAGAAAAGACCAGAAACTGTTCAAGAAGAAAAGACCAGAAACTGTTCAAGAAGAAGAAAAGAATAGAAACTGTTCAAGAAGAAAACAACGGAAACTGTTCAAGAAGCAGAAAAGAACGGAAACTGTTCAAGAAGCAGAAAAGAACAGAAACTGTTCAAGAAGAAAAGTAAAGAACCTGTTCAAGAAGAAAAGAACAGAACCTGTTCAAGAAGAAAAGAACAGAAACTTTTCAAGAAGTAGAAAAGAACGGAAACTGTTCAAAAAGAAAAAAGAATAGAAACTATTCAGGAAGAAGAAAAGAACGGAAACTGTTCAGGAAGAAGAAAAGAATGGAAACTGTTAAAGAAGAAGAAAAAAACAGAAACTGTTCAAGAAGTAGAAAAGAACGGAAACTGTTCAAGAAGAGAAGAACAGAAACTGTTCAAGAAGAAAAGAAAGGAAACTGTTCAAGAAGAAGGAAAAGAACAAACTGTTCAAAAAGAATAGAAACTGTTCAAGAAGCAGAAAAGAACGGAAACTCTTCAAGAAGCAGAAAAGAACAGAAACTGTTCAAGAAGAAAAGAAAAGAACCTGTTCAAGAAGAAAAGAATGGAAATTTCAAGAAGAAAAGACCAGCAACTTTTCAAGAAGAAGAAAAGAACAGAAACTGTTCATGAAGAAAAGAACAGAACCTGTTCAAGAAGAAAAGAACAGAACCTGTTCAAGAAGAAAAGAACAGAAACTGTTCAAAAAGAAAAAAGAATAGAAACTATTCAGTAAGAAGAAAAGAACGGAAACTGTTCAGGAAGAAGAAAAGAACGGAAACTGTTAAAGAAGAAGAAAAGAACAGAAACTGTTCAAGAAGTAGAAAAGAACGGAAACTGTTCAAGAAGAGAAGAACAGAAACTGTTTAAGAAGAAAAGAAAGGAAACTGTTCAAGAAGAAGAAAATAACAAACTGTTCAAAAAGAATAGAAACTGTTCAAGAAGCAGAAAAGAACGGAAACTGTTAAAAAAGAAAAGAGAATAGAAACTGTTCAGGAAGAAAAGACAGGAAACTCTTCAAGAAGAAAATAACAATGTGTTCAAGAAGAAGAAAATAATAGAAAATGTTCAAGAAGAAAAGAAGAACAGAAACTGTTCAAGAAGAAAAAAATAATAGAAACTGTTCAAGACGAAAAGAACAGAAAATGTTTAAGAAGAAGAAAAGAACAGAAACTGTTCAATAAGAGGAAAAGAAAAGAAACTGTTCAAGAAGAAAAGAAAAGAACCTGTTCAAGAAGAAAAGAACAGAACCTGTTCAAGAAGAAAAGAATGGAAACTGTTCAAGAAGAAAAGAACAGCAACTTCTCAAGAAGAAGAAAAGAACAGAAACTGTTCAAGAAGAAAAGAACAGAAACTGTTCAAGAAGAAAAGAAAAGAACCTGTTCAAGAAGAAAAGAACAGAACCTGTTCATGAAGAAAAGAACAGAAACTGTTCAAGAAGAAAAGAACAGAACCTGTTCAAGAAGAAAAAAGAATAGAAACTATTCAGGAAGAAGAAAAGAACGGAAACTGTTCAGGAAGAAGAAAAGAACGGAAACTGTTAAAGAAGAAGAAAAGAACGGAAACTGTTCAATAAGAGGAAAAGAACAGAAACTGTTCAAGAAGAGGAAAAGAATAGAAAATGTTCAAGAAGAAAAGAAGAACAGAAACTGTTCAAGAAGTAGATAAGAACGGAAACTGTTCAAGAAGGAGAAAAGAATAGAAACTGTTCAATAAGAGGAAAAGAAAAGAAACTGTTCAAGAAGAGGAAAAGAACAGAAACTGTTCAAGAAGAAGAAAAGAACAAACTGTTCAAGAAGAAAAGAACAGAAACTGTTCAAGAGGAAAAGAAAAGAAACCTTTCAAGAAGAAGAAAAAACAGAAACTGTTCAATAAAAAAGAACAGAAACTGTTCAATAATAAAGAACTGAAAACTGTTCAAGAAGTAAAGAACAGAAAAATGTTCCAGAAGAAGAAAAGAACAGTAACTTTTCAGGAAGAAGAAAAGAACAGAAAATGTTCAAGAAGAAGAAAAGAACAGTAACTTTTCAAGAAGAAGAAAAGAAACTGTTCAAGAAGAAGAAAAGAACAGTAACTTTTCAAGAAGAAGAAAAGAACAGAAAATGTTCAAGAAGAAGAAAAGAACAGAAAATTTTCAGGAAGAAGAAAATAACAGAAACCCGTTCAAGAAGAAAAGATCAGAAACTGTTCAAGAAGAAAAAAGAACAAAAACTGTTCAAGAAGAAGAAAAGAACGGAAACTGTTCAAGAAGAAAAGAACAGAAAATGTTCAAGACGAAAAGAACGGAATCTGTTCAAGAAGAAGAAAAGAACAGAAACTGTTGAAGCAGAAGAATAGAAACTGTTCAATAAGAAGAAAAGACCAGAAACTGTTCAAGAAGAAGAAAAGAACAGAAACTGTTCAAAAGGAAAAAAGAATAGAAACTGTTCAAGAAGAAAAGAACAGAAACTGTTCAAGAAGAAAAGAACGGAAACTGTTCAAGAAGAAGAAAAGAATAGAAAATGTTCAAGAAGAAAAGAAGAACAGAAACATTTCACGAAGAAGAAAATAATAGAAACTGTTCAAGACGAAAAGAACAGAAAATGTTTAAGAAGAAGAAAAGAACAGAAACTGTTCAATAAGAGGAAAAGAACAGTAACTTTTCAAGAAGAAGAAAAGAAAAGAAACTGTTCAAGAAGAAAAAAATAGAAACTGTTCAAGAAGAAGAAAAGAACGGAAAATGTTGAAGAAGAAGAAGAGAACAGAAACTTTTCAAGAAGAAGAAAAGAACAGAAACTGTTCAAGAAGCAGAAAAGAACAGTAACTTTTCAAGAAGAAGAAAAGAAAAGAAACTGTTCAAGAAGAAAAAAATAGAAACTGTTCAAGAAGAAGAAAAGAACGGAAAATGTTGAAGAAGAAGAAGAGAACAGAAACTTTTCAAGAAGAAGAAAAGAACAGAAACTGTTCAAGAAGCAGAAAAGAACAGTAACTTTTCAAGAAGAAGAAAAGAAAAGAAACTGTTCAAGAAGAAAAAAATAGAAACTGTTCAAGAAGAAGAAAAGAACGGAAAATGTTGAAGAAGAAGAAGAGAACAGAAACTTTTCAAGAAGAAGAAAAGAACAGAAAATGTTCAAGAAGAAGAAAAGAACAGAAAATTTTCAGGAAGAAGAAAATAACAGAAACCCATTCAAGAAGAAAAGATCAGAAACTGTTCAAGAAGAAAAAAAGAACAAAAACTGTTCAAGAAGAAGAAAAGAACGGAAACTGTTCAAGAAGAAAAGAACAGAAAATGTTCAAGACGAAAAGAACGGAGTCTGTTCAAGAAGAAGAAAAGAACAGAAACTGTTCATGAAGATAAGAACGGAAACTGTTCAAGAAGAAAAGAACGGAAACTGTTCAAGAAGAAAAGAACAGCAACTTTTCAAGAAGAAGAAAAGAACAGAAACTGTTCAAGAAGCAGAAAAGAACAGTAACTTTTCAAGAAGAAGAAAAGAAAAGAAACTGTTCAAGAAGAAAAAAATAGAAACTGTTCAAGAAGAAGAAAAGAACGGAAAATGTTGAAGAAGAAGAAGAGAACAGAAACTTTTCAAGAAGAAGAAAAGAACAGAAACTGTTCAAGAAGCAGAAAAGAACAGTAACTTTTCAAGAAGAAGAAAAGAAAAGAAACTGTTCAAGAAGAAAAAAATAGAAACTGTTCAAGAAGAAGAAAAGAACGGAAAATGTTGAAGAAGAAGAAGAGAACAGAAACTTTTCAAGAAGAAGAAAAGAACAGAAAATGTTCAAGAAGAAGAAAAGAACAGAAAATTTTCAGGAAGAAGAAAATAACAGAAACCCATTCAAGAAGAAAAGATCAGAAACTGTTCAAGAAGAAAAAAAGAACAAAAACTGTTCAAGAAGAAGAAAAGAACGGAAACTGTTCAAGAAGAAAAGAACAGAAAATGTTCAAGACGAAAAGAACGGAGTCTGTTCAAGAAGAAGAAAAGAACAGAAACTGTTGAAGCAGAAGAATAGAAACTGTTCAAGAAGAAGAAAAGAACAGAAACTGTTCAAGAAGAAAAGACCAGAAACTGTTCAAGAAGAAGAAAATAACAGAAACTGTTCAAGCAGAAAAGACCAAAAACTGTTCAAGAAGAAAAGAACGGAAACTGTTCAAGAAGAAAAGACCAGAAACTGTTCAAGAAGAAGAAAAGAATAGAAACTGTTCAAGAAGAAAAGAATGGAAACTGTTCAAGAAGCAGAAAAGAACGAAAACTGTTCAAGAAGCAGAGAAGAAATGAAACTGTTCAAGAAGAAAAGAACCTGTTCAAGAAGAAAAGAATAGAACCTGTTCAAGAAGAAAAGAATGGAAACTGTTCAAGAAGAAAAGAACAGCAACTTTTAAAGAAGAAGAAAAGAACGAAACTGTTCATGAAGAAAAGAACAGAAACTGTTCAAGAAGAAAAGAACAGAACCTGTTCAAGAAGAAAAGAACAGAACCTGTTCATGAAGAAAAGAACAGAAACTGTTCAAGAAGAAAAGAACAGAACCTGTTCATGAAGAAAAGACCAGAAACTGTTCAAGAAGAAAAGAACAGAAACTGTTCGAGAAGAAAAGAACAGAAACTGTTCAAGAAGAAAAGATCAGAACCTGTTCATGAAGAAAAGAACAGAACCTGTTCAAGAAGAAAACAACGGAAACTGTTCAAGAAGAAAAGAACAGAAACTGTTCAAGCAGAAAAGACCAAAAACTGTTCAAGAAGAAAAGAACGGAAACTGTTCAAGAAGAAAAGACCAGAAACTGTTCAAGAAGAAAAGACCAGAAACTGTTCAAGAAGAAGAAAAGAATAGAAACTGTTCAAGAAGAAAACAACGGAAACTGTTCAAGAAGCAGAAAAGAACGGAAACTGTTCAAGAAGCAGAAAAGAACAGAAACTGTTCAAGAAGAAAAGTAAAGAACCTGTTCAAGAAGAAAAGAACAGAACCTGTTCAAGAAGAAAAGAACAGAAACTTTTCAAGAAGTAGAAAAGAACGGAAACTGTTCAAAAAGAAAAAAGAATAGAAACTATTCAGGAAGAAGAAAAGAACGGAAACTGTTCAGGAAGAAGAAAAGAATGGAAACTGTTAAAGAAGAAGAAAAAAACAGAAACTGTTCAAGAAGTAGAAAAGAACGGAAACTGTTCAAGAAGAGAAGAACAGAAACTGTTCAAGAAGAAAAGAAAGGAAACTGTTCAAGAAGAAGGAAAAGAACAAACTGTTCAAAAAGAATAGAAACTGTTCAAGAAGCAGAAAAGAACGGAAACTCTTCAAGAAGCAGAAAAGAACAGAAACTGTTCAAGAAGAAAAGAAAAGAACCTGTTCAAGAAGAAAAGAATGGAAATTTCAAGAAGAAAAGACCAGCAACTTTTCAAGAAGAAGAAAAGAACAGAAACTGTTCATGAAGAAAAGAACAGAACCTGTTCAAGAAGAAAAGAACAGAACCTGTTCAAGAAGAAAAGAACAGAAACTGTTCAAAAAGAAAAAAGAATAGAAACTATTCAGTAAGAAGAAAAGAACGGAAACTGTTCAGGAAGAAGAAAAGAACGGAAACTGTTAAAGAAGAAGAAAAGAACAGAAACTGTTCAAGAAGTAGAAAAGAACGGAAACTGTTCAAGAAGAGAAGAACAGAAACTGTTTAAGAAGAAAAGAAAGGAAACTGTTCAAGAAGAAGAAAATAACAAACTGTTCAAAAAGAATAGAAACTGTTCAAGAAGCAGAAAAGAACGGAAACTGTTAAAAAAGAAAAGAGAATAGAAACTGTTCAGGAAGAAAAGACAGGAAACTCTTCAAGAAGAAAATAACAATGTGTTCAAGAAGAAGAAAATAATAGAAAATGTTCAAGAAGAAAAGAAGAACAGAAACTGTTCAAGAAGAAAAAAATAATAGAAACTGTTCAAGACGAAAAGAACAGAAAATGTTTAAGAAGAAGAAAAGAACAGAAACTGTTCAATAAGAGGAAAAGAAAAGAAACTGTTCAAGAAGAAAAGAAAAGAACCTGTTCAAGAAGAAAAGAACAGAACCTGTTCAAGAAGAAAAGAATGGAAACTGTTCAAGAAGAAAAGAACAGCAACTTCTCAAGAAGAAGAAAAGAACAGAAACTGTTCAAGAAGAAAAGAACAGAAACTGTTCAAGAAGAAAAGAAAAGAACCTGTTCAAGAAGAAAAGAACAGAACCTGTTCATGAAGAAAAGAACAGAAACTGTTCAAGAAGAAAAGAACAGAACCTGTTCAAGAAGAAAAAAGAATAGAAACTATTCAGGAAGAAGAAAAGAACGGAAACTGTTCAGGAAGAAGAAAAGAACGGAAACTGTTAAAGAAGAAGAAAAGAACGGAAACTGTTCAATAAGAGGAAAAGAACAGAAACTGTTCAAGAAGAGGAAAAGAATAGAAAATGTTCAAGAAGAAAAGAAGAACAGAAACTGTTCAAGAAGTAGATAAGAACGGAAACTGTTCAAGAAGGAGAAAAGAATAGAAACTGTTCAATAAGAGGAAAAGAAAAGAAACTGTTCAAGAAGAGGAAAAGAACAGAAACTGTTCAAGAAGAAGAAAAGAACAAACTGTTCAAGAAGAAAAGAACAGAAACTGTTCAAGAGGAAAAGAAAAGAAACCTTTCAAGAAGAAGAAAAAACAGAAACTGTTCAATAAAAAAGAACAGAAACTGTTCAATAATAAAGAACTGAAAACTGTTCAAGAAGTAAAGAACAGAAAAATGTTCCAGAAGAAGAAAAGAACAGTAACTTTTCAGGAAGAAGAAAAGAACAGAAAATGTTCAAGAAGAAGAAAAGAACAGTAACTTTTCAAGAAGAAGAAAAGAAACTGTTCAAGAAGAAGAAAAGAACAGTAACTTTTCAAGAAGAAGAAAAGAACAGAAAATGTTCAAGAAGAAGAAAAGAACAGAAAATTTTCAGGAAGAAGAAAATAACAGAAACCCGTTCAAGAAGAAAAGATCAGAAACTGTTCAAGAAGAAAAAAGAACAAAAACTGTTCAAGAAGAAGAAAAGAACGGAAACTGTTCAAGAAGAAAAGAACAGAAAATGTTCAAGACGAAAAGAACGGAATCTGTTCAAGAAGAAGAAAAGAACAGAAACTGTTGAAGCAGAAGAATAGAAACTGTTCAATAAGAAGAAAAGACCAGAAACTGTTCAAGAAGAAGAAAAGAACAGAAACTGTTCAAAAGGAAAAAAGAATAGAAACTGTTCAAGAAGAAAAGAACAGAAACTGTTCAAGAAGAAAAGAACGGAAACTGTTCAAGAAGAAGAAAAGAATAGAAAATGTTCAAGAAGAAAAGAAGAACAGAAACATTTCACGAAGAAGAAAAGAATAGAAACTGTTCAAGACGAAAAGAACAGAAAATGTTTAAGAAGAAGAAAAGAACAGAAACTGTTCAATAAGAGGAAAAGAAAAGAAACTGTTCTAGAAGAAAAGAAAAGAACCTGTTCAAGAAGAAAAGAATGGAAACTGTTCAAGAAGAATAGAACAGCAACTTCTCAAGAAGAAGAAAAGAACAGAAACTGTTCAAGAAGAAAAGAACAGAAACTGTTCAAGAAGAAAAGAAAAGAACCTGTTCAAGAAGAAAAGAACAGAACCTGTTCATGAAGAAAAGAACAGAAACTGTTCAAGAAGAAAAAAATAACAGAAACTGTTCAAGAAGAAAAGAAAGGAAACTGTTCAAGAAGAAGAAAAGAACGGAAACTGTTCAAGAAGAAAAGACCATAAACTGTTCAAGAAGAAAAGACCATAAACTGTTCAAGAAGAAGAAAAGAATAGAAACTGTTCATGAAGAAAAGAACAGAAACTGTTCAAGCAGAAAAGACCAAAAACTGTTCAAGAAGAAAAGAACGGAAACTGTTCAAGAAGAAAAGACCAGAAACTGTTCAAGAAGAAAAGAACGGAAACTGTTCAAGAAGAAAAGAACGGAAACTGTTCAAGAAGAAAAGAACAGCAACTTTTCAAGAAGAAGAAAAGAACAGAAACTGTTCATGAAGATAAGAACAGAAACTGTTCAAGAAGAAAAGAACAGCAACTTTTCAAGAAGAAGAAAAGAACAGAAACTGTTCATGAAGATAAGAACGGAAACTGTTCAAGAAGAAAAGAACGGAAACTGTTCAAGAAGAAAAGAACAGCAACTTTTCAAGAAGAAGAAAAGAACAGAAACTGTTCAAGAAGCAGAAAAGAACAGTAACTTTTCAAGAAGAAGAAAAGAAAAGAAACTGTTCAAGAAGAAAAAAATAGAAACTGTTCAAGAAGAAGAAAAGAACGGAAAATGTTGAAGAAGAAGAAGAGAACAGAAACTTTTCAAGAAGAAGAAAAGAACAGAAACTGTTCAAGAAGCAGAAAAGAACAGTAACTTTTCAAGAAGAAGAAAAGAAAAGAAACTGTTCAAGAAGAAAAAAATAGAAACTGTTCAAGAAGAAGAAAAGAACGGAAAATGTTGAAGAAGAAGAAGAGAACAGAAACTTTTCAAGAAGAAGAAAAGAACAGAAAATGTTCAAGAAGAAGAAAAGAACAGAAAATTTTCAGGAAGAAGAAAATAACAGAAACCCATTCAAGAAGAAAAGATCAGAAACTGTTCAAGAAGAAAAAAAGAACAAAAACTGTTCAAGAAGAAGAAAAGAACGGAAACTGTTCAAGAAGAAAAGAACAGAAAATGTTCAAGACGAAAAGAACGGAGTCTGTTCAAGAAGAAGAAAAGAACAGAAACTGTTGAAGCAGAAGAATAGAAACTGTTCAAGAAGAAGAAAAGAACAGAAACTGTTCAAGAAGAAAAGACCAGAAACTGTTCAAGAAGAAGAAAATAACAGAAACTGTTCAAGCAGAAAAGACCAAAAACTGTTCAAGAAGAAAAGAACGGAAACTGTTCAAGAAGAAAAGACCAGAAACTGTTCAAGAAGAAGAAAAGAATAGAAACTGTTCAAGAAGAAAAGAATGGAAACTGTTCAAGATGCAGAAAAGAACGAAAACTGTTCAAGAAGCAGAGAAGAAATGAAACTGTTCAAGAAGAAAAGAACCTGTTCAAGAAGAAAAGAATAGAACCTGTTCAAGAAGAAAAGAATGGAAACTGTTCAAGAAGAAAAGAACAGCAACTTTTAAAGAAGAAGAAAAGAACGAAACTGTTCATGAAGAAAAGAACAGAAACTGTTCAAGAAGAAAAGAACAGAACCTGTTCAAGAAGAAAAGAACAGAACCTGTTCATGAAGAAAAGAACAGAAACTGTTCAAGAAGAAAAGAACAGAACCTGTTCATGAAGAAAAGACCAGAAACTGTTCAAGAAGAAAAGAACAGAAACTGTTCGAGAAGAAAAGAACAGAAACTGTTCAAGAAGAAAAGATCAGAACCTGTTCATGAAGAAAAGAACAGAACCTGTTCAAGAAGAAAACAACGGAAACTGTTCAAGAAGAAAAGAACAGAAACTGTTCAAGCAGAAAAGACCAAAAACTGTTCAAGAAGAAAAGAACGGAAACTGTTCAAGAAGAAAAGACCAGAAACTGTTCAAGAAGAAAAGACCAGAAACTGTTCAAGAAGAAGAAAAGAATAGAAACTGTTCAAGAAGAAAACAACGGAAACTGTTCAAGAAGCAGAAAAGAACGGAAACTGTTCAAGAAGCAGAAAAGAACAGAAACTGTTCAAGAAGAAAAGTAAAGAACCTGTTCAAGAAGAAAAGAACAGAACCTGTTCAAGAAGAAAAGAACAGAAACTTTTCAAGAAGTAGAAAAGAACGGAAACTGTTCAAGAAGAAGAAAAGTACGGAATCTGTTCAAGAAGAAGACCAAAAAATTTTCAAGACGAAAAGAACAGAAACTTTTCAGGAAGAAGAATATAACAGAAACTGTTCAAGAAGAAGAAAAGAATAGAATCTGTTCAAGAAGAAAAGACCAGAAACTTTTCAAGAAGAAGAAAAGAAAAGAAACTGTTCAAGAAGTAAAGAACAGAAAACTGTTCAAGAAGTAAAGAACAGAAACTGTTCAAGAAATAAAGAACTGAAACTGTTCAAGAAGAAGAAAAGAACAGAAAATGTTCAAGAAGAATAAAAGAACAGAAACTTTTCAAGAAGAAAAGAACAGAAAATGTTCAAGAAGAAGAAACGAATAGAAACTTTTCAAGAAGAAAACAACAGAAACTTTCCAAAAATAAGAAAATAACAGAAACTGTTCAAGAAGAAGAAAAGAATAGAATCTGTTCAAGAAGTAAAGAAAAGAACAGAAAACTGTTCAAGAAGAAGAAAAGAACAGAATCTGTTCAAAAAGAAGAAAAGAATAGAATCTGTTCAAGAAGAAAAGACCAGAAACTTTTCAAGAAGAAGAAAAGAAAAGAAACTGTTCAAGAAGTAAAGAACAGAAAACTGTTCAAGAAGTAAAGAACAGAAACTGTTCAAGAAATAAAGAACTGAAACTGTTCAAGAAGAAGAAAAGAACAGAAAATGTTCAAGAAGAATAAAAGAACAGAAACTTTTCAAGAAGAAAAGAACAGAAAATGTTCAAGAAGAAGAAACGAATAGAAACTTTTCAAGAAGAAAACAACAGAAACTTTCCAAAAATAAGAAAATAACAGAAACTGTTCAAGAAGAAGAAGAGAACAGAAACTGTTCAAGAAGAAGAAAAGACCAGAAACTGTTCAAGAAGAAAAGAACAGAAACTCTCAGTGACGTGACTGAGGCCTTTACGTGCACGTGACTGAGGCCTTTATGTGCACGTCACTGAGGCCTTTACGTGCACGTGACTGAGGCCTTTACGTGCACGTGACTGAGGCCTTGACTGAGGCCTTTACGTGCACGTCACTGAGGCCTTTACGTGCACGTGACTGAGGCCTTTACGTGCACGTGACTGAGGCCTTGACTGAGGCCTTTACGTGCACGTCACTGAGGCCTTTACGTGCACGTGACTGAGGCCTTTACGTGCACCTGACTGAGGCCTTTACGTGCACGTGACTGAGGCCTTTACGTGCACGTGACTGAGGCCTTTACGTGCACGTCACTGAGGCCTTTACGTGCACGTCTCTGAGGCCTTGACTGAGGCCTTTACGTGCACGTGACTGAGGCCTTGACTGAGGCCTTTCCGTGCACGTGACTGAGGCCTTTACGTGCACGTGACTGAGGCCTTTACGTGCACGTGACTGAGGCCTTTGCGTGCACGTGACTGAGGCCTTGACTGAGGCCTTTACGTGCACGTGACTGAGGCCTTTACGTGCACGTGACTGAGGCCTTGACTGAGGCCTTTACGTGCACGTGACTGAGGCCTTTACGTGCACGTGACTGAGGCCTTTACGTGCACGTGACTGAGGCCTTTACGTGCACGTCACTGAGGCCTTTACGTGCACGTGACTGAGGCCTTTGCGTGCACGTGACTGAGGCCTTGACTGAGGCCTTTACGTGCACGTCACTGAGGCCTTTCCGTGCACGTGACTGAGGCCTTTACGTGCACGTGACTGAGGCCTTGACTGAGGCCTTTCCGTGCACTTGACTGAGGCCTTGACTGAGGCCTTTACGTGCACGTCACTGAGGCCTTTACGTGCACGTCACTGAGGCCTTTACGTGCACGTCTCTGAGGCCTTTGCGTGCACGTGACTGAGGCCTTTACGTGCACGTCACTGAGGCCTTTACGTGCACGTCACTGAGGCCTTGACTGAGGCCTTTACGTGCACGTCTCTGAGGCCTTTACGTGCACGTCACTGAGGCCTTGACTGAGGCCTTTACGTGCACGTGACTGAAGCCTTTACGTGCACGTCTCTGAGGCCTTTGCGTGCACGTGACTGAGGCCTTGACTGAGGCCTTTACGTGCACGTCTCTGAGGCCTTGACTGAGGCCTTTCCGTGCACGTCACTGAGGCCTTTCCGTGCACGTGACTTAGGCCTTGACTGAGGCCTTTACGTGCACGTGACTGCGGCCTTTACGTGCACGTGACTGAGGCCTTTATGTGCACGTCACTGAGGCCTTTACGTGCACGTGACTGCGGCCTTTACGTGCACGTGACTGAGGCCTTTACGTGCACGTGACTGAGGCCTTGACTGAGGCCTTTACGTGCACGTCACTGAGGCCTTTACGTGCACGTGACTGAGGCCTTTACGTGCACGTGACTGAGGCCTTGACTGAGGCCTTTACGTGCACGTCACTGAGGCCTTTACGTGCACGTGACTGAGGCCTTTACGTGCACCTGACTGAGGCCTTTACGTGCACGTGACTGAGGCCTTTACGTGCACGTGACTGAGGCCTTTACGTGCACGTCACTGAGGCCTTTACGTGCACGTCTCTGAGGCCTTGACTGAGGCCTTTACGTGCACGTGACTGAGGCCTTGACTGAGGCCTTTCCGTGCACGTGACTGAGGCCTTTACGTGCACGTGACTGAGGCCTTTACGTGCACGTCACTGAGGCCTTTACGTGCACGTGACTGAGTTCTTTACGTGCACGTGACTGAGGCCTTTACGTGCACGTGACTGAGGCCTTTACGTGCACGTGACCTAGTTCTTTACGTGCACGTGACTGAGTTCTTTACGTGCACGTGACTGAGGCCTTTACGTGCACGTGACTGAGGCCTTTACGTGCACGTGACTGAGGCCTTTACGTGCACGTCACTGAGGCCTTTACGTGCACGTGACTGAGGCCTTTGCGTGCACGTGACTGAGGCCTTGACTGAGGCCTTTACGTGCACGTCACTGAGGCCTTTCCGTGCACGTGACTGAGTCCTTTACGTGCACGTGACTGAGGCCTTGACTGAGGCCTTTCCGTGCACGTGACTGAGGCCTTGACTGAGGCCTTTACGTGCACGTGACTGAGGCCTTTACGTGCACGTCACTGAGGCCTTTACGTGCACGTGACTGAGGCCTTTACGTGCACGTGACTGAGGCCTTGACTGAGGCCTTTCCGTGCACGTGACTGAGGCCTTTATGTGCACGTCACTGAGGCCTTTACGTGCACGTGACTGAGGCCTTGACTGAGGCCTTTACGTGCACGTGACTGAGGCCTTTACGTGCACGTCACTGAGGCCTTTACGTGCACGTGACTGAGGCCTTTACGTGCACGTGACTGAGGCCTTGACTGAGGCCTTTACGTGCACGTCACTGAGGCCTTTACGTGCACGTGACTGAGGCCTTGACTGAGGCCTTTACGTGCACGTCACTGAGGCCTTTACGTGCATGTGACTGAGGCCTTGACTGAGGCCTTTACGTGCACGTCTCTGAGGCCTTTCCGTGCACGTGACTGAGGCCTTGACTGAGGCCTTTACGTGCACGTCTCTGAGGCCTTGACTGAGGCCTTTCCGTGCACGTCACTGAGGCCTTTCCGTGCACGTGACTTAGGCCTTGACTGAGGCCTTTACGTGCACGTGACTGCGGCCTTTACGTGCACGTGACTGAGGCCTTTATGTGCACGTCACTGAGGCCTTTACGTGCACGTGACTGCGGCCTTTACGTGCACGTGACTGAGGCCTTTACGTGCACGTGACTGAGGCCTTGACTGAGGCCTTTACGTGCACGTCACTGAGGCCTTTACGTGCACGTGACTGAGGCCTTTACGTGCACGTGACTGAGGCCTTGACTGAGGCCTTTACGTGCACGTCACTGAGGCCTTTACGTGCACGTGACTGAGGCCTTTACGTGCACCTGACTGAGGCCTTTACGTGCACGTGACTGAGGCCTTTACGTGCACGTGACTGAGGCCTTTACGTGCACGTCACTGAGGCCTTTACGTGCACGTCTCTGAGGCCTTGACTGAGGCCTTTACGTGCACGTGACTGAGGCCTTGACTGAGGCCTTTCCGTGCACGTCACTGAGGCCTTTCCGTGCACGTGACTGAGGCCTTTACGTGCACGTGACTGAGGCCTTGACTGAGGCCTTTCCGTGCACGTGACTGAGGCCTTTACGTGCACGTGACCTAGTTCTTTACGTGCACGTGACTGAGGCCTTTACGTGCACGTGACTGAGGCCTTGACTGAGGCCTTTACGTGCACGTGACTGAGGCCTTTACGTGCACGTGACTGAGTTCTTTACGTGCACGTGACTGAGGCCTTTCCGTGCACGTGACTGAGTTCTTTACGTGCACGTGACTGAGGCCTTTACGTGCACGTGACTGAGGCCTTTACGTGCACGTGACTGAGGCCTTGACTGAGGCCTTTACGTGCACGTCACTGAGGCCTTTCCGTGCACGTGACTGAGGCCTTTACGTGCACGTGACTGAGGCCTTGACTGAGGCCTTTCCGTGCACGTGACTGAGGCCTTTACGTGCACGTGACCTAGTTCTTTACGTGCACGTGACTGAGGCCTTTACGTGCACGTGACCTAGTTCTTTACGTGCACGTGACTGAGGCCTTTACGTGCACGTGACTGAGGCCTTTACGTGCACGTGACTGAGTTCTTTACGTGCACGTGACTGAGGCCTTTACGTGCACGTGACTGAGGCCTTGACTGAGGCCTTTCCGTGCACGTGACTGAGGCCTTTACGTGCACGTGACTGAGGCCTTTACGTGCACGTCACTGGGGCCTTTACGTGCACGTGACTGAGGCCTTTACGTGCACGTGACTGAGGCCTTGACTGAGGCCTTTCCGTGCACGTGACTGGGGCCTTTACGTGCACGTGACTGAGGCCTTTACGTGCACGTGACTGAGGCCTTTACGTGCACGTGACTGAGGCCTTTACGTGCACGTGACTGAGGCCTTGACTGAGGCCTTTACGTGCACGTGACTGAGTTCTTTACGTGCACGTGACTGAGTTCTTTACGTGCACGTGACTGAGGCCTTTACGTGCACGTGACTGAGTTCTTTACGTGCACGTGACTGAGTTCTTTACGTGCACGTGACTGAGTTCTTTACGTGCACGTGACTGAGGCCTTTACGTGCACGTCACTGAGGCCTTTGCGTGCACGTGACTGAGGCCTTTACGTGCACGTCACTGAGGCCTTTGCGTGCACGTGACTGAGGCCTTTACGTGCACGTGACTGAGGCCTTTACGTGCACGTGACTGAGGCCTTTACGTGCACGTCACTGGGGCCTTTACGTGCACGTCACTGGGGCCTTTACGTGCACGTGACTGAGGCCTTTGCGTGCACGTGACTGAGTTCTTTACGTGCACGTGACTGAGTTCTTTACGTGCACGTGACTGAGGCCTTTACGTGCACGTGACTGAGGCCTTTACGTGCACGTGACTGAGTTCTTTACGTGCACGTCACTGAGGCCTTTACGTGCACGTGACTGAGGCCTTGACTGAGGCCTTTACGTGCATGTGACTGAGTTCTTTACGTGCACGTGACTGAGGCCTTTACGTGCACGTGACTGAGGCCTTTACGTGCACGTGACTGAGGCCTTGACTGAGGCCTTTACGTGCACGTGACTGAGGCCTTTACGTGCACGTGACTGAGTTCTTTACGTGCACGTGACTGAGGCCTTTACGTGCACGTGACTGAGGCCTTTACGTGCACGTGACCTAGTTCTTTACGTGCACGTGACTGAGGCCTTTACGTGCACGTGACTGAGGCCTTTACGTGCACGTGACTGAGGCCTTTACGTGCACGTGACTGAGTTCTTTACGTGCACGTGACTGAGTTCTTTACGTGCACGTGACTGAGTTCTTTACGTGCACGTGACTGAGTTCTTTACGTGCACGTGACTGAGGCCTTTACGTGCACGTGACTGAGGCCTTTACGTGCACGTGACTGAGGCCTTGACTGAGGCCTTTACGTGCACGTCACTGAGGCCTTTCCGTGCACGTGACTGAGGCCTTTACGTGCACGTGACTGAGGCCTTGACTGAGGCCTTTCCGTGCACGTGACTGAGGCCTTGACTGAGGCCTTTACGTGCACGTGACTGAGTTCTTTACGTGCACGTGACTGAGGCCTTTACGTGCACGTGACTGAGGCCTTGACTGAGGCCTTTACGTGCACGTGACTGAGGCCTTTCCGTGCACGTGACTGAGTTCTTTACGTGCACGTGACTGAGTTCTTTACGTGCACGTGACTGAGGCCTTTACGTGCACGTGACTGAGGCCTTGACTGAGGCCTTTACGTGCACGTCACTGAGGCCTTTCCGTGCACGTGACTGAGGCCTTTACGTGCACGTGACTGAGGCCTTGACTGAGGCCTTTCCGTGCACGTGACTGAGGCCTTTACGTACACGTGACCTAGTTCTTTACGTGCACGTGACTGAGGCCTTTACGTGCACGTGACCTAGTTCTTTACGTGCACGTGACTGAGGCCTTTACGTGCACGTGACTGAGGCCTTTACGTGCACGTGACTGAGTTCTTTACGTGCACGTGACTGAGGCCTTTACGTGCACGTGACTGAGGCCTTGACTGAGGCCTTTCCGTGCACGTGACTGAGGCCTTTACGTGCACGTGACTGAGGCCTTTACGTGCACGTGACTGAGGCCTTTACGTGCACGTGACTGAGGCCTTTACGTGCACGTGACTGAGGCCTTGACTGAGGCCTTTACGTGCACGTGACTGAGTTCTTTACGTGCACGTGACTGAGTTCTTTACGTGCACGTGACTGAGGCCTTTACGTGCACGTGACTGAGTTCTTTACGTGCACGTGACTGAGTTCTTTACGTGCACGTGACTGAGTTCTTTACGTGCACGTGACTGAGGCCTTTACGTGCACGTCACTGAGGCCTTTGCGTGCACGTGACTGAGGCCTTTACGTGCACGTCACTGAGGCCTTTGCGTGCACGTGACTGAGGCCTTTACGTGCACGTGACTGAGGCCTTTACGTGCACGTGACTGAGGCCTTTACGTGCACGTCACTGGGGCCTTTACGTGCACGTCACTGGGGCCTTTACGTGCACGTGACTGAGGCCTTTGCGTGCACGTGACTGAGTTCTTTACGTGCACGTGACTGAGTTCTTTACGTGCACGTGACTGAGGCCTTTACGTGCACGTGACTGAGGCCTTTACGTGCACGTGACTGAGTTCTTTACGTGCACGTCACTGAGGCCTTTACGTGCACGTGACTGAGGCCTTTACGTGCACGTGACTGAGGCCTTGACTGAGGCCTTTACGTGCACGTCACTGAGGCCTTTACGTGCACGTGACTGAGGCCTTGACTGAGGCCTTTACGTGCACGTCACTGAGGCCTTTACGTGCATGTGACTGAGGCCTTGACTGAGGCCTTTACGTGCACGTCTCTGAGGCTTTTCCGTGCACGTCACTGAGGCCTTGACTGAGGCCTTTACGTGCACGTCACTGAGGCCTTTACGTGCACGTGACTGAGGCCTTGACTGAGGCCTTTACGTGCACGTCACTGAGGCCTTTACGTGCATGTGACTGAGGCCTTGACTGAGGCCTTTACGTGCACGTCACTGAGGCCTTTACGTGCATGTGACTGAGGCCTTGACTGAGGCCTTTACGTGCACGTCTCTGAGGCCTTTACGTGCACGTCTCTGAGGCCTTTCCGTGCACGTCACTGAGGCCTTGACTGAGGCCTTTACGTGCACGTCACTGAGGCCTTTACGTGCACGTGACTGAGGCCTTGACTGAGTTCTTTACGTGCACGTGACTGAGGCCTTTACGTGCACGTGACTGAGGCCTTTACGTGCACGTGACTGAGGCCTTGACTGAGGCCTTTACGTGCACGTGACTGAGGCCTTTACGTGCACGTGACTGAGGCCTTTACGTGCACGTGACTGAGTTCTTTACGTGCACGTGACTGAGGCCTTTACGTGCACGTGACTGAGGCCTTTACGTGCACGTGACCTAGTTCTTTACGTGCACGTGACTGAGGCCTTTACGTGCACGTGACTGAGGCCTTTACGTGCACGTGACTGAGGCCTTTACGTGCACGTGACTGAGTTCTTTACGTGCACGTGACTGAGTTCTTTACGTGCACGTGACTGAGTTCTTTACGTGCACGTGACTGAGGCCTTTACGTGCACGTGACTGAGGCCTTGACTGAGGCCTTTCCGTGCACGTGACTGAGGCCTTGACTGAGGCCTTTACGTGCACGTGACTGAGTTCTTTACGTGCACGTGACTGAGTTCTTTACGTGCACGTGACTGAGGCCTTTGCGTGCACGTGACTGAGGCCTTTACGTGCACGTGACTGAGGCCTTTACGTGCACGTGACTGAGGCCTTTACGTGCACGTGACTGAGGCCTTGACTGCGGCCTTTACGTGCACGTGACTGAGGCCTTTACGTGCACGTGACTGAGGCCTTTACGTGCACGTCACTGGGGCCTTTACGTGCACGTGACTGAGGCCTTTACGTGCACGTGACTGAGGCCTTGACTGAGGCCTTTACGTGCACGTCACTGGGGCCTTTACGTGCACGTGACTGAGGCCTTTACGTGCACGTGACTGAGGCCTTTACGTGCACGTGACTGAGGCCTTTACGTGCACGTGACTGAGGCCTTTACGTGCACGTGACTGAGGCCTTTACGTGCACGTGACTGAGTTCTTTACGTGCACGTGACTGAGTTCTTTACGTGCACGTGACTGAGGCCTTTACGTGCACGTGACTGAGGCCTTTACGTGCACGTGACTGAGTTCTTTACGTGCACGTGACTGAGGCCTTTACGTGCACGTGACTGAGGCCTTTACGTGCACGTGACTGAGGCCTTGACTGAGGCCTTTACGTGCACGTGACTGAGTTCTTTACGTGCACGTGACTGAGTTCTTTACGTGCACGTGACTGAGTTCTTTACGTGCACGTGACTGAGGCCTTTACGTGCACGTGACTGAGTTCTTTACGTGCACGTGACTGAGGCCTTTACGTGCACGTGACTGAGGCCTTTACGTGCACGTGACTGAGGCCTTGACTGAGGCCTTTACGTGCACGTGACTGAGGCCTTTACGTGCACGTGACTGAGGCCTTTACGTGCACGTGACTGAGTTCTTTACGTGCACGTGACTGAGGCCTTTACGTGCACGTGACTGAGGCCTTTACGTGCACGTGACTGAGGCCTTTACGTGCACGTGACTGAGTTCTTTACGTGCACGTGACTGAGTTCTTTACGTGCACGTGACTGAGTTCTTTACGTGCACGTGACTGAGGCCTTTACGTGCACGTGACTGAGTTCTTTACGTGCACGTGACTGAGGCCTTTACGTGCACGTGACTGAGTTCTTTACGTGCACGTGACTGAGGCCTTTACGTGCACGTGACTGAGGCCTTTACGTGCACGTGACTGAGGCCTTGACTGAGGCCTTTACGTGCACGTGACTGAGGCCTTTACGTGCACGTGACTGAGGCCTTTACGTGCACGTGACTGAGTTCTTTACGTGCACGTGACTGAGGCCTTTACGTGCACGTGACTGAGGCCTTTACGTGCACGTGACCTAGTTCTTTACGTGCACGTGACTGAGGCCTTTACGTGCACGTGACTGAGGCCTTTACGTGCACGTGACTGAGTTCTTTACGTGCACGTGACTGAGGCCTTTACGTGCACGTGACTGAGGCCTTTACGTGCACGTGACTGAGGCCTTTACGTGCACGTGACTGAGGCCTTGACTGAGGCCTTTACGTGCACGTCACTGAGGCCTTTCCGTGCACGTGACTGAGGCCTTTACGTGCACGTGACTGAGGCCTTGACTGAGGCCTTTCCGTGCACGTGACTGAGGCCTTGACTGAGGCCTTTACGTGCACGTGACTGAGTTCTTTACGTGCACGTGACTGAGGCCTTTACGTGCACGTGACTGAGGCCTTTACGTGCACGTGACCTAGTTCTTTACGTGCACGTGACTGAGGCCTTTACGTGCACGTGACTGAGGCCTTTACGTGCACGTGACTGAGGCCTTTACGTGCACGTGACTGAGTTCTTTACGTGCACGTGACTGAGTTCTTTACGTGCACGTGACTGAGGCCTTTACGTGCACGTGACTGAGGCCTTTACGTGCACGTGACTGAGGCCTTGACTGAGGCCTTTACGTGCACGTCACTGAGGCCTTTCCGTGCATGTGACTGAGGCCTTTACGTGCACGTGACTGAGGCCTTGACTGAGGCCTTTCCGTGCACGTGACTGAGGCCTTGACTGAGGCCTTTACGTGCACGTGACTGAGGCCTTTACGTGCACGTCACTGAGGCCTTTACGTGCACGTGACTGAGGCCTTTACGTGCACGTGACTGAGTTCTTTACGTGCACGTGACTGAGGCCTTTACGTGCACGTGACTGAGTTCTTTACGTGCACGTGACTGAGTTCTTTACGTGCACGTGACTGAGTTCTTTACGTGCACGTGACTGAGGCCTTTACGTGCACGTGACTGAGTTCTTTACGTGCACGTGACTGAGGCCTTTACGTGCACGTGACTGAGTTCTTTACGTGCACGTGACTGAGGCCTTTACGTGCACGTGACTGAGGCCTTTACGTGCACGTGACTGAGGCCTTGACTGAGGCCTTTACGTGCACGTGACTGAGGCCTTTACGTGCACGTGACTGAGGCCTTTACGTGCACGTGACTGAGTTCTTTACGTGCACGTGACTGAGGCCTTTACGTGCACGTGACTGAGGCCTTTACGTGCACGTGACCTAGTTCTTTACGTGCACGTGACTGAGGCCTTTACGTGCACGTGACTGAGGCCTTTACGTGCACGTGACTGAGTTCTTTACGTGCACGTGACTGAGTTCTTTACGTGCACGTGACTGAGTTCTTTACGTGCACGTGACTGAGTTCTTTACGTGCACGTGACTGAGGCCTTTACGTGCACGTGACTGAGGCCTTTACGTGCACGTGACTGAGGCCTTGACTGAGGCCTTTACGTGCACGTGACTGAGGCCTTTACGTGCACGTGACTGAGGCCTTTACGTGCACGTGACTGAGTTCTTTACGTGCACGTGACTGAGGCCTTTACGTGCACGTGACTGAGGCCTTTACGTGCACGTGACTAAGGCCTTGACTGAGGCCTTTACGTGCACGTGACTGAGGCCTTTACGTGCACGTGACTGAGGCCTTTACGTGCACGTGACTGAGGCCTTTACGTGCACGTGACTGAGTTCTTTACGTGCACGTGACTGAGGCCTTTACGTGCACGTGACTGAGTTCTTTACGTGCACGTGACTGAGGCCTTTACGTGCACGTGACTGAGGCCTTTACGTGCACGTGACTGAGTTCTTTACGTGCACGTGACTGAGTTCTTTACGTGCACGTGACTGAGGCCTTTACGTGCACGTGACTGAGTTCTTTACGTGCACGTGACTGAGGCCTTTACGTGCACGTGACTGAGGCCTTTACGTGCACGTGACTGAGGCCTTGACTGAGGCCTTTACGTGCACGTGACTGAGTTCTTTACGTGCACGTGACTGAGGCCTTTACGTGCACGTGACTGAGGCCTTTACGTGCACGTGACTGAGTTCTTTACGTGCACGTGACTGAGTTCTTTACGTGCACGTGACTGAGTTCTTTACGTGCACGTGACTGAGGCCTTTACGTGCACGTGACTGAGGCCTTTACGTGCACGTGACTGAGGCCTTTACGTGCACGTGACTGAGGCCTTGACTGAGGCCTTTACGTGCACGTGACTGAGTTCTTTACGTGCACGTGACTGAGTTCTTTACGTGCACGTGACTGAGGCCTTTACGTGCACGTGACTGAGTTCTTTACGTGCACGTGACTGAGGCCTTTACGTGCACGTGACTGAGTTCTTTACGTGCACGTGACTGGGGCCTTTACGTGCACGTGACTGAGTTCTTTACGTGCACGTGACTGAGGCCTTTACGTGCACGTGACTGAGGCCTTTACGTGCACGTGACTGAGGCCTTTACGTGCACGTCACTGAGGCCTTTACGTGCACGTGACTGAGGCCTTGACTGAGGCCTTTACGTGCACGTGACTGAGGCCTTGACTGAGGCCTTTACGTGCACGTGACTGAGGCCTTTACGTGCACGTCACTGAGGCCTTTGCGTGCACGTGACTGAGGCCTTTACGTGCACGTCACTGAGGCCTTTGCGTGCACGTGACTGAGGCCTTTACGTGCACGTGACTGAGGCCTTTACGTGCACGTGACTGAGGCCTTTACGTGCACGTCACTGGGGCCTTTACGTGCACGTCACTGGGGCCTTTACGTGCACGTGACTGAGGCCTTTGCGTGCACGTGACTGAGGCCTTTGCGTGCACGTGACTGAGGCCTTTACGTGCACGTGACTGAGGCCTTGACTGAGGCCTTTACGTGCACGTGACTGAGGCCTTTACGTGCACGTGACTGAGGCCTTTACGTGCACGTGACTGAGTTCTTTACGTGCACGTGACTGAGTTCTTTACGTGCACGTGACTGAGGCCTTTACGTGCACGTGACTGAGGCCTTTACGTGCACGTGACTGAGGCCTTTGCGTGCACGTGACTGAGGCCTTGACTGAGGCCTTTACGTGCACGTCTCTGAGGCCTTGACTGAGGCCTTTCCGTGCACGTCACTGAGTCCTTTCCGTGCACGTGACTTAGGCCTTGACTGAGGCCTTTACGTGCACGTGACTGAGGCCTTTACGTGCACGTGACTGAGGCCTTTACGTGCACGTCACTGAGGCCTTTACGTGCACGTGACTGAGGCCTTTGCGTGCACGTGACTGAGGCCTTGACTGAGGCCTTTACGTGCACGTCACTGAGGCCTTTCCGTGCACGTGACTGAGTCCTTTACGTGCACGTGACTGAGGCCTTGACTGAGGCCTTTCCGTGCACGTGACTGAGGCCTTGACTGAGGCCTTTACGTGCACGTGACTGAGGCCTTTACGTGCACGTCACTGAGGCCTTTACGTGCACGTGACTGAGGCCTTTACGTGCACGTGACTGAGGCCTTGACTGAGGCCTTTCCGTGCACGTGACTGAGGCCTTTATGTGCACGTCACTGAGGCCTTTACGTGCACGTGACTGAGGCCTTGACTGAGGCCTTTACGTGCACGTGACTGAGGCCTTTACGTGCACGTCACTGAGGCCTTTACGTGCACGTGACTGAGGCCTTTACGTGCACGTGACTGAGGCCTTGACTGAGGCCTTTACGTGCACGTCACTGAGGCCTTTACGTGCACGTGACTGAGGCCTTGACTGAGGCCTTTACGTGCACGTCACTGAGGCCTTTACGTGCATGTGACTGAGGCCTTGACTGAGGCCTTTACGTGCACGTCTCTGAGGCCTTTCCGTGCACGTGACTGAGGCCTTGACTGAGGCCTTTACGTGCACGTCTCTGAGGCCTTGACTGAGGCCTTTCCGTGCACGTCACTGAGGCCTTTCCGTGCACGTGACTTAGGCCTTGACTGAGGCCTTTACGTGCACGTGACTGCGGCCTTTACGTGCACGTGACTGAGGCCTTTATGTGCACGTCACTGAGGCCTTTACGTGCACGTGACTGCGGCCTTTACGTGCACGTGACTGAGGCCTTTACGTGCACGTGACTGAGGCCTTGACTGAGGCCTTTACGTGCACGTCACTGAGGCCTTTACGTGCACGTGACTGAGGCCTTTACGTGCACGTGACTGAGGCCTTGACTGAGGCCTTTACGTGCACGTCACTGAGGCCTTTACGTGCACGTGACTGAGGCCTTTACGTGCACCTGACTGAGGCCTTTACGTGCACGTGACTGAGGCCTTTACGTGCACGTGACTGAGGCCTTTACGTGCACGTCACTGAGGCCTTTACGTGCACGTGACTGAGTTCTTTACGTGCACGTCACTGAGGCCTTTACGTGCACGTGACTGAGGCCTTGACTGAGGCCTTTACGTGCATGTGACTGAGTTCTTTACGTGCACGTGACTGAGGCCTTTACGTGCACGTGACTGAGGCCTTTACGTGCACGTGACTGAGGCCTTGACTGAGGCCTTTACGTGCACGTGACTGAGGCCTTTACGTGCACGTGACTGAGTTCTTTACGTGCACGTGACTGAGGCCTTTACGTGCACGTGACTGAGGCCTTTACGTGCACGTGACCTAGTTCTTTACGTGCACGTGACTGAGGCCTTTACGTGCACGTGACTGAGGCCTTTACGTGCACGTGACTGAGGCCTTTACGTGCACGTGACTGAGTTCTTTACGTGCACGTGACTGAGTTCTTTACGTGCACGTGACTGAGTTCTTTACGTGCACGTGACTGAGTTCTTTACGTGCACGTGACTGAGGCCTTTACGTGCACGTGACTGAGGCCTTTACGTGCACGTGACTGAGGCCTTGACTGAGGCCTTTACGTGCACTTGACTGAGGCCTTTCCGTGCACGTGACTGAGGCCTTTACGTGCACGTGACTGAGGCCTTTACGTGCACGTCACTGAGGCCTTTACGTGCACGTGACTGAGGCCTTGACTGAGGCCTTTACGTGCATGTGACTGAGTTCTTTACGTGCACGTGACTGAGGCCTTTACGTGCACGTGACTGAGGCCTTTACGTGCACGTGACTGAGGCCTTGACTGAGGCCTTTACGTGCACGTGACTGAGGCCTTTACGTGCACGTGACTGAGTTCTTTACGTGCACGTGACTGAGGCCTTTACGTGCACGTGACTGAGGCCTTTACGTGCACGTGACCTAGTTCTTTACGTGCACGTGACTGAGGCCTTTACGTGCACGTGACTGAGGCCTTTACGTGCACGTGACTGAGGCCTTTACGTGCACGTGACTGAGTTCTTTACGTGCACGTGACTGAGTTCTTTACGTGCACGTGACTGAGTTCTTTACGTGCACGTGACTGAGTTCTTTACGTGCACGTGACTGAGGCCTTTACGTGCACGTGACTGAGGCCTTTACGTGCACGTGACTGAGGCCTTTACGTGCACGTGACTGAGGCCTTTACGTGCACGTGACTGAGGCCTTTACGTGCACGTGACTGAGGCCTTGACTGAGGCCTTTACGTGCACGTGACTGAGTTCTTTACGTGCACGTGACTGAGTTCTTTACGTGCACGTGACTGAGGCCTTTACGTGCACGTGACTGAGTTCTTTACGTGCACGTGACTGAGTTCTTTACGTGCACGTGACTGAGTTCTTTACGTGCACGTGACTGAGGCCTTTACGTGCACGTCACTGAGGCCTTTGCGTGCACGTGACTGAGGCCTTTACGTGCACGTCACTGAGGCCTTTGCGTGCACGTGACTGAGGCCTTTACGTGCACGTGACTGAGGCCTTTACGTGCACGTGACTGAGGCCTTTACGTGCACGTCACTGGGGCCTTTACGTGCACGTCACTGGGGCCTTTACGTGCACGTGACTGAGGCCTTTGCGTGCACGTGACTGAGTTCTTTACGTGCACGTGACTGAGTTCTTTACGTGCACGTGACTGAGGCCTTTACGTGCACGTGACTGAGGCCTTTACGTGCACGTGACTGAGTTCTTTACGTGCACGTCACTGAGGCCTTTACGTGCACGTGACTGAGGCCTTTACGTGCACGTGACTGAGGCCTTGACTGAGGCCTTTACGTGCACGTCACTGAGGCCTTTACGTGCACGTGACTGAGGCCTTGACTGAGGCCTTTACGTGCACGTCACTGAGGCCTTTACGTGCATGTGACTGAGGCCTTGACTGAGGCCTTTACGTGCACGTCTCTGAGGCTTTTCCGTGCACGTCACTGAGGCCTTGACTGAGGCCTTTACGTGCACGTCACTGAGGCCTTTACGTGCACGTGACTGAGGCCTTGACTGAGGCCTTTACGTGCACGTCACTGAGGCCTTTACGTGCATGTGACTGAGGCCTTGACTGAGGCCTTTACGTGCACGTCACTGAGGCCTTTACGTGCATGTGACTGAGGCCTTGACTGAGGCCTTTACGTGCACGTCTCTGAGGCCTTTACGTGCACGTCTCTGAGGCCTTTCCGTGCACGTCACTGAGGCCTTGACTGAGGCCTTTACGTGCACGTCACTGAGGCCTTTACGTGCACGTGACTGAGGCCTTGACTGAGTTCTTTACGTGCACGTGACTGAGGCCTTTACGTGCACGTGACTGAGGCCTTTACGTGCACGTGACTGAGGCCTTGACTGAGGCCTTTACGTGCACGTGACTGAGGCCTTTACGTGCACGTGACTGAGGCCTTTACGTGCACGTGACTGAGTTCTTTACGTGCACGTGACTGAGGCCTTTACGTGCACGTGACTGAGGCCTTTACGTGCACGTGACCTAGTTCTTTACGTGCACGTGACTGAGGCCTTTACGTGCACGTGACTGAGGCCTTTACGTGCACGTGACTGAGGCCTTTACGTGCACGTGACTGAGTTCTTTACGTGCACGTGACTGAGTTCTTTACGTGCACGTGACTGAGTTCTTTACGTGCACGTGACTGAGTTCTTTACGTGCACGTGACTGAGGCCTTTACGTGCACGTGACTGAGTTCTTTACGTGCACGTGACTGAGGCCTTTACGTGCACGTGACTGAGTTCTTTACGTGCACGTGACTGAGGCCTTTACGTGCACGTGACTGAGTTCTTTACGTGCACGTGACTGAGGCCTTTACGTGCACGTGACTGAGGCCTTTACGTGCACGTGACTGAGGCCTTGACTGAGGCCTTTACGTGCACGTGACTGAGGCCTTTACGTGCACGTGACTGAGGCCTTTACGTGCACGTGACTGAGGCCTTTGCGTGCACGTGACTGAGGCCTTGACTGAGGCCTTTACGTGCACGTCTCTGAGGCCTTGACTGAGGCCTTTCCGTGCACGTCACTGAGGCCTTTCCGTGCACGTGACTTAGGCCTTGACTGAGGCCTTTACGTGCACGTGACTGAGGCCTTTACGTGCACGTGACTGAGGCCTTTACGTGCACGTCACTGAGGCCTTTACGTGCACGTGACTGAGGCCTTTGCGTGCACGTGACTGAGGCCTTGACTGAGGCCTTTACGTGCACGTCACTGAGGCCTTTCCGTGCACGTGACTGAGTCCTTTACGTGCACGTGACTGAGGCCTTGACTGAGGCCTTTCCGTGCACGTGACTGAGGCCTTGACTGAGGCCTTTAC
This sequence comes from Leuresthes tenuis, assembly GCF_036924035.1. NCBI lineage: Eukaryota > Metazoa > Chordata > Actinopteri > Atheriniformes > Atherinopsidae > Leuresthes > Leuresthes tenuis. Next base: position 35,977,285 of record NW_027325355.1, on the reverse strand, counting down.
GTGCACGTGACTGAGGCCTTTACGTGCACGTCACTGAGGCCTTTACGTGCACGTGACTGAGGCCTTTACGTGCACGTGACTGAGGCCTTGACTGAGGCCTTTCCGTGCACGTGACTGAGGCCTTTATGTGCACGTCACTGAGGCCTTTACGTGCACGTGACTGAGGCCTTGACTGAGGCCTTTACGTGCACGTGACTGAGGCCTTTACGTGCACGTCACTGAGGCCTTTACGTGCACGTGACTGAGGCCTTTACGTGCACGTGACTGAGGCCTTGACTGAGGCCTTTACGTGCACGTCACTGAGGCCTTTACGTGCACGTGACTGAGGCCTTGACTGAGGCCTTTACGTGCACGTCACTGAGGCCTTTACGTGCATGTGACTGAGGCCTTGACTGAGGCCTTTACGTGCACGTCTCTGAGGCCTTTCCGTGCACGTGACTGAGGCCTTGACTGAGGCCTTTACGTGCACGTCTCTGAGGCCTTGACTGAGGCCTTTACGTGCACGTGACTGCGGCCTTTACGTGCACGTGACTGAGGCCTTTATGTGCACGTCACTGAGGCCTTTACGTGCACGTGACTGCGGCCTTTACGTGCACGTGACTGAGGCCTTTACGTGCACGTGACTGAGGCCTTGACTGAGGCCTTTACGTGCACGTCACTGAGGCCTTTACGTGCACGTGACTGAGGCCTTTACGTGCACGTGACTGAGGCCTTGACTGAGGCCTTTACGTGCACGTCACTGAGGCCTTTACGTGCACGTGACTGAGGCCTTTACGTGCACCTGACTGAGGCCTTTACGTGCACGTGACTGAGGCCTTTACGTGCACGTGACTGAGGCCTTTACGTGCACGTCACTGAGGCCTTTACGTGCACGTGACTGAGTTCTTTACGTGCACGTCACTGAGGCCTTTACGTGCACGTGACTGAGGCCTTGACTGAGGCCTTTACGTGCATGTGACTGAGTTCTTTACGTGCACGTGACTGAGGCCTTTACGTGCACGTGACTGAGGCCTTTACGTGCACGTGACTGAGGCCTTGACTGAGGCCTTTACGTGCACGTGACTGAGGCCTTTACGTGCACGTGACTGAGTTCTTTACGTGCACGTGACTGAGGCCTTTACGTGCACGTGACTGAGGCCTTTACGTGCACGTGACCTAGTTCTTTACGTGCACGTGACTGAGGCCTTTACGTGCACGTGACTGAGGCCTTTACGTGCACGTGACTGAGGCCTTTACGTGCACGTGACTGAGTTCTTTACGTGCACGTGACTGAGTTCTTTACGTGCACGTGACTGAGTTCTTTACGTGCACGTGACTGAGTTCTTTACGTGCACGTGACTGAGGCCTTTACGTGCACGTGACTGAGGCCTTTACGTGCACGTGACTGAGGCCTTGACTGAGGCCTTTACGTGCACTTGACTGAGGCCTTTCCGTGCACGTGACTGGGGCCTTTACGTGCACGTGACTGAGGCCTTTACGTGCACGTGACTGAGGCCTTGACTGAGGCCTTTCCGTGCACGTGACTGGGGCCTTTACGTGCACGTGACTGAGGCCTTTACGTGCACGTGACTGAGGCCTTTACGTGCACGTGACTGAGGCCTTTACGTGCACGTGACTGAGGCCTTGACTGAGGCCTTTACGTGCACGTGACTGAGTTCTTTACGTGCACGTGACTGAGTTCTTTACGTGCACGTGACTGAGGCCTTTACGTGCACGTGACTGAGTTCTTTACGTGCACGTGACTGAGTTCTTTACGTGCACGTGACTGAGTTCTTTACGTGCACGTGACTGAGGCCTTTACGTGCACGTCACTGAGGCCTTTGCGTGCACGTGACTGAGGCCTTTACGTGCACGTCACTGAGGCCTTTGCGTGCACGTGACTGAGGCCTTTACGTGCACGTGACTGAGGCCTTTACGTGCACGTGACTGAGGCCTTTACGTGCACGTCACTGGGGCCTTTACGTGCACGTGACTGAGGCCTTTGCGTGCACGTGACTGAGTTCTTTACGTGCACGTGACTGAGTTCTTTACGTGCACGTGACTGAGGCCTTTACGTGCACGTGACTGAGGCCTTTACGTGCACGTGACTGAGTTCTTTACGTGCACGTCACTGAGGCCTTTACGTGCACGTGACTGAGGCCTTGACTGAGGCCTTTACGTGCATGTGACTGAGTTCTTTACGTGCACGTGACTGAGGCCTTTACGTGCACGTGACTGAGGCCTTTACGTGCACGTGACTGAGGCCTTGACTGAGGCCTTTACGTGCACGTGACTGAGGCCTTTACGTGCACGTGACTGAGTTCTTTACGTGCACGTGACTGAGGCCTTTACGTGCACGTGACTGAGGCCTTTACGTGCACGTGACCTAGTTCTTTACGTGCACGTGACTGAGGCCTTTACGTGCACGTGACTGAGGCCTTTACGTGCACGTGACTGAGGCCTTTACGTGCACGTGACTGAGTTCTTTACGTGCACGTGACTGAGTTCTTTACGTGCACGTGACTGAGTTCTTTACGTGCACGTGACTGAGTTCTTTACGTGCACGTGACTGAGGCCTTTACGTGCACGTGACTGAGGCCTTTACGTGCACGTGACTGAGGCCTTGACTGAGGCCTTTACGTGCACGTCACTGAGGCCTTTCCGTGCACGTGACTGAGGCCTTTACGTGCACGTGACTGAGGCCTTGACTGAGGCCTTTCCGTGCACGTGACTGAGGCCTTGACTGAGGCCTTTACGTGCACGTGACTGAGTTCTTTACGTGCACGTGACTGAGGCCTTTACGTGCACGTGACTGAGGCCTTGACTGAGGCCTTTACGTGCACGTGACTGAGGCCTTTCCGTGCACGTGACTGAGTTCTTTACGTGCACGTGACTGAGTTCTTTACGTGCACGTGACTGAGGCCTTTACGTGCACGTGACTGAGGCCTTGACTGAGGCCTTTACGTGCACGTCACTGAGGCCTTTCCGTGCACGTGACTGAGGCCTTTACGTGCACGTGACTGAGGCCTTGACTGAGGCCTTTCCGTGCACGTGACTGAGGCCTTTACGTGCACGTGACCTAGTTCTTTACGTGCACGTGACTGAGGCCTTTACGTGCACGTGACCTAGTTCTTTACGTGCACGTGACTGAGGCCTTTACGTGCACGTGACTGAGGCCTTGACTGAGGCCTTTACGTGCACGTCACTGAGGCCTTTCCGTGCACGTGACTGAGGCCTTTACGTGCACGTGACTGAGGCCTTGACTGAGGCCTTTCCGTGCACGTGACTGAGGCCTTTACGTGCACGTGACCTAGTTCTTTACGTGCACGTGACTGAGGCCTTTACGTGCACGTGACCTAGTTCTTTACGTGCACGTGACTGAGGCCTTTACGTGCACGTGACTGAGGCCTTTACGTGCACGTGACTGAGTTCTTTACGTGCACGTGACTGAGGCCTTTACGTGCACGTGACTGAGGCCTTGACTGAGGCCTTTCCGTGCACGTGACTGAGGCCTTTACGTGCACGTGACTGAGGCCTTTACGTGCACGTGACTGAGGCCTTTACGTGCACGTGACTGAGGCCTTTACGTGCACGTGACTGAGGCCTTGACTGAGGCCTTTACGTGCACGTGACTGAGTTCTTTACGTGCACGTGACTGAGTTCTTTACGTGCACGTGACTGAGGCCTTTACGTGCACGTGACTGAGTTCTTTACGTGCACGTGACTGAGTTCTTTACGTGCACGTGACTGAGTTCTTTACGTGCACGTGACTGAGGCCTTTACGTGCACGTCACTGAGGCCTTTGCGTGCACGTGACTGAGGCCTTTACGTGCACGTCACTGAGGCCTTTGCGTGCACGTGACTGAGGCCTTTACGTGCACGTGACTGAGGCCTTTACGTGCACGTGACTGAGGCCTTTACGTGCACGTCACTGGGGCCTTTACGTGCACGTCACTGGGGCCTTTACGTGCACGTGACTGAGGCCTTTGCGTGCACGTGACTGAGTTCTTTACGTGCACGTGACTGAGTTCTTTACGTGCACGTGACTGAGGCCTTTACGTGCACGTGACTGAGGCCTTTACGTGCACGTGACTGAGTTCTTTACGTGCACGTCACTGAGGCCTTTACGTGCACGTGACTGAGGCCTTTACGTGCACGTGACTGAGGCCTTGACTGAGGCCTTTACGTGCACGTCACTGAGGCCTTTACGTGCACGTGACTGAGGCCTTGACTGAGGCCTTTACGTGCACGTCACTGAGGCCTTTACGTGCATGTGACTGAGGCCTTGACTGAGGCCTTTACGTGCACGTCTCTGAGGCTTTTCCGTGCACGTCACTGAGGCCTTGACTGAGGCCTTTACGTGCACGTCACTGAGGCCTTTACGTGCACGTGACTGAGGCCTTGACTGAGGCCTTTACGTGCACGTCACTGAGGCCTTTACGTGCATGTGACTGAGGCCTTGACTGAGGCCTTTACGTGCACGTCACTGAGGCCTTTACGTGCATGTGACTGAGGCCTTGACTGAGGCCTTTACGTGCACGTCTCTGAGGCCTTTACGTGCACGTCTCTGAGGCCTTTCCGTGCACGTCACTGAGGCCTTGACTGAGGCCTTTACGTGCACGTCACTGAGGCCTTTACGTGCACGTGACTGAGGCCTTGACTGAGTTCTTTACGTGCACGTGACTGAGGCCTTTACGTGCACGTGACTGAGGCCTTTACGTGCACGTGACTGAGGCCTTGACTGAGGCCTTTACGTGCACGTGACTGAGGCCTTTACGTGCACGTGACTGAGGCCTTTACGTGCACGTGACTGAGTTCTTTACGTGCACGTGACTGAGGCCTTTACGTGCACGTGACTGAGGCCTTTACGTGCACGTGACCTAGTTCTTTACGTGCACGTGACTGAGGCCTTTACGTGCACGTGACTGAGGCCTTTACGTGCACGTGACTGAGGCCTTTACGTGCACGTGACTGAGTTCTTTACGTGCACGTGACTGAGTTCTTTACGTGCACGTGACTGAGTTCTTTACGTGCACGTGACTGAGGCCTTTACGTGCACGTGACTGAGGCCTTGACTGAGGCCTTTCCGTGCACGTGACTGAGGCCTTGACTGAGGCCTTTACGTGCACGTGACTGAGTTCTTTACGTGCACGTGACTGAGTTCTTTACGTGCACGTGACTGAGGCCTTTGCGTGCACGTGACTGAGGCCTTTACGTGCACGTGACTGAGGCCTTTACGTGCACGTGACTGAGGCCTTTACGTGCACGTGACTGAGGCCTTGACTGCGGCCTTTACGTGCACGTGACTGAGGCCTTTACGTGCACGTGACTGAGGCCTTTACGTGCACGTCACTGGGGCCTTTACGTGCACGTGACTGAGGCCTTTACGTGCACGTGACTGAGGCCTTGACTGAGGCCTTTACGTGCACGTCACTGGGGCCTTTACGTGCACGTGACTGAGGCCTTTACGTGCACGTGACTGAGGCCTTTACGTGCACGTGACTGAGGCCTTTACGTGCACGTGACTGAGGCCTTTACGTGCACGTGACTGAGGCCTTTACGTGCACGTGACTGAGTTCTTTACGTGCACGTGACTGAGTTCTTTACGTGCACGTGACTGAGGCCTTTACGTGCACGTGACTGAGGCCTTTACGTGCACGTGACTGAGTTCTTTACGTGCACGTGACTGAGGCCTTTACGTGCACGTGACTGAGGCCTTTACGTGCACGTGACTGAGGCCTTGACTGAGGCCTTTACGTGCACGTGACTGAGTTCTTTACGTGCACGTGACTGAGTTCTTTACGTGCACGTGACTGAGTTCTTTACGTGCACGTGACTGAGGCCTTTACGTGCACGTGACTGAGTTCTTTACGTGCACGTGACTGAGGCCTTTACGTGCACGTCACTGAGGCCTTTACGTGCACGTGACTGAGGCCTTGACTGAGGCCTTTACGTGCACGTGACTGAGGCCTTTACGTGCACGTGACTGAGGCCTTTACGTGCACGTCACTGAGGCCTTTGCGTGCACGTGACTGAGGCCTTTACGTGCACGTCACTGAGGCCTTTGCGTGCACGTGACTGAGGCCTTTACGTGCACGTGACTGAGGCCTTTACGTGCACGTGACTGAGTTCTTTACGTGCACGTGACTGAGGCCTTTACGTGCACGTGACTGAGGCCTTTACGTGCACGTGACTGAGTTCTTTACGTGCACGTGACTGAGTTCTTTACGTGCACGTGACTGAGTTCTTTACGTGCACGTGACTGAGGCCTTTACGTGCACGTGACTGAGTTCTTTACGTGCACGTGACTGAGGCCTTTACGTGCACGTGACTGAGTTCTTTACGTGCACGTGACTGAGGCCTTTACGTGCACGTGACTGAGGCCTTTACGTGCACGTGACTGAGGCCTTGACTGAGGCCTTTACGTGCACGTGACTGAGGCCTTTACGTGCACGTGACTGAGGCCTTTACGTGCACGTGACTGAGTTCTTTACGTGCACGTGACTGAGGCCTTTACGTGCACGTGACTGAGGCCTTTACGTGCACGTGACTGAGGCCTTTACGTGCACGTGACTGAGTTCTTTACGTGCACGTGACTGAGTTCTTTACGTGCACGTGACTGAGTTCTTTACGTGCACGTGACTGAGGCCTTTACGTGCACGTGACTGAGTTCTTTACGTGCACGTGACTGAGGCCTTTACGTGCACGTGACTGAGTTCTTTACGTGCACGTGACTGAGGCCTTTACGTGCACGTGACTGAGGCCTTTACGTGCACGTGACTGAGGCCTTGACTGAGGCCTTTACGTGCACGTGACTGAGGCCTTTACGTGCACGTGACTGAGGCCTTTACGTGCACGTGACTGAGTTCTTTACGTGCACGTGACTGAGGCCTTTACGTGCACGTGACTGAGGCCTTTACGTGCACGTGACCTAGTTCTTTACGTGCACGTGACTGAGGCCTTTACGTGCACGTGACTGAGGCCTTTACGTGCACGTGACTGAGTTCTTTACGTGCACGTGACTGAGGCCTTTACGTGCACGTGACTGAGGCCTTTACGTGCACGTGACTGAGGCCTTTACGTGCACGTGACTGAGGCCTTGACTGAGGCCTTTACGTGCACGTCACTGAGGCCTTTCCGTGCACGTGACTGAGGCCTTTACGTGCACGTGACTGAGGCCTTGACTGAGGCCTTTCCGTGCACGTGACTGAGGCCTTGACTGAGGCCTTTACGTGCACGTGACTGAGTTCTTTACGTGCACGTGACTGAGGCCTTTACGTGCACGTGACTGAGGCCTTTACGTGCACGTGACCTAGTTCTTTACGTGCACGTGACTGAGGCCTTTACGTGCACGTGACTGAGGCCTTTACGTGCACGTGACTGAGGCCTTTACGTGCACGTGACTGAGTTCTTTACGTGCACGTGACTGAGGCCTTTACGTGCACGTGACTGAGGCCTTTACGTGCACGTGACTGAGGCCTTGACTGAGGCCTTTACGTGCACGTCACTGAGGCCTTTCCGTGCATGTGACTGAGGCCTTTACGTGCACGTGACTGAGGCCTTGACTGAGGCCTTTCCGTGCACGTGACTGAGGCCTTGACTGAGGCCTTTACGTGCACGTGACTGAGGCCTTTACGTGCACGTCACTGAGGCCTTTACGTGCACGTGACTGAGGCCTTTACGTGCACGTGACTGAGTTCTTTACGTGCACGTGACTGAGGCCTTTACGTGCACGTGACTGAGTTCTTTACGTGCACGTGACTGAGTTCTTTACGTGCACGTGACTGAGTTCTTTACGTGCACGTGACTGAGGCCTTTACGTGCACGTGACTGAGTTCTTTACGTGCACGTGACTGAGGCCTTTACGTGCACGTGACTGAGTTCTTTACGTGCACGTGACTGAGGCCTTTACGTGCACGTGACTGAGGCCTTTACGTGCACGTGACTGAGGCCTTGACTGAGGCCTTTACGTGCACGTGACTGAGGCCTTTACGTGCACGTGACTGAGGCCTTTACGTGCACGTGACTGAGTTCTTTACGTGCACGTGACTGAGGCCTTTACGTGCACGTGACTGAGGCCTTTACGTGCACGTGACCTAGTTCTTTACGTGCACGTGACTGAGGCCTTTACGTGCACGTGACTGAGGCCTTTACGTGCACGTGACTGAGTTCTTTACGTGCACGTGACTGAGTTCTTTACGTGCACGTGACTGAGTTCTTTACGTGCACGTGACTGAGTTCTTTACGTGCACGTGACTGAGGCCTTTACGTGCACGTGACTGAGGCCTTTACGTGCACGTGACTGAGGCCTTGACTGAGGCCTTTACGTGCACGTGACTGAGGCCTTTACGTGCACGTGACTGAGGCCTTTACGTGCACGTGACTGAGTTCTTTACGTGCACGTGACTGAGGCCTTTACGTGCACGTGACTGAGGCCTTTACGTGCACGTGACTAAGGCCTTGACTGAGGCCTTTACGTGCACGTGACTGAGGCCTTTACGTGCACGTGACTGAGGCCTTTACGTGCACGTGACTGAGGCCTTTACGTGCACGTGACTGAGTTCTTTACGTGCACGTGACTGAGGCCTTTACGTGCACGTGACTGAGTTCTTTACGTGCACGTGACTGAGGCCTTTACGTGCACGTGACTGAGGCCTTTACGTGCACGTGACTGAGTTCTTTACGTGCACGTGACTGAGTTCTTTACGTGCACGTGACTGAGGCCTTTACGTGCACGTGACTGAGTTCTTTACGTGCACGTGACTGAGGCCTTTACGTGCACGTGACTGAGGCCTTTACGTGCACGTGACTGAGGCCTTGACTGAGGCCTTTACGTGCACGTGACTGAGTTCTTTACGTGCACGTGACTGAGGCCTTTACGTGCACGTGACTGAGGCCTTTACGTGCACGTGACTGAGTTCTTTACGTGCACGTGACTGAGTTCTTTACGTGCACGTGACTGAGTTCTTTACGTGCACGTGACTGAGGCCTTTACGTGCACGTGACTGAGGCCTTTACGTGCACGTGACTGAGGCCTTTACGTGCACGTGACTGAGGCCTTGACTGAGGCCTTTACGTGCACGTGACTGAGTTCTTTACGTGCACGTGACTGAGTTCTTTACGTGCACGTGACTGAGGCCTTTACGTGCACGTGACTGAGTTCTTTACGTGCACGTGACTGAGGCCTTTACGTGCACGTGACTGAGTTCTTTACGTGCACGTGACTGGGGCCTTTACGTGCACGTGACTGAGTTCTTTACGTGCACGTGACTGAGGCCTTTACGTGCACGTGACTGAGGCCTTTACGTGCACGTGACTGAGGCCTTTACGTGCACGTCACTGAGGCCTTTACGTGCACGTGACTGAGGCCTTGACTGAGGCCTTTACGTGCACGTGACTGAGGCCTTGACTGAGGCCTTTACGTGCACGTGACTGAGGCCTTTACGTGCACGTCACTGAGGCCTTTGCGTGCACGTGACTGAGGCCTTTACGTGCACGTCACTGAGGCCTTTGCGTGCACGTGACTGAGGCCTTTACGTGCACGTGACTGAGGCCTTTACGTGCACGTGACTGAGGCCTTTACGTGCACGTCACTGGGGCCTTTACGTGCACGTCACTGGGGCCTTTACGTGCACGTGACTGAGGCCTTTGCGTGCACGTGACTGAGGCCTTTGCGTGCACGTGACTGAGGCCTTTACGTGCACGTGACTGAGGCCTTGACTGAGGCCTTTACGTGCACGTGACTGAGGCCTTTACGTGCACGTGACTGAGGCCTTTACGTGCACGTGACTGAGTTCTTTACGTGCACGTGACTGAGTTCTTTACGTGCACGTGACTGAGGCCTTTACGTGCACGTGACTGAGGCCTTTACGTGCACGTGACTGAGGCCTTTGCGTGCACGTGACTGAGGCCTTTACGTGCACGTGACTGAGGCCTTTACGTGCACGTGACTGAGGCCTTTACGTGCACGTGACTGAGGCCTTGACTGCGGCCTTTACGTGCACGTGACTGAGGCCTTTACGTGCACGTCACTGGGGCCTTTACGTGCACGTGACTGAGGCCTTTACGTGCACGTGACTGAGGCCTTTGCGTGCACGTGACTGAGGCCTTTACGTGCACGTGACTGAGGCCTTGACTGAGGCCTTTACGTGCACGTGACTGAGGCCTTTACGTGCACGTGACTGAGGCCTTTACGTGCACGTGACTGAGGCCTTTACGTGCACGTGACTGAGTTCTTTACGTGCACGTGACTGAGGCCTTTACGTGCACGTGACTGAGTTCTTTACGTGCACGTGACTGAGGCCTTTACGTGCACGTGACTGAGTTCTTTACGTGCACGTGACTGAGGCCTTGACTGAGGCCTTTACGTGCACGTGACTGAGGCCTTTACGTGCACGTGACTGAGTTCTTTACGTGCACGTGACTGAGGCCTTTACGTGCACGTGACTGAGGCCTTTACGTGCACGTGACCTAGTTCTTTACGTGCACGTGACTGAGGCCTTTACGTGCACGTGACTGAGGCCTTTACGTGCACGTGACTGAGTTCTTTACGTGCACGTGACTGAGTTCTTTACGTGCACGTGACTGAGGCCTTTACGTGCACGTGACTGAGGCCTTTACGTGCACGTGACTGAGTTCTTTACGTGCACGTGACTGAGTTCTTTACGTGCACGTGACTGAGTTCTTTACGTGCACGTGACTGAGGCCTTTACGTGCACGTGACTGAGTTCTTTACGTGCACGTGACTGAGGCCTTTACGTGCACGTGACTGAGTTCTTTACGTGCACGTGACTGAGGCCTTTACGTGCACGTGACTGAGTTCTTTACGTGCACGTGACTGAGGCCTTTACGTGCACGTGACTGAGGCCTTTACGTGCACGTGACTGAGGCCTTGACTGAGGCCTTTACGTGCACGTGACTGAGGCCTTTACGTGCACGTGACTGAGGCCTTTACGTGCACGTGACTGAGGCCTTTACGTGCACGTGACTGAGTTCTTTACGTGCACGTGACTGAGGCCTTTACGTGCACGTGACTGAGGCCTTTACGTGCACGTGACCTAGTTCTTTACGTGCACGTGACTGAGGCCTTTACGTGCACGTGACTGAGGCCTTTACGTGCACGTGACTGAGGCCTTTACGTGCACGTGACTGAGTTCTTTACGTGCACGTGACTGAGTTCTTTACGTGCACGTGACTGAGTTCTTTACGTGCACGTGACTGAGGCCTTTACGTGCACGTGACTGAGTTCTTTACGTGCACGTGACTGAGGCCTTTACGTGCACGTGACTGAGTTCTTTACGTGCACGTGACTGAGGCCTTTACGTGCACGTGACTGAGTTCTTTACGTGCACGTGACTGAGGCCTTTACGTGCACGTGACTGAGGCCTTTACGTGCACGTGACTGAGGCCTTTACGTGCACGTGACTGAGTTCTTTACGTGCACGTGACTGAGTTCTTTACGTGCACGTGACTGAGGCCTTTACGTGCACGTGACTGAGTTCTTTACGTGCACGTGACTGAGGCCTTTACGTGCACGTGACTGAGTTCTTTACGTGCACGTGACTGAGGCCTTTACGTGCACGTGACTGAGTTCTTTACGTGCACGTGACTGAGGCCTTTACGTGCACGTGACTGAGGCCTTTACGTGCACGTGACTGAGGCCTTTACGTGCACGTGACTGAGGCCTTTACGTGCACGTGACTGAGGCCTTTACGTGCACGTCACTGACCCTCAGCTCCTTTAAACAGTAAATTCTGTTTCTGCCTGAGTCCTTCAGGCTGAGTTGATGAACTCTGAACATGATCCTGAGTCTGCAGTTTAAAATGAATCCACTATGAAGAAAAACACCCAAAAGAAGGCGATAACGGCTCAGTTCCCCGTATCCGCTGTGTCATTTTCATCTTTAGATGTTTTCTTTTGGGATGTTTATCTTCCAATAAGATCCTTCATGAAGCAAAGATGCATAAAAAAAGATAAGCAACAAAGACACAGAAACAAGTGAAGTTCAGGCTTTTTATTGCCACCAAGTGCAGCAGATCAAATATAAAACAGATGTGCAAAAACAGCCAAGCAACCTGGAAATGGGCTTTTAAATTTGTTGTGTTTACATAGTTTTAACTGACTTATTTCTGCATTTCCTCATTAATCCATCATCAATTCTTCCTCTGAAGTTGGAAACATGACAAACCTGACCAGGCTCTGTTCGTCAGCCTTTTATTTCCTTCTTACAAGCCAGAGTAGAACAATAAATACTTTCAGCTTCATAAATACAGACAAAATCTAAGTTGCATCATTTCTTATCCTTCATGGTAAAAAAACAGAAAACAAACTGAGACGACATCCTGAAATAAAGACACGAGCTGGAAAACGGACTCTGTAACATGGCTGGGATTCTTCCTCCTGCTGTTTGAAGCTATGATTACAGTCAGAGAGAAACCTGAATGAAGCTTCAGAAGCAGAGCAGCAGGCAGAGAGCAGAGAGGAGAAACACATGGAGCTTTGTTCCCGCTGCTCCACCTGATGGAGGATCAGCCGGAGATCCTTCTGTAAAACACAAACAGATCAAAGCTTTAATCAGCAGCTCAGAGGAAAATCTGTTCATCAGCCAACAGTTCAGCTACAGCCGGGTCAAACTTTGCTCTGAAAGGTGTTACGATGCTCAGAGTGATGGAGGAGAGCTGGAGGAGCAGCTGTCAGTACCGCTGCAGTCCAGCAGGGGGCAGCATCTCCTGCTACAGGCCGGTTATCTCCCAGCATGCAGTGCAACCCCCACAGATGGTGCACTTTGATCCTCTGAGATAAATACGTTGAACTTTCAGTGATCATTTACTGATGTTTTAATGATTTATTGGAGTTAATATTTCAGACTGATGTTCAGAGATGATTCCTCAAAGTTTCAGAGCAGAAACCTGAGAGAGTTGGAGAGGAGATGATTTCCCCTCAGGTGAGTTTATCTTTAACTGACCTGAAACCGTCAGCTTGACCCTCCGTTCATGTCCCACTGCAGGAATGTGGCACTCATATGTCCCTGAATCCTGCTGCTGCAGGTCCTTCATGCTGAGGGAGAAGTTTCCCTTCTTGTACTGATCAGGGAAGCTGGACACCCGACCTTTGTACCTCTGGTCCTGGGTTGTTAAATCCTCCCCACTATCTGTGATGTCCAGGACTCTCTCATTGTTCCTGTCGTTCCTCCAGAAGACGTTGACCTTCTCTGGCAGAGACCCTCTGTAGCTGCAGGGCAGCATGACGTTCCCTCCAACAAAACCTCCAACAACTTCCAGCTGCTGGCAGCTCACTGAGGGACAGAAACAAGACAGACAGTCAAACACTGGGTCCAGGACCTGCTTCTGGTTCTGTGGACCAACCAGCCGGCGTAATGGGGAGTACGCGGCATGCTGGGGAGTACGCGGCATGCTGGGGAGTACGCGGCATGCTGGAGAGTACGCGGCATGCTGGAGAGTATGCGGCATGCTGGGGAGTACGTGGCATGCTGGGGAGTACGCGGCATGCTGGGGAGTACGCGGCATGCTGGGGAGTACGCGGCATGCTGGGGAGTACGCGGCATGCTGGGGAGTACGCGGCATGCTGGGGAGTACGCGGCATGCTGGGGAGTACGCGGCATGCTGGGGAGTACGCGGCATGCTGGGGAGTACGCGGCATGCTGGGGAGTACGCGGCATGCTGGGGAGTACGCGGCATGCTGGGGAGTACGCGGCATGCTGGGGAGTACGCGGCATGCTGGGGAGTACGTGGCATGCTGGGGAGTACGTGGCATGCTGGGGAGTACGAGGCATGCTGGGGAGTACGCGGCATGCTGGGGAGTACGCGGCATGCTGGGGAGTACGCGGCATGCTGGGGAGTACGCGGCATGCTGGGGAGTACGCGGCATGCTGGGGAGTACGCGGCATGCTGGGGAGTACGCGGCATGCTGGGGAGTACGCGGCATGCTGGGGAGTACGCGGCATGCTGGGGAGTACGCGGCATGCTGGAGAGTACGTGGCATGCTGGGGAGTACGCGGCATGCTGGGGAGTACGCGGCATGCTGGGGAGTACGTGGCATGCTGGGGAGTACGCGGCATGCTGGGGAGTACGCGGCATGCTGGGGAGTACGCGGCATGCTGGGGAGTACGTGGCATGCTGGGGAGTACGCGGCATGCTGGGGAGTACGCGGCATGCTGGGGAGTACGCGGCATGCTGGGGAGTACGTGGCATGCTGGGGAGTACGCGGCATGCTGGGGAGTACGCGGCATGCTGGGGAGTACGCGGCATGCTGGGGAGTACGTGGCATGCTGGGGAGTACGCGGCATGCTGGGGAGTACGTGGCATGCTGGGGAGTACGAGGCATGCTGGGGAGTACGCGGCATGCTGGGGAGTACGCGGCATGCTGGGGAGTACGAGGCATGCTGGGGAGTACGCGGCATGCTGGGGAGTACGTGGCATGCTGGGGAGTAGGCGGCATGCTGGGGAGTACGCGGCATGCTGGGGAGTACGTGGCATGCTGGGGAGTAGGCGGCATGCTGGGGAGTACGCGGCATGCTGGGGAGTACGTGGCATGCTGGGGAGTACGTGGCATGCTGGGGAGTACGTGGCATGCTGGGGAGTACGCGGCATGCTGGGGAGTACGCGGCATGCTGGGGAGTACGTGGCATGCTGGGGAGTACGTGGCATGCTGAGGAGTACGCGGCATGCTGGGGAGTACGCGGCATGCTGGGGAGTACGCGGCATGCTGGGGAGTACGCGGCATGCTGATGTTCAGATTTTTCCTTATAAAGATCAAATGATGATGAGCGTGATGGTGAATGTGGTGCAGCCGGCTGCAGCTGGAGGAGAACAGCAGGAGAACATTAGGGTGCAGTACAGGTAACCCACAGTCCTCGGTGTTTGGGTTTCGGTTCATTTACGCGTTTTGTGTCTAAAGACTTTGTTTTCTCCCAAAATTCTCTTTATTTTTCTTGTACCACTGGTGAACTGAATAATTAACTTTATAACACTTTTAAGTTACTAAACACTTTCAAATGGTAAAATTAAAATTCTGACTGGGAGCTCAGAAATTCCGACATTCGTGTATAACCTGAACGCACCATTAGTCGCCCTCTCACTGCATTTTAAATCAGTAACAGAACATTACTCCGCTGTTCCAGAGCTGGCCACGCCTCTTTGTTTTCTGTTTTCTGCTTCCGTGTTGCACTTTGAACCAGTTACAGCCATATAAATATAAACTTTATACACGTCTATGACTGCAACAGAGAGACTGACAGGGGGCAGGTGGCTGGGAGTGTGTTCAGCTCTGTGCTTTAACACCTGTGTGCACATTCAGAGACTCACCTGAGGTCCAGCAGGTGGTCAGGAGCATCCAGACTGAGACTCTGCAGACAAACAGGAAACAGGGAGTCAGCTCTCAGTCCTCCAGCTTCAGCCTCAAACACTTTCTGCACATTAAAGGTCTGACACAAGGCTACAGACATCTGTCCTGGGGGGCTTTTTACTTCTTCCTGGGGTTTCAAGGAGCTGCAGACGGGCAACACCCATTCCAACGAGGCTTTCCGTATAAGGAAATGTGCGTTACTCAACAGGTGAGTCCCTTCTTTCTGTTCATGCTATTTAAATGTTTAACACATTCCAACCAAAGGAGGAAAAAAGTGTCGGAAAGACAGAGAGTCAGCAGGAAGTTCCCTTTACAGACAGATTCACACCGATTATAAAACACTTTTCATCCTGACGAGTTTTAACATGATAAACGCTGGAATGAAGACTTTATTTCCACTGAACAGACCTACCGGGGGCCTCTGTGGTACAAACTATTTCATTAGATTTCCATCAGAAACATCCAGAATGGGACAGTTTCTGCTCACACCGGATCAATAAGTCAGTATTTATGGTATTTACAGGCTGTTTGGACACATTTTAATCACTAATAATGACCTCTGATGGACTATATGTGGCATCATGACTATTTTAAACACTTTCTGCTGCCTGTAGCTGTGAATATATTTGTAGGAAGTTAAAAACACAGAAAATTAAGCTAAGAAAGCACTTCAGACCTCTAAAGTTGACCTTTACCGGCTGATTTTCTGGCATACAGCTGATTCACCTGAACTTTACACAGATAACATCTTCTTTGCATGTTATTCTGGTATTTCTGGATATTCCAGTTGTTCATGTGACTTACGGGAAACAAGCTAAGCTAAGCTAAGCTAGCTCGCCTCTTAGCTAGCTTGTGTCCAACTATTAGCCTGATTTTAGGCCTTATTTCAACAACTGACCTCATGAGGGCTTCCATCCTGTTTCCTTGGATACTTTAGAAATATTCTACAAACTTAGAGTTAATTATTCTTGTTGAACTTTGAAGCTACACCAAAAACTCACGTCACCGGGAAGCAGCTAACGGAAACGGAAGAAGAAATTTACGGCTTTAAACCCTCAGCCTGAATGTAAAAGTCAAATAAACAAATTAAACACATGAAGGGTTTAAAATATGCCCAATTAATGTGTAGAAGATTGTAAAAAGTTGAATAAATCATATTTTGTGTATGTTTGAGTAAAATGTTCCACATTTGTTTAAAAAAGACTTTGTGAGGCGGTGGTCCGCTTTTCTTCCACTTCCGGTACTAGTGTCACGGTGAATTCTGCACCCTGAAAAATTGGTGACAGGCCAGGACTGTGCTTACTGGGCATGCGTCAAAGAGACCACCTTCTGCAGAGAATCTGAAGGGTGATGAAATTTAGCTTCACACCACTCGAACTAGCTAAAAAAAAAAACGGAGAGTGGTCAGAAGAAAGAAATACATCGTCCTGAGGCCCAGTTTGACCCCCGAATTTAGAAAAAGTTGGGATGGTTTGAACGGACAAAAGGAAAATGAAGTAATTTTAACATTTACTTTGACTGTTATGTCATTGCTGTCAGTATAAACCTAAAATGTTTCATGTTTTGTCTTTATTTTCATTAAATTTGTTCATAAACATTGGTTTTATGTTATATTTCACCACCAACTACGATTCTAAAGGCTGTAATTCAGCAGAAGAAGAAGTTGTTCTAACAGGAAATAAACCTGAAGGAGGAGAAAACAACAACTGTGGTGGACATCCACAGGAGGAAAATGGAGAGAGCTCTTCTTCAGGAAGAACTTCAATCTCTGGGATATTATATCTGGGATCATGTATCCGATCAGTTCCAAACTAACATGTTCGGATCAGCTGGGACCGGTTTCATCAGGTTCTGTCTGAATGTCCGTCAGCAGGAACCTTTACAGACAGATTTCCACTGATGATTGAACACTTTTCACCCTGAGACGTGTTAACATGATAAACTTTAGTGATTAATGTCCGGTCCGGTGTGGAGGCAGCACCCAGATGCAGATATTTCAAAGGAACAACAAAGACTGTGAGCGAGAACAGACCAACCTGCCAACATGTCGGGGGGTAAGGAGGCCAGGATCCGGCCCAGAACTGAGGGAACCTGGAAGCTAAAGACTGTGGGGGGGTGATGGGGAGCAGCTGTGAAGCAGAGACGGTGACAGGAGTGAACCTGATGATGTGCAAGAGGAGAAAAAACCTGAAACCAAGACAAGACAAAACTAACCTGCAACACGTCCAGCAGAGGCTCTGATTTTATTCATCCTGTCAGGCTTCTTTGCTGCCGGCACCGACATGTTCGGGCACATGACTTTAACTGCTGTGAACATCAGCTGAATGACTCAGAGCTCCAGCATGCACAGGTGAGATAATGAGCCTCTGATCCCAAAGATAAAGCAGCACCAACAGCAAGAAGAGCAGAACAGAACATGCAATCCATCCCTGTACAGGCAGACACTTCCACATATGCCACCATGGAGTCAGTGTTTGGACTGTTTTCTGGAGGCTTGTTGAGCTGTTCATAATCAACACTTCCTGAAAAAGCTCAATGTTTACGGATCATGAAGCCTGGATGAGCTTCGCTGGGGTTGGTGTCGGTCCAGAGAGCAGACGAGGAACAGATCTGTTTAACTGTAAATATCCAGAGGCTGATGTTGTCCCGTCACTGAACAGGAAACACTTTGCTCACACCACAGCTGGGTCTGTCAGAGTCTATGGAGCGTCTGAGCCGAGCGATGAGGAGACCAAACCTGAGTCGCTTTAACAAACTGAGGAATCCTCCACAAGCCAACGCTTTGCTTCTTATTTCTGCATTTATAGTGAAACTGAAAGCTTCCATCTGGCAGAAAAATCTGTTTCAAACTGAAGCTACAACTGGCTGCTGCCTCCTCATTTCCTCCTGGTTTCCTGCCTCCTTGTTTCCTGCCTCCTTGCGGGCGAAGACGACAACGATGAGCCCATCTGGGCTTCCATAGGTGTGGGCGAGGAGGAGCCCGGCGGAAAGGCCGGCCTGGACGAGGGTTACGTCCACTTGGTGAAACCAGTTAGCAGAGAATAACACGACAACCAGTAAATCAAATGAGTCTCAGTTGAAGTGAACAAATGAGCTTTATTGTAACAAAAAAAAAAAAGACACTCCAAGGTGGGGGGGGACAAAGTGATTGTGCCAAATAAAATGAAATTAATATAACAAAAGGCCTGTCTGAGCTATCTCTGAAGACAGAAATTAAACAAAATACCCAACTGGCTTGTCTAACAAAAGACCCTCCAAAACAGTACAGTGGAAACCAGCTGACCAAGATAAAGCACAGTGCCTTTTCCAAATTCACACTTAGTGAGGTTGAGTGTAAGCGACGCACTGGACAGACGGGTGAAAACTTCCCTCAGTGAAGTCATGTGACTAAGCCAATCATTTGAATACACGACAATGTCTTCCAGATATGCTCTGCAGTTTGGCACACCTCCTAGTACCTTACTTACTAGCCTCTGAAAAGTAGCGGGTGCATTACACAGACCAAAGGGCGTCACAGTATACTGGAAGAAGCCATCAGGGGTTACAACAGCCGAAATCTCCGAAGCACCCGGGGTTAAAGGAACCTGCCAATATCCCTTTAACATGTCAAGTTTACTGACAAAGTTTGCTGGACCGATTTCATCAATGCAGTCATCAATAAGAGGTAAGGGATGTGCATCTGGTACAGTCACAGCATTTACCTTGCGAAAGTCAGTACAGAATCTCAGACTTCCATCACTTAGTATCCAGAAGACAAGGGGAGCTCCATGGACTAGAACTGGGTACTGCAAATCCATTCGGTAGGAGATAGGCAACCTCTTTTTTATTATCTCCCTCTTAGTGGGATTAACCCGGTATGCATGTTGTTTGATTGGTACTGGCTTTGTTAGAACAATGTCATGAGCAATGACAGAAGTTTGAGAGGGAATGTCTTTGAACAGACCTGGGAAATCACCGATAAGTTTCTCAACATCGCAACGCTGGTCCTCTGAGAGATGGGACACATCGGATAATATCTTATTATCACTGAGCGTAGCCCCCTGTGGTGTAGCACTACGCATCACCAACTCATCGTCATCGTTAACAGAGCTCACCTTGGAGATGGAAGCCATAGGTGAGACGGTGATCCGCACATCTTGAGCTATGGGTGACCCGTTTTGCTTCTCCCTGGAGCAGTACTGTTTCATCATGTTGACATGACACATTCGGGACCGCCACCTGCAGTCTGGGGTTTTGATGACATAGTTTGTGTCACTGAGTTTTTTCTCTACAACATAAGGACCAGAAAATTTAGTAGAGAGGGTAGAACCAGAAACGGGCAAGAGAATCAGAACTTTGTCACCTGGTTGAAATGAGTGGACAGTCGCTCTTTGATCATAATGTCTCTTCATCTTCACCTGAGAAAAGGTCAGGGCTTCTTTAGCCATAGTGCAGGCTAGCTGGAGTCGATCCTTGAGCTTGGAAACATACTCTGGAATACTTGTGACGCCTTTCTGTGGCACAACCAGTTGCTCTTTAAGGACCTTTAAAGGACCCCGGACCTCATGTCCAAATACTAGCTCAGCAGGACTGAAACCTAGTGACTCCTGTACCGCCTCACGGGCGGCAAACAAAACAAATGGAACACCATCATCCCAATCCCTCTGAGACTCATGCCAATGTTTGCGCAACATCGATTTCATGGTTTGGTGAAATCGTTCCAGTGCCCCCTGGCTTTCAGGATGTTACATGTTGTACGTTTTGGTCACCCCCATGTGTCCTGACCATGGATGTTCGTGTGCTAAAGACAGCACCTGCAAACGATAGGCCACGATAGGCACTCCAACTTGCATCTTCTTCCAAAGCTAACCCAGCGACGCATCAACACGCCATCATCTTTAAGATGAGCCACTTTTTTCATCTTGGCTTCCACCGGGCTGAGAACAGAAGAATGACATTTTAAAAGTGTACTATCATCACGCTGTACTGCAATAAATTCCTCTCGGTTGGCTGGTAGGTTCATAACCTTGCTCAATAGCCATAAAAGAGTCAGACAAGTCAACACCATATTTCCTGGACTGGGCTCTGGTTATCACACAAGCAGGAAAAATATCAGAGTTCTGGGTTGAGTTGTCAGATTCAAGGTTCAAATTTGGTCTATCTAGTACCTCAGGGGCAGGCACAACCTTGTCCCCAGCTATGTCATTGCCAAGGATGAAATCAACACCTTTAATGGGCAGGAAGAACAGCCACTTTAAATAATCCACTGACCAAATGAGACTGAAGATGAACTTTGTGCAGAGGAGCAAGTACGAAACCCATTTCAACGCCCCGTACAACTGCACTTGAGTGACATGACGATTTGGATGTTAAAGGTAAGATGCCCTCCAGAATAATAGACTGGGCGCCTCCTGAATCCCTAAGAATGGTTACTGACTGTTTATCTTCTAGATCCTCAGTTAGTGAAACAAATCCTTCTGAAACAAAGGGTTTAAAACAGGGATCGGGTCCATCGTCTTCATTAACATCTCGTGATATTGCAGTGGCTGGAAGAGAAACAGTCTTAATCAGACCCGTGCTTTTTGGTTGTGAGGGGCTATATGGAAACTGAAGTGTCAGTAATAACATGGCCCTTCTTGTGGCAGTGGAAACATTCACGAGTGCCAGGTGGGGGCAACTGTGGTCCCATAGCCTTTTCAAAAGGAGCGTGACCAGAATCAGGTCTCGTGGGGCGAGACATCGACATTGTGTCAGGGCGGGAAGACGACATAAACACATTCTTATGTGTTAGAACGAACTCATCGGCCAAGACCGCTGCTTTAAATAGAGTAGTCACCTTTTGTTCATTTAAGAAAATCACCATCCTCTCAGGCAAAGCATTCTTAAAGTCTTCCAACAACATCAGCTCACGAAGGGATCCAAAAGTGTTTCTGACATCATTAGCACTGCACCATTTGTCAAAAAGAACACCCTTTTCTCGTGCAAATTCAACAAAGGTTTGACCACCTGACTTTTTATGATATCTGAATTTATGTCTGTAAGCCGCTGGCACAAGCTCATAAGCACGCAAAATAGACTCTTTGAGCACGTCATAGTTCAAGCTATTTTCTAAGGAAAGAGAGGACACAACTTCCTGTGCTTTACCAACCAGCTTGCATTGCAGAAGGATAGGCCACATATCCTTTGGCCATCCTAGTGCAGTTGCAATTCTTTCAAATGCACCGAAATAAGAGTCAACCTCTGTCTCCCGAAATGTTGGTACCAGGGCAATATTGTTACTGACAAAGCTTTGTTTGTGGAAAACCGTATGTGAATGTGCCAATTTCTCCGATGTGTGTCCCGTCATCTGTGCAGAGGAACTTCTCAAGGCCTCTACTTCAAGCTGCCGCAACTTGACTTCTTTATCAGCCTCGATCTCTACCCGGCGAACCTGTAATTTAAGGTCATAATCTGCTCTGCGTATACTCTCCTTTTCCTGTGCCTCTAGCTGAAGGCGTGTTAAACGAACCTTTAATTTGGCATCGCCACTAGACCCAAGACCATCTGGGGTGAAAGGCTCAAAACGAGGCAAAGTTGCAGGAGGAGCCTCACGGACCGAGCCACCTGAGGTGTGGTCTGTGCAACCTGCTGTTCGTCAGACGAAGCGCTTGGTCCAGCCAGAGAAACTCCCTCTATAAGAACCTCAGTGGTCTGTAGCTCCATTAGTTTTTCCAGAACTTTATTTTTTATTTCCCCTTTAACACAATATTTTTGTTGTGCATTAATATTAAAGTGCTTTGCATTACATAACAAGTCAAGCTTTCCGAAACTGGGATCATCAAGGAAGTTCTGCAAGTTAAAGCTCATGTTACCCTCAATGCCACAACCACATCAACTCAACAATTTTAATTGTCTTAGCTCAAAAAATATATCCCAGATGAGCCCCCAATTGGGTTACATCCACTTGGTGAAACCAGTTAGCAGAGAATAACACGACAACCAGTAAATTAAATGAGTCTCAGTTGAAGTGAACAAATGAGCTTTATTGTAACAAAAAAAAAAAAAAAAAAAAGACACTCCAAGGTGGAGGGGGACAAAGTGATTGTGCCAAATAAAATGAAATTAATATAACAAAAGAAGACCTGTCTGAGCTATCTCTGAAGAAAGAAATTAAACAAAATACCTAACTGGCTTGTCTAACAAAAGACCCTCCAAAACAGTGGTGGAACAACCAATAAACCCAGTGGAATAACAGTTACCTGCTATGTGAGAGCAAAAGAAATGTAAAGGGTTCCCCAACTTACCTCGTCCCAAAACCTCCCACACCTACCTGAACAAATATGTCTCTGAAAGAGCACAAAAAGAGACAAGGTTGGTAACGATCATGTGCAGCAAAATCAGGAGTCAAGAAGCTCCTGAAGGCCTGAGACTTCCTCCATTTTAAAGTGGCTCCTCAGCTGTGATTGGTCAGAGGTAATTATCCAACCAGCCACACCACCTGCTCACACAGGTGAGCAGGTGGTGTGGCTGCAGCAGTTACCCAAAGACAACACAACACCCAGGGAAGGGGGGAGGAGACACAAAACCACAGAATACCTGGCCGCCCGGCACGTAACAACGAGGAGGAGGAGCCCGGCGGAAAGGCCGGCTTGGACGAAGGCGGGCTGTGGAGGCAAAAGGAGAGGTATGAGTCTCATGGGACCCGACCGAGGCCTCAACTTCAAAATAAGGAGTTTTATTTCTTTAACTTCTTAACAAATGCTTCCAACAGAGAAATAAGAATTATGAAACTTCTGTGGCACAGATCTCAATAACTAAAACAGAGACAAGTGCCGATATAAAACTTTATCAAAATAAACTCCAGGAGGAAAACAAAAGACTATAAAAGATTTTAACTTAAATTTCGTTGCTCTCTTTAAACGAGGCGTAACAAAGAAAAACTCTCCGTCTGATGGAGGATCTGAAGAATTAAACGAAGGAACGAGGTCATACAACTCCTCCTATAACTGAGCTGCTGTCAAAGTTACAAACAAGAGTCACTCCAAAAATGGAGGAAACCAAGTCGGCTACAAAATGTTACAGAACTGGAATACTGATCATAACTTTATCCAAAAACAAAACTCTTCAGGGACAAGACAGATTTCAAAGATTCTAATTCACAGGATTTCAAAAGCTTGCGGTTCAGAGGCTGAGTGAAGACTGAAAGTACGACACAGGAGGAAAGACGAAGACTAAATACACATGAGGATCCAAGGGGAACAGGTGGAAACACTCGGGTAATCAGGGGAGAAATCCCTCATACAGCACACTGTGTGGGAAGGTCTGTGATGACTGCAGTTTCCTCTTTCAGAGGTTTGAGACGAGACGTTTCAGTTTCTGCAGACTCCCAAAGAGAAGTGAAAGAAAGGCAGAGGTCCCCTCAGACATTTGAGCAAGCATTAAAGGAGCTTTCCTGAGTATTCAGAGAGTCACCAGCTCTCACTGTGGCTCAAATTCATTTCACTCACATAAGACATAATATTGAAGTCAGGAACAATCGAGCTTTAGAGCATTAAGCAGTGAATCTATTTCCAGGTCCAGAGTGTTCAGTGAAGACTGTCAGCCCATCATCATTTGTTTGTTCCTTTTTTTGATTTGAACTAAATCCAGATCCTTTGAAATATCTGCATCTGGGTGCTGCCTCCACACCGGACCGGACATTAATCACTAAAGTTTATCATGTTAACACGTCTCAGGGTGAAAAGTGTTCTATCATCAGCGTAAATCTGTCTGTAAAGGTTCCTGCTGACGGACATTCAGACAGAACCTGATGAAACCGGTCCCAGCTGATCTGAACATGTTAGTTTGGAACTGATCGGATACATGATCCCAGATATAATATCCCAGAGATTAAAGTTCTTCCTGAAGAAGAGCTCTCTCCATTTTCCTCCTGTGGATGTCCACCACAGTTGTTGTTTTCTCCTCCTTCAGGTTTATTTCCTGTTAGAACAACTTCTTCTTCTGCTGAATTACAGCCTTTAGAATCGTAGTTGGTGGTGAAATATAACATAAAACCAATGTTTATGAACAAATTTAATGAAAATAAAGACAAAACATGAAACATTTTAGGTTTATACTGACAGCAATGACATAATAGTCAAAGTAAATGTTAAAATTACTTCATTTTCCTTTTGTCCGTTCAAACCATCCCAACTTTTTCTAAATTCGGGGGTCAAACTGGGCCTCAGGACGATGTATTTCTTTCTTCTGACCACTCTCCGGTTTTTTTTAGCTAGTTCGAGTGGTGTGAAGCTAAATTCCATCACCCTTCAGATTCTCTGCAGAAGGTGGTCTCTTTGACGCATGCCCAGTAAGCACAGTCCTGGCCTGTCACCAATTTTTCAGGGTGCAGAATTCACCGTGACACTGGTACCGGAAGTGGAAGAAAAGCGGACCAC
Source organism: Leuresthes tenuis (assembly GCF_036924035.1). NCBI lineage: Eukaryota > Metazoa > Chordata > Actinopteri > Atheriniformes > Atherinopsidae > Leuresthes > Leuresthes tenuis. The sequence goes on along the minus strand of NW_027325355.1, from coordinate 35,952,548 downwards.
CGCCTCACAAAGTCTTTTTTAAACAAATGTGGAACATTTTACTCAAACATACACAAAATATGATTTATTCAACTTTTTACAATCTTCTACACATTAATTGGGCACATTTTAAACCCTTCATGTGTTTAATTTGTTTATTTGACTTTTACATTCAGGCTGAGGGTTTAAAGCCGTAAATTTCTTCTTCCGCTTCCGTTAGCTGCTTCCCGGTGACGTGAGTTTTTGGTGTAGCTTCAAAGTTCAACAAAAATAATTAACTCTAAGTTTGTAGAATATTTCTAAATTATCCAAAGAAACAGGATGGAAGCCCTCATGAGGTCAGTTGTTGAAATAAGGCCTAAAATCAGGCTAATAGTTGGACACAAGCTAGCTAAGAGGCGAGCTAGCTTAGCTTAGCTTAGCTTGTTTCCCGTAAGTCACATGAACAACTGGAATATCCAGAAATACCAGAATAACATGCAAAGAAGATGTTATCTGTGTAAAGTTGTGTGAATCAGCTGTATGCCAGATAATCAGCCGATAAAGGTCAACTTTAGAGGTCTGAAGTGCTTTCTTTGCTTAATTTTCTGTGCTTTTAACTTCATACAAACATATTCACAGCTACAGGCAGCAGAAAGTGTTTAAAATAGTCATGATGCCACATATAGTCCATCAGAGGTCATTATTAGTGATTAAAATGTGTCCGAACAGCCTGTAAAAACCATAAATACTGACTTATTGATCCGGTGTGAGCAGAAACTGTCCCATTCTGGATGTTTCTGATGGAAATCTAATGAAATAGTTTGTACCACAGAGGCCCCCGGTAGGTCTGTTCAGTGGAAATAAAGTCTTCATTCCAGCGTTTATCATGTTAAAACTCGTCAGGATGAAAAGGGTTTTATAATCAGTGTAAATCTGTCTGTAAAGGGAACTTCCTGCTGACTCTCTGTCACATATGAACCCAAACAGCAGGTTGATGCTGACCACATTCAGACAGAACCTGATGAAACCGGTCCCAGCTGACCTGAACAGGTTTGTTTGGTGACTGAACACCAGGAAGCAGATTAATATCAGTTCCCTCAGAGCAGTTCTGCTGGAGTTTGGGAGCTCGGCTTCTCTCACTTCCTGTTTCAGCAGAATCTCGTTCAGGTTCTGCACAGCTCAGTTCACTTTCCTCAGAAATGGGTCCAAACTGCTGCCTGAACTCGTGATTTTCTGCAGCTCTTTGAAACCCCAGGAAGAAGTAAAAAGCCCCCCAGGACAGATGTCTGTAGCCTTGTGTCAGACCTTTAATGTGCAGAAAGTGTTTGAGGCTGAAGCTGGAGGACTGAGAGCTGACTCCCTGTTTCCTGTTTGTCTGCAGAGTCTCAGTCTGGATGCTCCTGACCACCTGCTGGACCTCAGGTGAGTCTCTGAATGTGCACACAGGTGTTAAAGCACAGAGCTGAACACACTCCCAGCCACCTGCCCCCTGTCAGTCTCTCTGTTGCAGTCATAGACGTGTATAAAGTTTATATTTATATGGTTGTAACTGGTTCAAAGTGCAACACGGAAGCAGAAAACAAAGAGGCGTGGCCAGCTCTGGAACAGCGGAGTAATGTTCTGTTACTGATTTAAAATGCAGTGAGAGGGCGACTAATGGTGCGTTCAGGTTATACACGAATGTCGGAATTTCTGAGCTCCCAGTCAGAATTTTAATTTTACCATTTGAAAGTGTTGAGTAACTTAAAAGTGTTATAAAGTTAATTATTCAGTACACCAGTGGTACAAGAAAAATAAAGAGAATTTTGGGAGAAAACAAAGTCTTTAGACACAAAACGCGTAAATGAACCGAAACCCAAACACCGAGGACTGTGGGTTACCTGTACTGCCCCCTAATGTTCTCCTGCTGTTCTCCTCCAGCTGCAGCCGGCTGCACCACATTCACCATCACGCTCATCATCATTTGATCTTTATAAGGAAAAATCTGAACATCAGCATGCCGCATACTCCCCAGCATGCCACGTACTCCCCAGCATGCCGCGTACTCCCCAGCATGCCACGTACTCCCCAGCATGCCACGTACTCCCCAGCATGCCGCGTACTCCCCAGCATGCCGCGTACTCCCCAGCATGCCGCGTACTCCCCAGCATGCCGCGTACTCCCCAGCATGCCGCGTACTCCCCAGCATGCCACGTACTCCCCAGCATGCCACGTACTCCCCAGCATGCCACGTACTCCCCAGCATGCCGCGTACTCCCCAGCATGCCGCGTACTCCCCAGCATGCCCCGTACTCCCCAGCATGCCACGTACTCCCCAGCATGCCACGTACTCCCCAGCATGCCACGTACTCCCCAGCATGCCGCGTACTCCCCAGCATGCCACGTACTCCCCAGCATGCCACGTACTCCCCAGCATGCCACGTACTCCCCAGCATGCCGCGTACTCCCCAGCATGCCGCGTACTCCCCAGCATGCCACGTACTCCCCAGCATGCCACGTACTCCCCAGCATGCCACGTACTCCCCAGCATGCCGCGTACTCCCCAGCATGCCGCGTACTCCCCAGCATGCCACGTACTCCCCAGCATGCCGCGTACTCCCCAGCATGCCACGTACTCCCCAGCATGCCGCGTACTCCCCAGCATGCCGCGTACTCCCCAGCATGCCGCGTACTCCCCAGCATGCCGCGTACTCCCCAGCATGCCGCGTACTCCCCTGCATGCCGCGTACTCCCCTGCATGCCGCGTACTCCCCAGCATGCCGCGTACTCCCCAGCATGCCACGTACTCCCCAGCATGCCGCGTACTCCCCAGCATGCCACGTACTCCCCAGCATGCCACGTACTCCCCAGCATGCCGCGTACTCCCCAGCATGCCACGTACTCCCCAGCATGCCACGTACTCCCCATTACGCCGGCTGGTTGGTCCACAGAACCAGAAGCAGGTCCTGGACCCAGTGTTTGACTGTCAGTCTTGTTTCTGTCCCTCAGTGAGCTGCCAGCAGCAGGAAGTTGTTGAAGGTTTTGTTGGAGGGAACGTCATGCTGCCCTGCAGCTACAGTGAGGCTCTGCCAGAGAAGGTCAACGTGTTCTGGAGGGACAAAGACGACAACGGTGTGCTGAACATTGAGAACAACTCCCCAGAAACCACATCCACAAAGCACAAAGGCAGAGTTATCAGCTTCCAGGAGGAGTACAAGAAGGGAAACTTCTCCTTCACCTTGACGAACCTCAGGGTGGACGATGGAGGCGTGTACGAGTGCAACATCGGCACAGAGGACATTTCCTTCAAGGTTACTCTGAAGGTCTCAGGTGAGTTCTGACAGCTTGGACACTGCAGCAGTTTGATTTCATGATAAAGCACCCAGTTCTGAAGGCTTCCAGGGTGATGGAGGAAGGTCCTTCAGGACGGTGTCCGTCTGACGCTTTATGGTGAAAAATCTGAAAAGTTCTTCATCCAGTTTGTGTGGAAAAGCAACTTGTTTGTGTTTTAATGTGAACATCAGCTGCATTAACATGTGAAAAAGTTAGCTCTGGCTGCACATTTTGTCCCTAACCCTGGGGAAATGTGCTGGTTGAACGACCAAAGAGCACAAAATGAAGCACAAAAACAAATCTCAGCCAAACACATGAATTAGTTTTTTTTCATGTTGAAGAGGCCACAAAGTCGCCATCAAAGCCCAGTCAGACGAGGTTTCTAAGAGGAACACAGAGGTCCAGAAGAAGCATCAGCTGAGTTTAAGCAGCTGCTGCAGACCCAGAAGTCTCTCTGTGGATCTGATTCAGGCAGCCGGTGGGGGTCCACGAGGAGAGGAGGGTGACCTGTTGATGCAACAGCAGACGCTCTGTTGGGTTCTGCACCATCTGTGGGGGTTGCACTGCATGCTGGGAGATAACCGGCCTGTAGCAGGAGATGCTGCCCCCTGCTGGACTGCAGCGGTACTGACAGCTGCTCCATCAGCTCTCCTCCATCACTCTGAGCATCGTAACACCTTTCAGAGCAAAGTTTGACCCGGCTGTAGCTGAACTGTTGGCTGATGAACAGATTTTCCTCTGAGCTGCTGATTAAAGCTTTGATCCGTTTGTGTTTTACAGAAGGATCTCCGGCTGATCCTCCATCAGGTGGAGCAGCGGGAACAAAGCTCCATGTGTTTCTCCTCTCTGCTCTCTGCCTGCTGCTCTGCTTCTGAAGCTTCATTCAGGTTTCTCTCTGACTGTAATCATAGCTTCAAACAGCAGGAGGAAGAATCCCAGCCATGTTACAGAGTCCGTTTTCCAGCTCGTGTCTTTATTTCAGGATGTCGTCTCAGTTTGTTTTCTGTTTTTTTACCATGAAGGATAAGAAATGATGTAACTTAGATTTTGTCTGTATTTATGAAGCTGAAAGTATTTATTGTTCTACTCTGGCTTGTAAGAAGGAAATAAAAGGCTGACGAACAGAGCCTGGTCAGGTTTGTCATGTTTACAACTTCAGAGGAAGAATTGATGATGGATTAATGAGGAAATGCAGAAATAAGTCAGTTAAAACTATGTAAACACAACAAATTTAAAAGCCCATTTCCAGGTTGCTTGGCTGTTTTTGCACATCTGTTTTATATTTGATCTGCTGCACTTGGTGGCAATAAAAAGCCTGAACTTCACTTGTGTTTCTGTCTTTGTTGCTTATCTTTTTTTATGCATCTTTGCTTCATGAAGGATCTTATTGGAAGATAAACATCCCAAAAGAAAACATCTAAAGATGAAAATGATCGTCTGAGGTCACCTGCAGGTGTAAAACTCCTTCTTCCTGTTCCTGGGAGCAGATATCAGGGCGTCTGAGGTCACCAGCAGGTGTAAAACTCCTTCTTCCTGCTCCTAGGAGCAGATATCAGGGCGTCTGAGGTCACCAGCAGGTGTAAAACTCCTTCTTCCTGTTCCTGGGAGCAGATATCAGGGCGTCTGAGGTCACCAGCAGGTGTAAAACTCCTTCTTCCTGTTCCTGGGAGCAGATATCAGGGCGTCTGAGGTCACCAGCAGGTGTAAAACTCCTTCTTCCTGCTCCTAGGAGCAGATATCAGGGCGTCTGAGGTCACCTGCAGGTGTAAAACTCCTTCTTCCTGTTCCTGGGAGCAGATATCAGGGCGTCTGAGGTCACCAGCAGGTGTAAAACTCCTTCTTCCTGCTCCTGGGAGCAGATATCAGGGCGTCTGAGGTCACCAGCAGGTGTAAAACTCCTTCTTCCTGCTCCTGGGAGCAGATATCAGGGCGTCTGAGGTCACCAGCAGGTGTAAAACTCCTTCTTCCTGCTCCTGGGAGCAGATATCAGGGCGTCTGAAGTGTAAAACTCCTTCTTCCTGCTCCTGGGAGCAGATATCAGGGCGTCTGAGGTCACCAGCAGGTGTAAAACTCCTTCTTCCTGCTCCTGGGAGCAGATATCAGGGCGTCTGAGGTCACCAGCAGGTGTAAAACTCCTTCTTCCTGTTCCTGGGAGCAGATATCAGGGCGTCTGAGGCCACCAGCAGGTGTAAAACTCCTTCTTCCTGCTCCTGGGAGCAGATATCAGGGCGTCTGAGGTCACCAGCAGGTGTAAAACTCCTTCTTCCTGCTCCTGGGAGCAGATATCAGGGCGTCTGAGGTCACCAGCAGGTGTAAAACTCCTTCTTCCTGTTCCTGGGAGCATATATCAGGGCGTCTGAGGTCACCAGCAGGTGTAAAACTCCTTCTTCCTGCTCCTGGGAGCAAATATCAGGGCGTCTGAGGTCACCAGCAGGTGTAAAACTCCTTCTTCCTGTTCCTGGGAGCAGATATCAGGGCGTCTGAGGTCACCAGCAGGTGTAAAACTCCTTCTTCCTGCTCCTGGGAGCAGATATCAGGGCGTCTGAGCGAGGGAAGAAACCAACAGGAGCAGATCGGTTTGGGTTAAACTGTGGAACCAACATCGAGTTCCTTTTTTTCAGCGAGGAGCTTTCTATCTTTTTGTTATTGTTACTGCAGAACTTCACTTGGTTTTAATGACGACTCAGCTATTTGTTTATATTATAAAGAACTTTTATATATTTTATAACTTTATTTAATGAGTGAATAAACTAATATTTGTTTGGAAAGAGCAGTCTGAGGAGCAGAAAATCAACTTTATTTCTGGATGACTCTGCTTCTAAATTCATGGGTGGTATTCTCTGGGTGATGCAGAGAAACTAGTTCATGCATCATTCATTCATTTGTTACTTCAGGACTACTGTAATTCCATATTCTTGAACAGTTTCCGTTCTTTTCTTCTTCTTGAACAATTTCCGATCTTTTCTTCTTGAACAGTTTCTGTTCTTTTCTTCTTCTTGAACAGTTTCTATTCTTTTCTTCTTCTTGAACAGTTTCTGTTCTTTTCTTCTTCTTGAACAATTTCCGATCTTTTCTTCTTGAACAGTTTCTGTTCTTTTCTTCTTCTTGAACAGTTTCTATTCTTTTTTCGTTTTGAACCGTTTCTGTTCTTTTCTTCTTCTTGAACAGTTTCTGTTCTTTTCTTCTTCTTGAACAGTTTCCGTTCTTTTCTTCTTGAACAGTTTCCGTTCTTTTCTTCTTCTTGAACAATTTCCCATCTTTTCTTCTTCTTGAACAATTTCCGATCTTTTCTTCTTGAACAGTTTCTGTTCTTTTCTTCTTCTTGAACAGTTTCTGTTCTTTTCTGCTTTTTGAACAGTTTCTGTTCTTTTCTTCTTGAACAGTTTCTGTTCTTTTCTGCTTTTTGAACAGTTTCTGTTCTTTTCTTCTTCTTGAACAGTTTCTATTCTTTTTTCGTTTTGAACAGTTTCTGTTCTTTTCTGCTTTTTGAACAGTTTCTGTTCTTTTCTTCTTCTTAACAGTTTCTGTTCTTTTCTACTTCTTTAACAGTTTCCGTTCTTTTCTGCTTTTTGAACAGTTTCTATTCTTTTCTTCTTCTTGAACAGTTTCCATTCTTTTCTTCTTGAACAGTTTCTGTTCTTTTTTGTTCTTGAACAGTTTCCGTTCTTTTCTTCTTCTTGAACAATTTCCCATCTTTTCTTCTTCTTGAACAGTTTCTGTTCTTTTCTTCTTCTTGAACAGTTTCCATTCTTTTCTTCTTCTTGAACAATTTGCGATCTTTTCTTCTTGAACAGTTTCTGTTCTTTTTTGTTCTGGAACAGTTTCTGTTCTTTTCTTCTTCTTGAACAATTTCCCATCTTTTCTTCTTCTTGAACAATTTCCGATCTTTTCTTCTTGAACAGTTTCTGTTCTTTTCTTCTTCTTGAACAGTTTCTGTTCTTTTCTGCCTCTTGAACAGTTTCTATTCTTTTTTCGTTTTGAACAGTTTCTGTTCTTTTCTTCTTCTTGAACAGTTTCTGTTCTTTTCTTCTTCTTGAACAGTTTCCGTTCTTTTCTTCTTGAACAGTTTCTGTTCTTTTTTGTTCTTGAACAGTTTCCGTTCTTTTCTTCTTCTTGAACAATTTCCCATCTTTTCTTCTTCTTGAACAATTTCCGATATTTTCTTCTTGAACAGTTTCTGTTCTTTTCTTCTTCTTGAACAGTTTCTGTTCTTTTCTGCTTTTTGAACAGTTTCTGTTCTTTTCTTCTTGAACAGTTTCTGTTCTTTTCTGCTTTTTGAACAGTTTCTGTTCTTTTCTTCTTCTTGAACAGTTTCTATTCTTTTTTCGTTTTGAACAGTTTCTGTTCTTTTCTGCTTTTTGAACAGTTTCTGCTCTTTTCTTCTTCTTAACAGTTTCTGTTCTTTTCTACTTCTTTAACAGTTTCCGTTCTTTTCTGCTTTTTGAACAGTTTCTGTTCTTTTCTTCTTCTTGAACAGTTTCTGTTCTTTTCTTCTTCTTGAACAGTTTCCATTCTTTTCTTCTTGAACAGTTTCTGTTCTTTTTTGTTCTTGAACAGTTTCCGTTCTTTTCTTCTTCTTGAACAATTTCCGATCTTTTCTTCTTGAACAGTTTCTGTTCTTTTCTGCCTCTTGAACAGTTTCTATTCTTTTTTCGTTTTGAACAGTTTCTGTTCTTTTCTTCTTCTTGAACAGTTTCTGTTCTTTTCTTCTTCTTGAACAGTTTCCGTTCTTTTCTTCTTGAACAGTTTCTGTTCTTTTTTGTTCTTGAACAGTTTCCGTTCTTTTCTTCTTCTTGAACAATTTCCCATCTTTTCTTCTTCTTGAACAATTTCCGATCTTTTCTTCTTGAACAGTTTCTGTTCTTTTCTTCTTCTTGAACAGTTTCTGTTCTTTTCTGCTTTTTGAACAGTTTCTGTTCTTTTCTTCTTGAACAGTTTCTGTTCTTTTCTGCTTTTTGAACAGTTTCTGTTCTTTTCTTCTTCTTGAACAGTTTCTATTCTTTTTTCGTTTTGAACAGTTTCTGTTCTTTTCTGCTTTTTGAACAGTTTCTGTTCTTTTCTTCTTCTTAACAGTTTCTGTTCTTTTCTGCTTTTTGAACAGTTTCTGTTCTTTTCTTCTTCTTAACAGTTTCTGTTCTTTTCTACTTCTTTAACAGTTTCCGTTCTTTTCTGCTTTTTGAACAGTTTCTATTCTTTTCTTCTTCTTGAACAGTTTCTGTTCTTTTCTTCTTCTTGAACAGTTTCCATTCTTTTCTTCTTGAACAGTTTCTGTTCTTTTTTGTTCTTGAACAGTTTCCGTTCTTTTCTTCTTCTTGAACAATTTCCCATCTTTTCTTCTTCTTGAACAGTTTCTGTTCTTTTCTTCTTCTTGAACAGTTTCCATTCTTTTCTTCTTCTTGAACAATTTCCGATCTTTTCTTCTTGAACAGTTTCTGTTCTTTTTTGTTCTTGAACAGTTTCCGTTCTTTTCTTCTTCTTGAACAATTTCCCATCTTTTCTTCTTCTTGAACAATTTCCGATCTTTTCTTCTTGAACAGTTTCTGTTCTTTTCTTCTTCTTGAACAGTTTCTGTTCTTTTCTGCCTCTTGAACAGTTTCTGTTCTTTTCTTCTTCTTGAACAGTTTCCGTTCTTTTCTTCTTGAACAGTTTCTGTTCTTTTTTGTTCTTGAACAGTTTCCGTTCTTTTCTTCTTCTTGAACAATTTCCCATCTTTTCTTCTTCTTGAACAATTTCCGATATTTTCTTCTTGAACAGTTTCTGTTCTTTTCTTCTTCTTGAACAGTTTCTGTTCTTTTCTGCTTTTTGAACAGTTTCTGTTCTTTTCTTCTTGAACAGTTTCTGTTCTTTTCTGCTTTTTGAACAGTTTCTGTTCTTTTCTTCTTCTTGAACAGTTTCTATTCTTTTTTCGTTTTGAACAGTTTCTGTTCTTTTCTGCTTTTTGAACAGTTTCTGCTCTTTTCTTCTTCTTAACAGTTTCTGTTCTTTTCTACTTCTTTAACAGTTTCCGTTCTTTTCTGCTTTTTGAACAGTTTCTGTTCTTTTCTTCTTCTTGAACAGTTTCTGTTCTTTTCTTCTTCTTGAACAGTTTCCATTCTTTTCTTCTTGAACAGTTTCTGTTCTTTTTTGTTCTTGAACAGTTTCCGTTCTTTTCTTCTTCTTGAACAATTTCCGATCTTTTCTTCTTGAACAGTTTCTGTTCTTTTCTGCCTCTTGAACAGTTTCTATTCTTTTTTCGTTTTGAACAGTTTCTGTTCTTTTCTTCTTCTTGAACAGTTTCTGTTCTTTTCTTCTTCTTGAACAGTTTCCGTTCTTTTCTTCTTGAACAGTTTCTGTTCTTTTTTGTTCTTGAACAGTTTCCGTTCTTTTCTTCTTCTTGAACAATTTCCCATCTTTTCTTCTTCTTGAACAATTTCCGATCTTTTCTTCTTGAACAGTTTCTGTTCTTTTCTTCTTCTTGAACAGTTTCTGTTCTTTTCTGCTTTTTGAACAGTTTCTGTTCTTTTCTTCTTGAACAGTTTCTGTTCTTTTCTGCTTTTTGAACAGTTTCTGTTCTTTTCTTCTTCTTGAACAGTTTCTATTCTTTTTTCGTTTTGAACAGTTTCTGTTCTTTTCTGCTTTTTGAACAGTTTCTGTTCTTTTCTTCTTCTTAACAGTTTCTGTTCTTTTCTGCTTTTTGAACAGTTTCTGTTCTTTTCTACTTCTTTAACAGTTTCCGTTCTTTTCTGCTTTTTGAACAGTTTCTATTCTTTTCTTCTTCTTGAACAGTTTCTGTTCTTTTCTTCTTCTTGAACAGTTTCCATTCTTTTCTTCTTGAACAGTTTCTGTTCTTTTTTGTTCTTGAACAGTTTCCGTTCTTTTCTTCTTCTTGAACAATTTCCCATCTTTTCTTCTTCTTGAACAGTTTCTGTTCTTTTCTTCTTCTTGAACAGTTTCCATTCTTTTCTTCTTCTTGAACAATTTCCGATCTTTTCTTCTTGAACAGTTTCTGTTCTTTTTTGTTCTTGAACAGTTTCCGTTCTTTTCTTCTTCTTGAACAATTTCCCATCTTTTCTTCTTCTTGAACAATTTCCGATCTTTTCTTCTTGAACAGTTTCTGTTCTTTTCTTCTTCTTGAACAGTTTCTGTTCTTTTCTGCCTCTTGAACAGTTTCTATTCTTTTTTCGTTTTGAACAGTTTCTGTTCTTTTCTTCTTCTTGAACAGTTTCCGTTCTTTTCTTCTTGAACAGTTTCTGTTCTTTTTTGTTCTTGAACAGTTTCCGTTCTTTTCTTCTTCTTGAACAATTTCCCATCTTTTCTTCTTCTTGAACAATTTCCGATCTTTTCTTCTTGAACAGTTTCTGTTCTTTTCTTCTTCTTGAACAGTTTCTGTTCTTTTCTGCTTTTTGAACAGTTTCTGTTCTTTTCTTCTTGAACAGTTTCTGTTCTTTTCTGCTTTTTGAACAGTTTCTGTTCTTTTCTTCTTCTTGAACAGTTTCTATTCTTTTTTCGTTTTGAACAGTTTCTGTTCTTTTCTGCTTTTTGAACAGTTTCTGTTCTTTTCTTCTTCTTAACAGTTTCTGTTCTTTTCTACTTCTTTAACAGTTTCCGTTCTTTTCTGCTTTTTGAACAGTTTCTGTTCTTTTCTTCTTCTTGAACAGTTTCTGTTCTTTTCTTCTTCTTGAACAGTTTCCATTCTTTTCTTCTTGAACAGTTTCTGTTCTTTTTTGTTCTTGAACAGTTTCCGTTCTTTTCTTCTTCTTGAACAATTTCCCATCTTTTCTTCTTCTTGAACAGTTTCTGTTCTTTTCTTCTTCTTGAACAGTTTCCATTCTTTTCTTCTTCTTGAACAATTTCCGATCTTTTCTTCTTGAACAGTTTCTGTTCTTTTCTTCTTCTTGAACAGTTTCTGTTCTTTTCTTCTTCTTGAACAGTTTCTGTTCTTTTCTTCTTCTTGAACAGTTTCCATTCTTTTCTTCTTCTTGAACAATTTCCGATCTTTTCTTCTTGAACAGTTTCTGTTCTTTTCTTCTTCTTGAACAGTTTCTGTTCTTTTCTTCTTCTTGAACAGTTTCCGTTCTTTTCTTCTTCTTGAACAGTTTCCGTTCTTTTTTGTTCTTGAACAGTTTCCGTTCTTTTCTTCTTCTTGAACAATTTCCCATCTTTTCTTCTTCTTGAACAGTTTCTGTTCTTTTCTTCTTCTTGAACAGTTTCTGTTCTTTTCTTCTTCTTGAACAGTTTCCATTCTTTTCTTCTTCTTGAACAATTTCCGATCTTTTCTTCTTGAACAGTTTCTGTTCTTTTCTGCCTCTTGAACAGTTTATGTTCTTTTCTTCTTCTTGAACAGTTTCTATTCTTTTTTCGTTTTGAACAGTTTCTGTTCTTTTCTTCTTCTTGAACAGTTTCTGTTCTTTTCTTCTTCTTGAACAGTTTCCGTTCTTTTCTTCTTGAACAGTTTCTGTTCTTTTTTGTTCTTGAACAGTTTCCGTTCTTTTCTTCTTCTTGAACAATTTCCCATCTTTTCTTCTTCTTGAACAATTTCCGATCTTTTCTTCTTGAACAGTTTCTGTTCTTTTCTTTTTGAACAGTTTCTGTTCTTTTCTGCTTTTTGAACAGTTTCTGTTCTTTTCTTCTTCTTGAACAGTTTCTATTCTTTTTTCGTTTTGAACAGTTTCTGTTCTTTTCTGCTTTTTGAACAGTTTCTGTTCTTTTCTTCTTCTTAACAGTTTCTGTTCTTTTCTACTTCTTTAACAGTTTCCGTTCTTTTCTGCTTTTTGAACAGTTTCTGTTCTTTTCTTCTTCTTGAACAGTTTCCGTTCTTTTCTTCTTGAACAGTTTCTGTTCTTTTTTGTTCTTGAACAGTTTCCGTTCTTTTCTTCTTCTTGAACAATTTCCCATCTTTTCTTCTTCTTTAACAGTTTCTGTTCTTTTCTTCTTCTTGAACAGTTTCCGTTCTTTTCTTCTTCTTGAACAATTTCCGATCTTTTCTTCTTGAACAGTTTCTGTTCTTTTCTTCTTCTTGAACAGTTTCTGTTCTTTTCTTCTTCTTGAACAGTTTCTGTTCTTTTCTTCTTCTTGAACAGTTTCCGATCTTTTCTTCTTGAACAGTTTCTGTTCTTTTCTTCTTCTTGAACAGTTTCTGTTCTTTTCTTCTTCTTGAACAGTTTCCGTTCTTTTCTTCTTCTTGAACAGTTTCCGTTCTTTTCTTCTTCTTGAACAGTTTCCGTTCTTTTTTGTTCTTGAACAGTTTCCGTTCTTTTCTTCTTCTTGAACAATTTCCCATCTTTTCTTCTTCTTGAACAGTTTCTGTTCTTTTCTTCTTCTTGAACAGTTTCCATTCTTTTCTTCTTCTTGAACAATTTCCGATCTTTTCTTCTTGAACAGTTTCTGTTCTTTTCTGCTTTTTGAACAGTTTCTGTTCTTTTCTTCTTCTTGAACAGTTTCTGTTCTTTTCTCCTTGAACACATCTAAAGACGCCTTCAGTCTGTAACAAGCAGCTAGATCACACCCAGTGGCTGCTTTCAGAACCTCCTCATGGCACTAATACAGAGCTTTAAAGCTAAAGTGACGTGCACAAGTGCATTTCGTCCCATCTAACAGGGAGGGAAGTGTCTGCAACAGTTTCCGTTCTTTTCTTCTTGAACAGTTTCTGTTCTTTTTTGTTCTTGAACAGTTTCTGTTCTTTTTTGTTCTTGAACAGTTTCTGTTCTTTTCTTCTTGAACAGTTTCTATTCTTTTCTGCTTTTTGAACAGTTTCTGTTCTTTTCTTCTTCTTGAACAGTTTCTGTTCTTTTTTGTTCTTGAACAGTTTCTGTTCTTTTTTTCTTGAACAGTTTCTATTCTTTTCTTCTTCTTGAACAGTTTCTGTTCTTTTTTGTTCTTGAACAGTTTCTGTTCTTTTCTTCTTGAACAGTTTCTATTCTTTTTTCGTTTTGAACAGTTTCTGTTCTTTTCTGCTTTTTGAACAGTTTCTGTTCTTTTCTTCTTCTTGAACTGTTTCTGTTCTTTTCTACTTCTTGAACAGTTTCTGTTCTTTTCTACTTCTTTAACAGTTTCTGTTCTTTTCTTCTTCTTGAACAGTTTCTGTTCTTTTCTCCTTGAACACATCTAAAGACGCCTTCAGTCTGTAAAAAGCTACTCGATCACACCCAGTGGCTGCTGTCAGAACCTCCTCATGGCACTAATACAGAGCTTTAAAGCTACAGCATTTGGACCTGTTAGGTGGCGTAGAACAGAACCTTCATCCTGATCCTACAGCTTCCTGAACGGTTCCTGCAGAAGTTTCAGTCACTTTCTGAAAGAACACAACATCTGTCCCACTTTTCTGCTCCACGGGGCCTCAAAACTACATTTTGCAGACACGCCACGGTGTGTGGGTGGGTTGGTGTCTGCAGTTTGTTTTCGTTTGTTTGTGCCATTCAGGCTTTAACCTTCAAGTTTTGTCTGTGCTGAATAAAAAAGATTCATTCCTTTATGTTCAGATTTCTCTTTGACCTGGAATCTTTACATTTTTAGTTTTATATTCGTCCACCAGATGGCGCTATGTTTCACCGTTCAAAGCAACATTTCACACTTTTTGCTATTTTCTGCGGGTAAAAATGCATGAAAATCCGTGTTGCTGCCTGTCATTGATCCATCTCAGAGCCTGATAAAATAAAATAATAAAGTAAATAAAATAATTATCAAATACTCCTTCAAGTGTGTTTTATGGAATTTTTTTGAGAAGACCTGGAATAAAACCTGTAGTTAAAGTTGAAGAATTGTTTGATGGCTGTTGTAGAAACAGCTTTCAGACACAAGATGGAGACACTTGGTTGGGTCAGACAAGCTGAATGATGATGATGGGACCTTTATCTTTACTATGAGTAGCTCTGGAATCAGTTTCAGCCTCAACCTCAACTGCCTCTAAACTTAATACTCCTGTTTTTAACAACTCTTCTGTGTATTTGTTCCTATCTTTGTTTATCAGTAAAAATAAAGTAAAAACCGGTGAAATGATGTGTGAAGCTAACCTCTGCCTCAGACTCCTGCCGCAGGTCTGCTGGTGAACAGGTTTCACTTCCACCCTAACTTGGTACTTTGTGGTTTGTTATCAGTCGTTCCGCTCGGCTTCATCAGCCTGTGAAACAGGAAGTAAAGATCACTTTCTGGACGGCCTCTCATCAGAGCTGAGCTGGCTGCAGACGACTGCTTTAGTGTTTGATGCTGATCATGGATCTGCTGTGGATGATGCTGCTGCTGGTTCTGGTCTGTTCAGAGGCCCAGAACGTGACCGAGGTCAGAGGAGAACTGGGTCAGGATGTCACTTTAACCTGCTCCATCAGGAATAATGACATCCACTGGTTCATGCAGATCCACAGTCAGATCAGAGCGAGGATCGGACGCTATTTTTCTGCTACAACAGTCAGGTTCTCCTCTCCCGATTTTCAAACCAAATATTCGATCCTGAATAAGAGCCTCGTGGTTAAAACCATCTCAGCAGAGGACTGCAGGCTGTACTTCTGTGCTGAGAAGAAAAACGAGGAAATTGTTTTTGTGGACACTTTTGGCCTCACCGCAGGTAAGATGCTCAGCTTCTTACTTTGGAACCAACAGGATGAACTAAACCTACTGAGTAAAAACTGAGCTCACAGCTGAACTCTCTGCAGACAGATGTTTAACAGATGTGTTTCAGTTCTGAACTGTTCTTGGTGAAGTTATGGCCTTCTTGAACAGTTTCCGTTCTTTTTTTTCTTGAACACTTTCATGCTGGCAAACAAAGCAAAGGCCTAACAAAGGAGTGACTGAAGGCAGGGTGAGGATGAGAGAAAGCTTTCTGAGGACTGGACCTTTATAGCCTGGATGCTCTGGGCCCAGGTGCTCAGGCCAAAGGAACCGACCACTCAGGCTCCACTGGATCCTCCTTCAGGTGGACAAACATACAAGTCAATGCTCTGAAGACAATCGGACTTTCTATGGCCTCTGCGCTCACACTGAGACGTGTTCAGATGTGACACAGTTACTTTGTGTTGGACGGCAGCTTGTGTGATTTTTCTGTTCTGCAGGGAAACACCGACATGATGAAGGGTGGAGGCCTCAGGAAACACAGCATGGTGTTATTTTGGACCCTTATCTTGGACCCATTCAGTCCTGATTACCAGCGTCTTCTTCTCAGAGAGCTCCTCACTGAGATAAAAACGTCTGGAAGCATCGTCTTTGGATAGATTCAGATCAGTTAGAGAGAAACTCTGAGTTTATTCTGTTATTTCCTCATATTTATTATTGGTGGTTTCTCCGTTTTAACGACTTCTTGTGTGAATAATTTCTCCATCTAAGGTTGGAGAACTGAGAACATTTTAGTGCTGATGGGCTCTTACAGTCCAAATAACTTTCTTTTTCACAGGATTACAGCTCACTTGGAGATGATCATCAGTAAAGACGTGTTTTGAAATGTTTTTTTCATTCACTGTTTGTTTTCTCTGTGGATCTTTGTCACTTCTCTTCATCCAGATGTTCCTGTTACTCCGTCCAATTATCCAGATGTTCCTGTTACTCCGTCCAGTGACTCGAACCACCAGAATCAGTCCTGCAGCACATGTCGGAGCGAACATGTCGTGTTGAGCTCATTCATTCTGAACGGCGTCCTGGTTTCCGTCTTTACAGGTAAGCGTGCAGCTCGCTCTGAAGCTCTGCAGCCTCTGTGGTCAGCAGCTGCTGCACCATGACTTCCGCTCAGACGCAGGTGTGAACAGGCCTGAACGCATCCTCAGATTTCTCATAAATATTAATCTGCTTATCAGGTGCTTTTAAGATTTGTCCTGCATCAATCAGACATAATTACAGATATTTCTTGTTGCTTAAACTGATCACACCGAAGCCAGTCTCCATCATGCAGAGCAGCTCTCAGACTTAATAGCTCGTAAAAGTAAAAATATCAGGAGTTTATAGACTAACATCCTTCCTCTGGTTAAGCCATTAAAGGTTTTTTTCCATGTTTATGGTTAAGTTTGAATGGTGAGTTGTTAATATTCAGGGAAACTATGAATGAAAGCATTACTGATGGGGCACCACTGGGCACAGACCAAGGCCAGTGTCAAAGGTTTCTTGGTTTAAACATTTAAATCTGGGGCAGAGCAGACATGTAAAGAGGAGATTTTATGGATCTGAGCACCTTCACAACCAGCAGTTATCAGCTTCTCCTTTAAAACAGCACAACAGGACTTAGAGCAGTGACTGAATCAATGATACTTTCATCGAGAACCTGATGAAGGACAATATTTTTACTGAGAGGCGGTCACAAAACACTTTGAAAGAACATAAATGGAACCAAGCAGGCAGTTAACGCTTTGTGCAAAGTAAAGATGTGGAGAAACAGAAATTTGAGTCAAAGCTCTGATCAGAGTAACCAGTCTTTCAGTAAAGTTTGTGTCCAGCTGGATTTCAGGCGAAGTGACTCGGCTGATGATCTGTTGGCAGGTTGGATTTGTGTGAATCTGAGGAGGAAGAACTGCTGCAGCAGCAGGACGAAGCAGCCTCCAGCTTTCACCCCCGAGAACCCAGAGATGTTGGAAAGTCCTCAGGTAAACCCCGTCCCTGCTAATCTTCTCCAATCCACAGCTCCTACTGTAACTGCATGTGATTAATGCTTCACTGACTTCGGGCACATTTCCACATTCAAGCAAGCTCAGGTTACACCGCTGCTCAAGAAACCTTCCCTCCCTCCAACTCATGAACTATCGGCCGGTCTCTCTCCTCCCATTTCTGTTAAAATCATTGAAAAGGTCTTTAAGCAGGTCACTGATTATCTCTCACAGAACAGCCTCCTTGACCCAAACCAATCTGGGTTTAAAAGTGGACACTCCACCGAAACGGCTCTGTTGGCTGTGACAGAAGCCTTAAAAGAAGCCAGAGCAGCAGCTAAGTCCTCTGTACTTATCCTGCTCGACTTATCGGCTGCATTTGACAACCACAGCATCCTTTTGTCCATACTCTCCAGCATCACAGGGAGAGCACACTCCTGGTTTGAATCGTACCTCACTGGTCTGTCCTTCAAAGTATCCTGGCTTGGTCACACTTCTGCAGCGCACCACCTTGCCACAGGGGTCCCCCAAGGCTCAGTACTGGGACCTCTTCTCTTTGCCATATACACCACCTCACTGGGACAGATCAGCCGATCTCATGGCTTCTCACACCAATGTTATGCTGATGATACCCAGCTCTATCTGTCATTCCCACCTGACGACCACACGGTCTCAGCAGGAATCTCAGACTGTCTCTCTGACATATCAACATGGATGAAAGCCCATCACCTCCAACTTAACCTCCCAAAAACTGAACTGCTGGTCTTCCCAGCCAAACCAACCACACACCACAGCATCTGCATCCAAACTGAATCTCTGGCTCCATCAAAGGTAGTTAGAGACTTGGGTGTCCTGATTGATGACCAACTAACCTCCAAAGATCACATTACCTCGGTTACTCGTTCAGCCGCTTTGCATTACTAAACATAAGAAAGATCAGACCATCCCTGACCCAACATGCCCCCCAGCTCCTGCTGCAGGCCATGGTCATCTCCTGCCTTCACTACAGCAACGCTCTCCTAACTGTAACATCTGTCCTTCTTCTAACATCTGTACTCCTGCTGTGTTTCAGTATGAGGAGATCCACCTGCCTCCACCTCCACAACCGTCGGAGTGTGTCTACTACAAAGCTCAGCATCCTCTTCCCCGGCGCTGACAGATCCAGGACAGATGGACCGCAGTAGTTTGATGTTCTGGACAGAAGACGGCTTCATAAGAAAGTGTTTCCTGCTGCACTGCCTGCAGGAAGGTTTCTGGTCTGTAGTTTCCGGACTCACAGAAGGTCTATGAACATCTTTAGATTCGGTTCAGTAAGTTCTGATCCTTCCACGCTCCGTGGCACCAGAACATTTGAACTTTTAGGAGCCGAGAGCCTCTTTGATTGTGACATTTTTGATCGTGTTTGTTCTGGTTTACTTTTGATTTCTCCTTGTTTACAGCACATCAGCTGTTACTGTTTGTTTTTGATGAGTGGAGCTTCAAAAGTATTTATATGATCAAATATTTTATAAAACTGCTCAAACACACATTTACTAAGTTCCTGATTCTGTGTCAGAATACAAAAGGTTGATCAAATATTCTCTGTGTTTCTGGGTTTCTGGGCCATCAGGAGGCTGCTGCAGCTACATTTAGCTGAAAACCAACCGCTTTATTTATCTGCTTCAAACCAGTCAATGGAAACTTCACATTTCTATGCTGTGGCTTTTCACAGCATCTGCTGTGCAAGTGCACGGAAACCCAGCACAATGCCGTATTTGTCTGTGGCTGCAGTGGCTATGGAGTCAGTGTTTCTCAGGCGATGATGTCCACCGGCTCACTGTGAGCCCTTGTACCTTTTACTTATCAAGCCTCTTAACTCCAGGGACCAACCAGTGTTGCGTCGACTGGCTGAAGCTCTGCTGGTTGTATCTGTGTGAAGAAATGTAATCTGAGCAGAGCTCGGTGCTGACGCCTCACCCCCATTAAACCCACTGAAATGACTTAAACTTCATCCAGTGGTGGAGGCAGTGAAACATCTTGGTGTTTGTCTCATATAAACCCAGATAAATCTGTACAGATGGCTGTGGGTCCAGCTCTCCGTCACACTTTCACACCATAAAAAGGTAGAAATCACAAAACTGGTGAGAAAAATGAGAATTTAAAGCAAACTCGTTCATTATTTTAAATGCTGAACTCTGAACACGGATGAGTTGACTCTGGGGCGGTTCTTGTGAAACGGGAAGTCTGCAGAACCATTTCTGTGTGAGCAGTAAACACGATGTGGGTAACAGTGGTTTTTCAAACAGCATGAGTTTGAAAAAGCTGAGTCATCTTCCCTCATCACAAAGACCATTTAAACCATCCAATCACCAAAACGTTCAGCTAATTCTGTTACTTTTTCATGTTCTTATGCATTTTCTAAAGATTCTGCAGCACCGAGTGTTGAGCTCGTGCATGATCACATCCACTGTTAGCACGTTAGCAACTTTTAAAGACTTCAGACTGCAGGGTGCATCCATCCACTCTTTGCTTTAATCTACACAAACAGCTCAACTTTTAAACCAGAGAAATGATGATATCTCAAAGAAAGAACGAGCATCAAGCAGCCAAATGGATGGGAAAGTCTCACAGAAGTCCTCGTAGCTCACAGCTAACTTTCTTAAATTAAAGGTTCACCAACAAAGGTCTTAAATGTTGAAGCAAGGCCTGTTCGCTGCTGTTCAGAAGATTATTTTAAGGTTCCTCCAGCAGTTTCACAGCAGCAGCTTCTTCTCCTGTTAGATTGTAATCTTAATGTGATGAAGGTGGTTCTTAGTTGCAGCTGCAGGCATCAGCGACACATCTGTGTTGGTCAGTGCTTCACAGGGTGAGGGTTGGTCCAAATCACAATGTTCTGAATCAGGAAACGCTGCTTGTGACATAAAACTCAACCTTCTGTTGAAGCAGATCTGTGAGAAACTCTTTGTAAAGGACATTAAAACACTTCTCCTGTACAGTGACTGTTGCAGTTAAATCCTACAGATGTGTCCCTGTTCACTTTCAGCTGCGATTTCCAGATAAAACCTCGAGTTCACACCTCTGCAGAAACATCCCACAGCAGCTGGAACAGAGCAACATGCAGGTTAGTTTGAGGACAGGGGATTTTTGTGTCTCTGCAGGAGATCCTCCCACCTTCTGACCACACTGCAGCATGTGTCGTGACACCCTCCCCCCTTAGTGCAGCTGAAAGCCAAACTGTTAAAATCTCTGTCTGATCTGACTTTGCTCCATTTCTTCAAGTCTGAGGTTTTATTTCATCATGTAACACAAAACCATGTTCAGTCACTTTATTTGCAGATGACACCCCTCTGTGGCCGGGTGTTTAACACTGAGGCTGAAGGGTTCGACTGTTTTAGAGCCGGGTGTTTAACACTTAGGCTGAAGGGTTCGGCTGTTTTAGTGCCGGGTGTTTAACACTGAGGCAGAAGGGTTCGGCTGTTTTAGTGCCGGATGTTTAACGCAGAGGCAGAAGGGTTCGGCTGTTCTAGTGCCGGGTGTTTAACACCGAGGCAGAAGGGTTCGGCTGTTTTAGTGCCGGATGTTTAACGCAGAGGCAGAAGGGTTCGGCTGTTTTAGTGCCGGGTGTTTAACACCGAGGCAGAAGGGTTCGGCTGTTTTAGTGCCGGGTGTTTAACACCGAGGCTGAAGGGTTCGGCTGTTTTAGTGCCGGGTGTTTAACACCGAGGCTGAAGGGTTCGGCTGTTTTAGTGCCGGGTGTTTAACACCGAGGCAGAAGGGTTCGGCTGTTTTAGTGCCGGGTGTTTAACACCGAGGCAGAAGGGTTCGGCTGTTTTAGTGCCGGGTGTTTAACACCGAGGCAGAAGGGTTCGGCTGTTTTAGTGCCGGGTGTTTAACACCGAGGCAGAAGGGTTCGACTGGTTTAGTGCCGGGTGTTTAACACTGAGGCAGAAGGGTTTGGCTGTTTTAGTGCCGGGTGTTTAACGCCGAGGCTGAAGGGTTCGACTGTTTTAGTGCCGGGTGTTTAACGCCGAGGCTGAAGGGTTCGGCTGTTTTAGTGCCGGGTGTTTAACGCCGAGGCTGAAGGGTTCGGCTGTTTTAGTGCCGGGTGTTTAACACCGAGGCAGAAGGGTTTGGCTGTTTTAGTGCCGGGTGTTTAACGCCGAGGCTGAAGGGTTTGACTGTTTTAGTGCCGGGTGTTTAACACCGAGGCTGAAGGGTTCGGCTGTTTTAGAGCCGGGTGTTTAACGCCGAGGCAGAAGGGTTTGACTGTTTTAGTGCCGGGTGTTTAACACTGAGGCTGAAGGGTTCGGCTGTTTTAGTGCCGGGTGTTTAACGCCGAGGCAGAAGGGTTCGGCTGTTTTAGTGCCGGGTGTTTAACACCGAGGCAGAAGGGTTCGGCTGTTTTAGTGCCGGGTGTTTAACACCGAGGCAGAAGGGTTCGACTGTTTAACACCGAGGCAGAAGGGTTCGACTGGTTTAGTGCCGGGTGTTTAACACCGAGGCAGAAGGGTTCGACTGTTTAACACCGAGGCAGAAGGGTTCGACTGGTTTAGTGCCGGGTGTTTAACACCGAGGCAGAAGGGTTCGGCTGTTTTAGTGCCGGGTGTTTAACACTGAGGCAGAAGGGTTTGACTGTTTTAGAGCCGGGTGTTTAACACCGAGGCAGAAGGGTTCGACTGTTTTAGTGCCGGGTGTTTAACACCGAGGCAGAAGGGTTTGACTGTTTTAGAGCCGGGTGTTTAACACCGAGGCAGAAGGGTTCGACTGTTTAACACCGAGGCAGAAGGGTTCGACTGGTTTAGTGCCGGGTGTTTAACACCGAGGCAGAAGGGTTCGGCTGTTTTAGTGCCGGGTGTTTAACACCGAGGCAGAAGGGTTCGGCTGTTTTAGTGCCGGGTGTTTAACACCGAGGCAGAAGGGTTCGACTGTTTTAGTGCCGGGTGTTTAACACCGAGGCAGAAGGGTTTGACTGTTTTAGAGCCGGGTGTTTAACACCGAGGCAGAAGGGTTCGGCTGTTTTAGTGCCGGGTGTTTAACACCGAGGCAGAAGGGTTCGGCTGTTTTAGAGCCGGGTGTTTAACACTGAGGCAGAAGGGTTCGGCTGTTTTAGAGCCGGGTGTTTAACACTGAGGCAGAAGGGTTCGGCTGTTTTAGTGCCGGGTGTTTAACACCGAGGCAGAAGGGTTCGGCTGTTTTAGAGCCGGGTGTTTAACACTGAGGCAGAAGGGTTCGGCTGTTTTAGAGCCGGGTGTTTAACACTGAGGCAGAAGGGTTCGGCTGTTTTAGTGCCGGGTGTTTAACACCGAGGCAGAAGGGTTTGACTGTTTTAGTGCCGGGTGTTTAACACTGAGGCAGAAGGGTTTGACTGTTTTAGAGCCGGGTGTTTAACACTGAGGCAGAAGGGTTCGGCTGTTTTAGTGCCGGGTGTTTAACACCGAGGCAGAAGGGTTCGGCTGCTTTAGTGCCGGGTGTTTAACACCGAGGCAGAAGGGTTCGGCTGTTTTAGAGCCGGGTGTTTAACACTGAGGCTGAAGGGTTCGGCTGTTTTAGAGCCGGGTGTTTAACACCGAGGCTGAAGGGTTCAGCTGTTTTAGAGCCGGGTGTTTAACACTGAGGCTGAAGGGTTCGGCTGTTTTAGAGCCGGGTGTTTAACACTGAGGCTGAAGGGTTCGGCTGCTTTAGTGCCGGGTGTTTAACGCCGAGGCAGAAGGGTTCGGCTGTTTTAGTGCCGGGTGTTTAACGCCGAGGCAGAAGGGTTCGACTGTTTTAGTGCCGGGTGTTTAACACCGAGGCAGAAGGGTTCGGCTGCTTTAGTGCCGGGTGTTTAACACCGAAGCTGAAGGGCACTGGTTTAGTGCCGGGTGTTTAACACCGAGGCTGAAGGGTTCGGCTGGTTTAGAGCCGGGTGTTTAACACCGAGGCTGAAGGGTTCGACTGTTTTAGTGCCGGGTGTTTAACACCGAGGCAGAAGGGTTCGGCTGTTTTAGTGCCGGGTGTTTAACACTGAGGCAGAAGGGTTCGGCTGTTTTAGTGCCGGGTGTTTAACACCGAGGCAGAAGGGTTCGGCTGTTTTAGAGCCGGGTGTTTAACACCGAGGCAGAAGGGTTCGGCTGCTTTAGTGCCGGGTGTTTAACACCGAGGCAGAAGGGTTCGGCTGTTTTAGAGCCGGGTATTTAACACCGAGGCTGAAGGGTTCGGCTGCTTTAGTGCCGGGTGTTTAACGCCGAGGCAGAAGGGTTCGGCTGGTTTAGTGCCGGGTGTTTAACACCGAGGCAGAAGGGTTCGGCTGTTTTAGTGCCGGGTGTTTAACACCGAGGCTGAAGGGTTCGACTGGTTTAGTGCCGGGTGTTTAACACTGAGGCTGAAGGGTTTGACTGTTTTAGTGCCGGGTGTTTAACACCGAGGCTGAAGGGTTTGACTGGTTTAGTGCCGGGTGTTTAACACCGAGGCAGAAGGGTTCGACTGTTTTAGTGCCGGGTGTTTAACACCGAGGCAGAAGGGTTCGGCTGTTTTAGTGCCGGGTGTTTAACACTGAGGCTGAAGGGTTCGGCTGTTTTAGTCCCGGGTGTTTAACACAGAGGCAGAAGGGTTCGGCTGTTTTAGTGCCGGGTGTTTAACACCGAGGCTGAAGGGTTTGACTGGTTTAGTGCCGGGTGTTTAACACCGAGGCGGAAGGGTTCGGCTGTTTTAGTGCCGGGTGTTTAACACCGAGGCAGAAGGGTTCGACTGTTTTAGTGCCGGGTGTTTAACACCGAGGCAGAAGGGTTCGGCTGCTTTAGTGCCGGGTGTTTAACACTGAGGCTGAAGGGTTCGGCTGTTTAACACCGAGGCAGAAGGGTTCGACTGTTTTAGTGCCGGGTGTTTAACACCGAGGCAGAAGGGTTCGACTGTTTTAGTGCCGGGTGTTTAACACCGAGGCAGAAGGGTTCGACTGTTTTAGTGCCGGGTGTTTAACACTGAGGCAGAAGGGTTCGACTGCTTTAGTGCCGGGTGTTTAACACCGAGGCAGAAGGGTTCGGCTGTTTAACACCGAGGCTGAAGGGTTTGACTGGTTTAGTGCCGGGTGTTTAACACTTAGGCAGAAGGGTTCGGCTGTTTTAGTGCCGGGTGTTTAACGCTGAGGCAGAAGGGTTCGGCTGCTTTAGTGGCAGCAGAAGAGCTTCCAGAAGGTCAAAAAGGTTATAAATGTTGTAGTACCAGCAGTATAAACGCATGCTGTGTCTGAAGAATAAACATTTGGTTCCTCAGATTAAAAGCAGCATTTGATTAAATGACCTCCAAATCAGAGAAAAGTTTGCAGAGTTTAGGAAGAGAGGCTCCTTTGTTGTTTGTTCGGTGAAGTTTTAACCACAGACGTCTGTGTTAATCTCAGTGATCTGTCTTCTCAAGAAAGGCAACCACTTCCTCTTTTCACTCTGCAGGCTGAACGAGGCAAAAGGTGGCCACAAACAGGCTCTGCTCAGCTGCTTTACACCAGGTTTACGTTCGTTTCCACTGCAGGTATCCATTTAAGTAGGTTTTCCTGTAGTTTGCTTGAGTTAAGTCACAGAAAATGAAGTCTAAATGTCCCTGAAAGCGCTGTTTTCGTGCTGTGAAGCAGCGGATCTGTCATCATCCTCATCGTGTGGCAACACTTCCACCCCTCTGAGGTCAGAGCCGTTAACATATAAATAGAGAAAATAATGTGGAATCTGAAGTGTTGTGTCTGCTGTGATCAGGTCACATGCTCAGGCTGACGGACACGATCATTTCCCCCGAAGCCTTTAACAGCTTCATGAAGCAAGAGTTCCTCTCAGATATTCAGGACTTACTGACTGTAACCAGCCGGCTCTGGATCCTGAAACTAAAACCAAGCTAGAATCAGCGTGTTTAAACGTAAAATTATCACATAAAACAACGCTCAGAAAGAAAGTACACCCTTCAGTTCTGAAGTTTTATGTATCAGGACATAATAAACATCGTCTGCTCACATCACACTGTCCCATTACTTATGGAACACAGACTGAGAGAAAACACAGAAGCAGTGAGTGAGAAACTAAGTGAACCCCTGATCCAGCAGCTTCAGCAGCAGTGAGTGTAAAACTAAGTGAACCCTGATCCAGCAGCTTCAGCAGCAGTGTGTAAAACTAAGTGAACCCCTGATCCAGCAGCTTCAGCAGCAGTGAGAGTGAAACTAAGTGAACCCCTGATCCAGCAGCTTCAGCAGCAGTGAGTGTAAAACTAAGTGAACCCCTGATCCAGCAGCTTCAGCAGCAGTGAGTGAGAAACTAAGTGAACCCCTGATCCAGCAGCTTCAGCAGCAGTGAGTGTGAAACTAAGTGAACCCCTGATCCAGCAGCTTCAGCAGCAGTGTGTAAAACTAAGTGAACCCCTGATCCAGCAGCTTCAGCAGCAGTGAGAGTGAAACTAAGTGAACCCCTGATCCAGCAGCTTCAGCAGCAGTGTGTAAAACTAAGTGAACCCCTGATCCAGCAGCTTCAGCAGCAGTGAGTGAGAAACTAAGTGAACCCCTGATCCAGCAGCTTCAGCAGCAGTGAGTGAGAAACTAAGTGAACCCCTGATCCAGCAGCTTCAGCAGCAGTGAGTGAGAAACTAAGTGAACCCCTGATCCAGCAGCTTCAGCAGCAGTGAGTGTGAAACTAAGTGAACCCCTGATCCAGCAGCTTCAGCAGCAGTCAGCTGCAGTGATGGTTTCCTGTGGGACGTTATCAGTCTCTCTCATGGTTGTGGAGGAATCTCGGCCACTCAGGACATTGTTCCAGAAGTCTTGAGCTTTGTTCAGATGCAGCTTTGCAAACCTAAGCTGTGCTGCCATGTTCTTTTTAGAGAGAAGAGGCTTTCTCCTGCAGCCCTTCCAAACAAGCCATCCTTGTTCAGTCTTTTTCTAACTGTGCTGCCATGACCTTTAACCTTTAACATGCTAACTGAGGCCTGTAGAGTCTGAGATGTAGCTCTGGGCTTTTTCACCTTGGGGTGACCTTTAACCTTTAACATGCTAACTGAGGCCTGTAGAGTCTGAGATGTAGCTCTGGGCTTCTTCACCTTGGGGTGACCTTTAACCTTTAACATGCTAACTGAGGCCTGTAGAGTCTGAGATGTAGCTCTGGGCTTCTTCACCTTGGGGTGAACTTTAACCTTTAACATGCTAACTGAGGCCTGGAGAGTCTGAGATGTAGCTCTGGGCTTTTTCACCTTGGGGTGACCTTTAACCTTTAACATGCTAACTGAGGCCTGGAGAGTCTGAGATGTATGACCTTTAACCTTTAGCATGCTAACTGAGGCCTGTAGAGTCTGAGATGTAGCTCTGGGCTTTTTCACCTCGAGGTGACCTTTAACCTTTAGCATGCTAACTGAGGCCTGTAGAGTCTGAGATGTAGCTCTGGGCTTTTTCACCTCGAGGTGACCTTTAACCTTTAGCATGCTAACTGAGGCCTGTAGAGTCTGAGATGTAGCTCTGGGCTTTTTCACCTCGAGGTGACCTTTAACCTTTAACATGCTAACTGAGGCCTGTAGAGTCTGAGATGTAGCTCTGGGCTTTTTCACCTTGGGGTGACCTTTAACCTTTAACATGCTAACTGAGGCCTGTAGAGTCTGAGATGTAGCTCTGGGCTTTTTCACCTCGAGGTGACCTTTAACCTTTAACATGCTAACTGAGGCCCGTAGAGTCTGAGATGTAGCTCTGGGCTTTTTCACCTTGGGGTGACCTTTAACATGCTAACTGAGGCCTGTAGAGTCTGAGATGTAGCTCTGGGCTTTTTCACCTTGGGGTGACCTTTAACCTTTAACATGCTAACTGAGGCCTGTAGAGTCTGAGATGTAGCTCTGGGCTTTTTCACCTTGGGGTGACCTTTAACCTTTAACATGCTAACTGAGGCCTGTAGAGTCTGAGATGTAGCTCTGGGCTTTTTCACCTTGGGGTGACCTTTAACCTTTAACATGCTAACTGAGGCCCGTAGAGTCTGAGATGTAGCTCTGGGCTTCTTCACCTTGGGGTGACCTTTAACCTTTAACATGCTAACTGAGGCCTGTAGAGTCTGAGATGTAGCTCTGGGCTTTTTCACCTTGGGGTGACCTTTAACCTTTAACATGCTAACTGAGGCCTGTAGAGTCTGAGATGTAGCTCTGGGCTTTTTCACCTTGGGGTGACCTTTAACCTTTAGCATGCTAACTGAGGCCTGTAGAGTCTGAGATGTAGCTCTGGGCTTTTTCACCTTGGGGTGACCTTTAACCTTTAACATGCTAACTGAGGCCTGTAGAGTCTGAGATGTAGCTCTGGGCTTCTTCACCTTGGGGTGACCTTTAACCTTTAGCATGCTAACTGAGGCCTGTAGAGTCTGAGATGTAGCTCTGGGCGTTTTCACTTTGGGGTGACCTTTAACCTTTAACATGCTAACTGAGGCCTGTAGAGTCTGAGATGTAGCTCTGGGCTTTTTCACCTTGGGGTGACCTTTAACCTTTAGCATGCTAACTGAGGCCTGTAGAGTCTGAGATGTAGCTCTGGGCTTCTTCACCTTGGGGTGACCTTTAACCTTTAGCATGCTAACTGAGGCCTGTAGAGTCTGAGATGTAGCTCTGGGCTTCTTCACCTTGGGGTGACCTTTAACCTTTAACATGCTAACTGAGGCCTGTAGAGTCTGAGATGTAGCTCTGGGCTTCTTCACCTTGGGGTGACCTTTAACCTTTAACATGCTAACTGAGGCCTGGAGAGTCTGAGATGTAGCTCTGGGCTTCTTCACCTTGGGGTGACCTTGCTGGGACGTCCACTCCTGGGAAGATTGACAGCTGTCCTGAATGTTTTCCACTTGTGAATAATCTTTCTCTCTGTAGAATGATGGACTCCAGATAGTCTGGAAATGGCCTTATAACCCTTCCCAGACTGATGGGCAGCAGCAGCTGCTTCTCTGAGATCATTGCTGGTGTCTTTCCTCCTTGGCATCGTGTTAAACTGACAGAACTCCTGCTTTTATAGAGCTGCTCACACTGACTGAGGATCAGTTAATCAGAGCATTGATCAGTTAATCAGAGCATTGATCAGTTAATCAGAGCATTGATCAGCAGCTCCTGGCTGCTTCTTACTGTGGAAGGTCACATGTCATGTGTTGTTAACACTTGATCTGCAGTCATGGAGGACGTTGTATCTTATTAAAATGTAATTATTTACTCATTAACTTCAACTTATTTAGACAAAACCACCATAATTCTTCTTCTACCTGTGTGATATGTCTGTAAAAACAGCGTAACAGCAGAAGAAGAAGTTCCTGGTTCTAATACGGTCCTGTAACTGCATGCAGTACCAGGTGTTTCCACTTAGAGGTGCTGTGGTGTTAGAAACTGAAGCTCACAGCACAGTGTTGAGGCAACATATTGTTCAACCACCTTGATCAACATCTGGCTCAGCTGGAGAACCAGAGAACGAAGAGAAATGATGGCATGGAAGGACCGAGCTGCACTGGAAGCATTTTTACCGAACTGACTTTGTTCCAATTCTTCTTCAGATGTTTCACAGAAAAAGATTAAAAATAGCAGAAATATCACATCTCTTGTAAACTTATCTGAAACCGTAAAGTTCTGACTTAAAAAATGAAATAAACACATAAATGTAATGATTTCAGTAAATATTCAGCATTTCACAGTCGGACGGCTTTCTGGATTTAAAAATAAAATCACATGAACTGCTGCTCCAGAGGAAAATGTGAATGTTGCCAAACGCAAACACCTCAGAGGCAGTTTCTTCTTCTCAAGACATTGATATTACCTGTTAATGGGCTGGTAGAGGTGGGGTGTTTATGGAAGTAAACGCACAGCAGCCAGCATGAAGAGAGGCGCTAAGATCTCACATTTCCCATGATGATCAGTGGAAGAAAGGTCAAAACTCCCTCCTCTTTTCTCTCAACTTGCTCATCCCACATCCTTAATGTCTTGTTCTGTAAATTAGGGGCTTTGAAAAGCTCAAACAGCTGCTCCCCCATGTAAGCAACTTCCCGTTGTCATGGTAATTCATCATCACAGATGTTAAAAAGTACCAGAATTACCAGGATAGTTTCCTCATTAAAACCGCCTCATTTGAATATCTTAAGATACAAAGACTATATAACCATAAATATGTTAATAAACTGCTCCGAGGGTGATGACAAATATGCAGAGTTACCCAATCACATGAGTGGTGATTACAGGAAGAGAAAGGAGCCTCTGGCCAGAGGCAACAGATATTTCAAAAGGTTTGTGAAGTGAGTTGGCTTAAAGTAACACGAGAAGATTTCAGGTTCGGGGGGTAACACCACTGCCATAAAAACAAATCTCTGCTGAACCCAGAACACGCACAGCCACATGTTGAAGAGGTCACAAAGACGCCTTCAAATCGTAAAGCAGAACTATGTGGTGCAGAAACCAAAGTCTCAAAGGTCAAAGTAGTCCTAAACGAGTCAGAAACACATAGTTTAAAGGTTCACAAACTTCAAGAGTGCTGCTTTAAATAATGTAGAGCACAAATAATTCATTCGATTAATTATGTTTAATTCTTTTATCATTTCTTTTTTGTTCAAGAGCAACGAAGCTCCATTTATTTAGTGCAAAAACACAAAGACCTGAAAATCAGCCCCAGCGTGAGTTCTTCTTTCAAAAAGGATCGATTTTATGAAAAGAAAACACTTCCAAGAAGTCTCCTGGTTTTATTTTGAAGTCTCGCACCGGAAACGCGATTGATAATTTAGTGTAATTTGACACTGACACTGAGAGTGGGGCGCGCGAACGGCAGAGAAAGAGAAGAAGAGAGGAAGGCAGGAAAAAAGGAAAAGAGGAGCGCAGCGGGAGGAGGAAAAGCAGGATAAACCCAGCAGGCAGACGGCTGGACC
The DNA here is from genome assembly GCF_036924035.1 of Leuresthes tenuis. Classification (NCBI taxonomy): domain Eukaryota; kingdom Metazoa; phylum Chordata; class Actinopteri; order Atheriniformes; family Atherinopsidae; genus Leuresthes; species Leuresthes tenuis. The sequence continues at coordinate 35,922,910 of NW_027325355.1, read as the reverse complement.
AAGAAGAAAGAAAAGGAAGCGGGAATAAGCCGCCAGATGCGCGTGCGGCACCCTGAGGAATGTTCCCGCTCGTGGAGGAAATGTTGTGTTTTTTTGCTTTTCTGTTTTGAGGCTGAAATTGTTTGAATGCGATTCGCTGCTGCTGACGGGACTCCACGGAGGCAACACGCGCGCGCACAACACACACTCAGAGTTCAGCCCTGTGCCGGACTGCACGTGCACGCGTGTGAGTGTGTGCGCGTGTCCAGGTGTGAGTGTTTCCGCCTCCAGTTTTCGTCCGCGGCGGTTTCTTGTTAATTTGGCGGTTTTCCAACGGAGTTCTCCCGGCGCGCGGTGCACGTGCTCCGTGCGTCGCCGTTATATCGAGGAGTTCGTGCAATAATTTGTAAGCGGACCGGACCAAAACGGTGTGTCGCGTGTGCACGTACGCGTCCACGCCACCGTCCTGCTGCACGCGGCGGATCGATAAGGATGGATTTATTTCTGTTGATGGTTTTGACCTGATGGATTTAAATCTGGAGAAATAAAAGTGGACCGTTAGAAACTGGATTTAACTCAGCTGGAAAAGAAGGAGGTCAGTTTTAAACGTGTTTTAAATTCAGTTAAATGTCAAATAACATTTATTTTTACTTTAATTGTGATTCTTTTATTTTTGTACTTTGAACCTTTTTTTATTTTGGAAATATGTAATTATGACTTTACTTCCACTCGTTTTCCGTCTTTTATATTAAAACTGATCCCAAATGATTGAAATATTCCACTGACAGATGATATTTTTTCTTACATTTACCAACAGTTTGAATCAAAGTCTTGATTCAGTCCTAATTTCTGTTGTTTCCAGGAAAAGACTAAAAATGTTCAAACATAAACCCAGAATCTGAGGCAGAAACAGAGTTTTTCTCAGTTCTCAGCAGCTTTAAAGTGAATCTCTGGTCTGAGCTCCTTTATTCTCCAACACAGCCTGAACCCTCTGAGACAAGCTTTCTGTCATTTCTTTAAGGAGTCTTCAGGAATAGTTCTCCAGGCTTCTTGAAGGACATCCCAAAGCTCTTCTTTGGATGTGGGCTGCCTTTTGTTCCGTTCTCTGTCAGATGATCCCACACTGCTTCAATAATGTTGAGGTCCGGGCTCTGGGGAGGATTCATCCCTCCATAAGACCTGTTGCCACTGATTTTCAGTCCACTTCTTGTGTCATTTGGCACAGCTCAGCCTTTTCTCCCTGTTTCCCTTCCTTAAGAACGGCTTCTTGACAGCCACCCTTCCATGGAGACCATTTCTGATGAGGCTTGGGCCAACAGTAGATGGATCAGCTGAAGGTCCAGATGCATCTCTCAGGTCCTGTCAGGTCACAGCTGGATTTTTTCCTCTTTCTTAAGGACATCACTTTCAGATCCTGTTCATCTGCTGGAGATAGTTTTTTAGGCCTGACACTTCTTCTTTTGTCCTCCACTTGTCCAGTTTCCTCAAATGTTTTAAGGACACACTGCACACCATGCTGAGATATGCCAAGTTTTCAGCTAATAGCTCTTTGGGAATCACCTTGTTGCTGCAGAAATCCTATTTTCTGTCTGTCAAACTGTGTTTTCTTTGCTGTTTTTCATAGATGCAGCTAAAGAAATGGGAACAAATGATGTGTCTTTGTGACAGGCTGCTGGTAACAAAGTGCCTAAAGATCCAGTTTAAAACGGCTTCTTTGCTAAGTTGTCTGTTCTGTGTCGACACAACACTGGTTCATCCCTTGAGTTAGGAGCCTTTTTTCTGCCTGAAGGGTTCAGAGGTCAGAGTTCAGTGGCTGAACAAAGAAAAAACACTGAAAATGCTCAGGAACAAGGACTGAAGATGAGGGAAAAAGCTCTTACTGTGGTTAGAAGGTGACTCCAGTACCCAATACTGCCAGCACTCCCTACTGAATTCCTCGGGGAGCATTTTATGGCTCATAAGCCTTCTCCAAGTCCACAAACACATGATGGTTAAACTCATGATCCCTCAGTTACTCTGTGAGGGTAAAGATCAGCTCCTGTTACACGATCTGGGAGAAAACCAGACTGTTCCTCATGAATCTGAGGTTCGACAGCCGGTCGGAGCCTTCTCTCCCTGGAATAAACTTTCCCAGGGAGGCTGAGTAGGGTGAGCCCCATAGATGGAACACATCCCCCCTTTAAAGATGGGAACCACCCCGATCTGCCTCCCCACAGGTTAAATTAGAGGAGTCATCCAAGCCCAGCACCATCAGCATCTCAGGGATTATCTTACTGCCTTTTTAACTTCCTCGGACACCTCGGCCAAAGTGATGGTCAAGCCCCCCCCACGACTCTCCCTTCTCTGTGGACATTTCTTTCCCTTCACTGCCCAACAGTATCCTCAGTTTGAGTCAGCAGTAGGCAGGTAGGGTAACGGGGTCTGGCCTGAGGACCCCTACTTTCATGCAGGGGGCTTGAACCCAGGTCTCCCACATGAAAGGTGGCAATGATACCACTACACTACAGCCCCGATGGTTTGCCAGAACAAATGTTATGTATGCATGCCGATATGTGGCATTGAAAGCTGTGATTGAGTTTCTAATCTGCTTCGTCCTTTGGGGAGTTGAGGTGAAGCTTTGGCATCATTTGCTTGATGGTCCTCTGATTGGCAGCAACCAGGTGTTTTTCATCCTTCCCTGATGGAAAATGTGCAGTTTTTCTTACATTTGTCATGTTTCTGAAACATTTTAGTGAACAGAAGTTGATAATATGCTCTTCGTGCAGAGGGGGGTGGTTGGACCCTCACCCTCACCCACAGCCATCTTATGCACGCCATGAACTCTTTTCCCAGTCCCATCTCGCAGCAGCAGCCTTTTTTAGGGCCTCGATGGCGGAAGACACCGGTGGGAGAACCTGGCAGGAGAGCCGGGGTTCAGGGTCCAGAAAGCTCAGCGTTTATTTAACAAAGAGTTCATGAAAAAGAGTTGACCAAAAACTGCGAGTCGATGGGCAGCACGTGCACAGGGAACCACGTGCACAGCACGTGCACGTGGTTCCCTGTGCTTATGAGGACCTTCCTCTTTAAACTGGGTTCAGTCACTTTGGTAAAACATGTTCACACAAGCATAGACACACACACAGACACGGCCGTCCTTCAGCAGCGTGGCGATAAGACGTGTTGAAATCCCAGCTCGCTGACAGCCACTCTGTCTGTGTGTGTCTGTGTGCAGCAGAATATGTTGAAAACCACACACCAAAGTCCACAAAATCTGACCTGAAAGGAAAAACCCTGAAACTCGTCCAGCTGCTGGATTCAGCCTCAGTGTTCCAGGACCTGAAACAGCAACCTGACTGCGTCTGAACTGCAGAAACGGATTAAAGTCCGTCTTTGTGCCTTTAAGGCAAGTTTCACTGATTGGTTTCAGTTCAGTGGAATAAAAGAGTAGCAGAGAGGAAGCTGTGGGGGAAATCCACAGAGATCGCCTTGAAAGGACCCTGGTGGTGTTTGTAGTTTGGCAAAAGCGCTGCAGGATTATGGCCAATAAAATCAGTTATTCTGCTAATATTAAGGTCACAGCTATCCCCAGACTTTAGAGAAACCAGAGGTTTTCTTCCTCTCCTCTGTGAGCAGAACTCTGCTTCCGTCCGCACTGAGCAGCAGAACCAAACTGATCCAGATAAATCCAGAGCATCTCTGAGAATAAAAAGCTTCCAACAGAATGAACCTGCAGGGCCCTGCTGTCTCTGTTTAAATGATTCAAACCTGCAGAAAACAGAGTCGGTGCTGGTTGGGTTCACTTTGACAACTGGGTTAAGGGTTCAGGGTTAACAGCTAACAGCCATCGGACTGTTTGTTTTCAGATGCTTCAGTAACTCTGCAGGTGATCTGTTCCTGGTTAGCGTCCCTCGCCCTGAATCCAACCAGCTGTTTGGTTCTGACTCCATGCTCTGCTTCCTGCAGCCAAACTGGCAGCTGGTTCCACAGAGAGGGGCCTGATAACTGAAGGCTCTGCCTCCCAGTCTGCTTTTAGGGGCCTGATAACTGAAGGCTCTGCCTCCCATTCTGCTTTTAGGGGCCTGATAACTGAAGGCTCTGCCTCCCATTCTGCTTTTAGGGGCCTGATAACTGAAGGCTCTGCCTCCCATTCTGCTTTTAGGGGCCTGATAACTGAAGGCTCTGCCTCCCATTCTGCTTTTAGGGGCCTGATAACTGAAGGCTCTGCCTCCCATTCTGCTTTTAGGGGCCTGACAACTGAAGGCTCTGCCTCCCATTCTGCTTTTAGGGGCCTGACAACTGAAGGCTCTGCCTCCCATTCTGCTTTTAGGGGCCTGACAACTGAAGGCTCTGCCTCCCATTCTGCTTTTAGGGGCCTGACAACTGAAGGCTCTGCCTCCCATTCTGCTTTTAGGGGCCTGACAACTGAAGGCTCTGCCTCCCATTCTGCTTTTAGGGGCCTGACAACTGAAGGCTCTGCCTCCCATTCTGCTTTTAGGGGCCTGACAACTGAAGGCTCTGCCTCCCATTCTGCTTTTAGGGGCCTGATAACTGAAGGCTCTGCCTCCCATTCTGCTTTTAGGGGCCTGATAACTGAAGGCTCTGCCTCCCATTCTGCTTTTAGGGGCCTGATAACTGAAGGCTCTGCCTCCCATTCTGCTTTTAGGGGCCTGATAACTGAAGGCTCTGCCTCCCATTCTGCTTTTAGGGGCCTGATAACTGAAGGCTCTGCCTCCCATTCTGCTTTTAGGGGCCTGATAACTGAAGGCTCTGCCTCCCATTCTGCTTTTAGGGGCCTGATAACTGAAGGCTCTGCCTCCCATTCTGCTTTTAGGGGCCTGATAACTGAAGGCTCTGCCTCCCATTCTGCTTTTAGGGGCCTGATAACTGAAGGCTCTGCCTCCCATTCTGCTTTTAGGGGCCTGATAACTGAAGGCTCTGCCTCCCATTCTGCTTTTAGGGGCCTGATAACTGAAGGCTCTGCCTCCCATTCTGCTTTTAGGGGCCTGATAACTGAAGGCTCTGCCTCCCATTCTGCTTTTAGGGGCCTGACAACTGAAGGCTCTGCCTCCCATTCTGCTTTTAGGGGCCTGACAACTGAAGGCTCTGCCTCCCATTCTGCTTTTAGGGGCCTGACAACTGAAGGCTCTGCCTCCCATTCTGCTTTTAGGGGCCTGACAACTGAAGGCTCTGCCTCCCATTCTGCTTTTAGGGGCCTGATAACTGAAGGCTCTGCCTCCCATTCTGCTTTTAGGGGCCTGATAACTGAAGGCTCTGCCTCCCATTCTGCTTTTAGGGGCCTGATAACTGAAGGCTCTGCCTCCCATTCTGCTTTTAGGGGCCTGATAACTGAAGGCTCTGCCTCCCATTCTGCTTTTAGGGGCCTGATAACTGAAGGCTCTGCCTCCCATTCTGCTTTTAGGGGCCTGATAACTGAAGGCTCTGCCTCCCATTCTGCTTTTAGGGGCCTGCTAACTGAAGGCTCTGCCTCCCAGTCTGCTTTTAGGGGCCTGCTAACTGAAGGCTCTGCCTCCCATTCTGCTTTTAGGGGCCTGATAACTGAAGGCTCTGCCTCCCATTCTGCTTTTAGGGGCCTGATAACTGAAGGCTCTGCCTCCCATTCTGCTTTTAGGGGCCTGATAACTGAAGGCTCTGCCTCCCATTCTGCTTTTAGGGGCCTGATAACTGAAGGCTCTGCCTCCCATTCTGCTTTTAGGGGCCTGATAACTGAAGGCTCTGCCTCCCATTCTGCTTTTAGGGGCCTGATAACTGAAGGCTCTGCCTCCCATTCTGCTTTTAGGGGCCTGATAACTGAAGGCTCTGCCTCCCATTCTGCTTTTAGGGGCCTGATAACTGAAGGCTCTGCCTCCCATTCTGCTTTTAGGGGCCTGATAACTGAAGGCTCTGCCTCCCATTCTGCTTTTAGGGGCCTGATAACTGAAGGCTCTGCCTCCCATTCTGCTTTTAGGGGCCTGATAACTGAAGGCTCTGCCTCCCATTCTGCTTTTAGGGGCCTGATAACTGAAGGCTCTGCCTCCCATTCTGCTTTTAGGGGCCTGATAACTGAAGGCTCTGCCTCCCATTCTGCTTTTAGGGGCCTGATAACTGAAGGCTCTGCCTCCCATTCTGCTTTTAGGGGCCTGATAACTGAAGGCTCTGCCTCCCATTCTGCTTTTAGGGGCCTGATAACTGAAGGCTCTGCCTCCCATTCTGCTTTTAGGGGCCTGATAACTGAAGGCTCTGCCTCCCAGTCTGCTTTTAGGGGCCTGATAACTGAAGGCTCTGCCTCCCATTCTGCTTTTAGGGGCCTGATAACTGAAGGCTCTGCCTCCCATTCTACTTTCCACTCATGGTTTCCACTAACTGACTGCTGCACTCATGAAGGCGGCCAAGGCTTCTTCCTTCTCTTCCTTTTTCTGATGGAATCAGTTGAGACTTGGATTCAGACAAACCTTTGTGCTCCATTTACAATTTTAAAAGCAATTCAACCCCTCGAATGGTCAGGAGGAATTTACCACCACAGTCGGTCTTTGAGCCTTAAACAGTGCTACGATGCATGGAATGGAAACACGAGTTGGGTTTTAGTTCAGAGAACAAAACGTGTAAAAAAAGATGCTTTCCAGCCGCTCTGGGGCTTGAGTTAAAGATGCTCACAAACCTCAGCGTGGTTTCAGCCTGACCTGCTCTCATGTGGTTTTTCTCTCTCCGTCTGCAGACATGCTGAGCGGCGTCCACGAGTCAGACGCTCCTGTCTGAGGCCGAAACCAGAGGAGGGCGGCTCACAGCATGGTGAGGTTAAAGATCAGGCCTGGGTTTGTTTTTCTCTGCTTCCACCGCAGAACTAAAAATAGATTACTGCACGAGGAGTCAAAGTTCGATAGAGCTCATCCGTGCACGAGGAGTCAAAGTTCGATAGAGCTCATTACTGCACGAGGAGTCAAAGTTCGATAGAGCTCATTAATGCACGAGGAGTCAAAGTTCGATAGAACTCATTACTGCACGAGGAGTCAAAGTTCGATAGAGCTCATTAATGCACGAGGAGTCAAAGTTCGATAGAACTCATTAATGCACGAGGAGTCAAAGTTCGATAGAGCTCATTAATGCACGAGGAGTCAAAGTTCGATAGAGCTCATCCGTGCACGAGGAGTCAAAGTTCGATAGAGCTCATTAATGCACGAGGAGTCAAAGTTCGATAGAGCTCATCCGTGCACGAGGAGTCAAAGTTCGATAGAGCTCATTAATGCACGAGGAGTCAAAGTTCGATAGAGCTCATCCGTGCACGAGGAGTCAAAGTTCGATAGAACTCATTAATGCACGAGGAGTCAAAGTTCGATAGAGCTCATTAATGCACAAGGAGTCAAAGTTCGATAGAACTCATTAATGCACGAGGAGTCAAAGTTCGATAGAGCTCATTAATGCACGAGGAGTCAAAGTTCGATAGAGCTCATTAATGCACGAGGAGTCAAAGTTCGATAGAGCTCATTAATGCACGAGGAGTCAAAGTTCGATAGAACTCATTAATGCACGAGGAGTCAAAGTTCGATAGAGCTCATTAATGCACGAGGAGTCAAAGTTCGATAGAACTCATTAATGCACGAGGAGTCAAAGTTCGTTAGAGCTCATGCGTGCACGAGGAGTCAAAGTTCGATAGAACTCATTAATGCACGAGGAGTCAAAGTTCGATAGAGCTCATTAATGCACGAGGAGTCAAAGTTCGATAGAACTCATTAATGCACAAGGAGTCAAAGTTCGATAGAACTCATTAATGCACGAGGAGTCAAAGTTCGATAGAACTCATTAATGCACGAGGAGTCAAAGTTCGATAGAACACATTAATGCACGAGGAGTCAAAGTTCGATAGAACACATTAATGCACGAGGAGTCAAAGTTCGATAGAACACATTAATGCACGAGGAGTCAAAGTTCGATAGAGCTCATTAATGCACGAGGAGTCAAAGTTCGATAGAGCTCATCCGTGCACGAGGAGTCAAAGTTCGATAGAGCTCATTAATGCACGAGGAGTCAAAGTTCGATAGAACACATTAATGCACGAGGAGTCCAAGTTCGATAGAGCTCATTAATGCACGAGGAGTCAAAGTTGGTTAGAGCTCATTAATGCACGAGGAGTCAAAGTTCGATAGAGCTCATCCGTGCACGAGGAGTCAAAGTTCGTTAGAGCTCATCCGTGCACGAGCAGTCAAAGTTCGTTAGAGCTCATCCGTGCACGAGGAGTCAAAGTTCGATAGAGCTCATTAATGCACGAGGAGTCAAAGTTCGTTAGAGCTCATTAATGCACGAGGAGTCAAAGTTCGATAGAGCTCATTAATGCACGAGGAGTCAAAGTTCGATAGAGCTCATTAATGCACGAGGAGTCAAAGTTGGTTAGAGCTCATTAATGCACAAGGAGTCAAAGTTTGATAGAGCTCATCCGTGCACGAAGAGTCAAAGTTCGTTAGAGCTCATGCGTGCACGAGGAGTCAAAGTTCGTTAGAGCTCATGCGTGCACGAGGAATCAGAGTTCGATAGAGCTCATCCGTGCACGAGGAGTCAGAGTTCGATAGAGCTCATGCGTGCACGAGGAGTCAAAGTTGGTTAGAGCTCATCCGTGCACGAGGAGTCAAAGTTCGTTAGAGCTCATCCTTCCATTCGGAGTCAAAGTTCGTTAGAGCTCATCCGTCCATTCGGAGTCAAAGTTTGTTAGAGCTCATCCGTGCATTCGGAGTCAAAGTTCGTTAGAGCTCATTAATGCACGAGGAGTCAAAGTTCGATAGAGCTCATGCGTGCACGAGGAGTCAAAGTTCGTTAGAGCTCATGCGTGCACGAGGAGTCAAAGTTCGTTAGAGCTCATGCGTGCACGAGGAGTCAAAGTTCGTTAGAGCTCATTAATGCACGAGGAGTCAAAGTTCGATAGAGCTCATGCGTGCACGAGGAGTCAAAGTTGGTTAGAGCTCATTAATGCACGAGGAGTCAAAGTTGGTTAGAGCTCATCCGTGCACGAGGAGTCAAAGTTCGTTAGAGCTCATGCGTGCACGAGGAGTCAAAGTTGGTTAGAGCTCATTAATGCACGAGGAGTCAAAGTTCGATAGAACACATTAATGCACGAGGAGTCAAAGTTCGATAGAGCTCATTAATGCACGAGGAGTCAAAGTTCGATAGAGCTCATCCGTGCAAGAGGAGTCAAAGTTCGATAGAGCTCATTAATGCACGAGGAGTCAAAGTTCGATAGAACACATTAATGCACGAGGAGTCAAAGTTCGATAGAGCTCATTAATGCACGAGGAGTCAAAGTTCGATAGAGCTCATTAATGCACGAGGAGTCAAAGTTGGTTAGAGCTCATTAATGCACGAGGAGTCAAAGTTCGATAGAGCTCATCCGTGCACGAGGAGTCAAAGTTCGATAGAGCTCATCCGTGCACGAGGAGTCAAAGTTCATTAGAGCTCATCCGTGCACGAGGAGTCAAAGTTCGTTAGAGCTCATCCGTGCACGAGGAGTCAAAGTTCGATAGAGCTCATTAATGCACGAGGAGTCAAAGTTCGTTAGAGCTCATCCGTGCACGAGGAGTCAAAGTTCGATAGAGCTCATTAATGCACGAGGAGTCAAAGTTCGTTAGAGCTCATTAATGCACGAGGAGTCAAAGTTCGTTAGAGCTCATTAATGCACGAGGAGTCAAAGTTCGATAGAGCTCATTAATGCACGAGGAGTCAAAGTTCGATAGAGCTCATTAATGCACGAGGAGTCAAAGTTGGTTAGAGCTCATTAATGCACAAGGAGTCAAAGTTTGATAGAGCTCATCCGTGCACGAAGAGTCAAAGTTCGTTAGAGCTCATGCGTGCACGAGGAGTCAAAGTTCGTTAGAGCTCATGCGTGCACGAGGAATCAGAGTTCGATAGAGCTCATCCGTGCACGAGGAGTCAGAGTTCGATAGAGCTCATGCGTGCACGAGGAGTCAAAGTTGGTTAGAGCTCATCCGTGCACGAGGAGTCAAAGTTCGTTAGAGCTCATCCTTCCATTCGGAGTCAAAGTTCGTTAGAGCTCATCCGTCCATTCGGAGTCAAAGTTTGTTAGAGCTCATCCGTGCATTCGGAGTCAAAGTTCGTTAGAGCTCATTAATGCACGAGGAGTCAAAGTTCGATAGAGCTCATGCGTGCACGAGGAGTCAAAGTTCGTTAGAGCTCATGCGTGCACGAGGAGTCAAAGTTCGTTAGAGCTCATGCGTGCACGAGGAGTCAAAGTTCGTTAGAGCTCATTAATGCACGAGGAGTCAAAGTTCGATAGAGCTCATGCGTGCACGAGGAGTCAAAGTTGGTTAGAGCTCATTAATGCACGAGGAGTCAAAGTTGGTTAGAGCTCATCCGTGCACGAGGAGTCAAAGTTCGTTAGAGCTCATGCGTGCACGAGGAGTCAAAGTTGGTTAGAGCTCATTAATGCACGAGGAGTCAAAGTTCGATAGAACACATTAATGCACGAGGAGTCAAAGTTCGATAGAGCTCATTAATGCACGAGGAGTCAAAGTTCGATAGAGCTCATCCGTGCAAGAGGAGTCAAAGTTCGATAGAGCTCATTAATGCACGAGGAGTCAAAGTTCGATAGAACACATTAATGCACGAGGAGTCAAAGTTCGATAGAGCTCATTAATGCACGAGGAGTCAAAGTTCGATAGAGCTCATTAATGCACGAGGAGTCAAAGTTGGTTAGAGCTCATTAATGCACGAGGAGTCAAAGTTCGATAGAGCTCATCCGTGCACGAGGAGTCAAAGTTCGATAGAGCTCATCCGTGCACGAGGAGTCAAAGTTCATTAGAGCTCATCCGTGCACGAGGAGTCAAAGTTCGTTAGAGCTCATCCGTGCACGAGGAGTCAAAGTTCGATAGAGCTCATTAATGCACGAGGAGTCAAAGTTCGTTAGAGCTCATCCGTGCACGAGGAGTCAAAGTTCGATAGAGCTCATTAATGCACGAGGAGTCAAAGTTCGTTAGAGCTCATTAATGCACGAGGAGTCAAAGTTGGTTAGAGCTCATTCGTGCACGAGGAGTCAAAGTTCGATAGAGCTCATTAATGCACGAGGAGTCAAAGTTCGTTAGAGCTCATTAATGCACGAGGAGTCAAAGTTCGTTAGAGCTCATCCGTGCACGAGGAGTCAAAGTTCGTTAGAGCTCATGCGTGCATTCGGAGTCAAAGTTCGCTAGAGCTCATGCGTGCACGAGGAGTCAAAGTTGGTTAGAGCTCATCCGTGCACGAGGAGTCAAAGTTCGTTAGAGCTCATCCGTGCATTCGGAGTCAAAGTTCGTTAGAGCTCATTAATGCACGAGGAGTCAAAGTTCGATAGAGCTCATGCGTGCACGAGGAGTCAAAGTTCGTTAGAGCTCATGCGTGCACGAGGAGTCAAAGTTCGTTAGAGCTCATTAATGCACGAGGAGTCAAAGTTCGATATAGCTCATGCGTGCACGAGGAGTCAAAGTTCGTTAGAGCTCATTAATGCACGAGGAGTCAAAGTTCGTTAGAGCTCATTAATGCACGAGGAGTCAAAGTTCGTTAGAGCTCATCCGTGCACGAGGAGTCAAAGTTCGATAGAGCTCATCCGTGCACGAGGAGTCAAAGTTCGATAGAACTCATTAATGCACGAGGAGTCAAAGTTCGTTAGAGCTCATTCGTGCACGAGGAGTCAAAGTTCGATAGAGCTCATTAATGCACGAGGAGTCAAAGTTCGATAGAACACATTAATGCACGAGGAGTCAAAGTTCGATAGAACTCATTAATGCACGAGGAGTCAAAGTTGGTTAGAGCTCATTAATGCACGAGGAGTCAAAGTTCGATAGAGCTCATCCGTGCACGAGGAGTCAAAGTTCGTTAGAGCTCATCCGTGCACGAGGAGTCAAAGTTCGTTAGAGCTCATCCGTGCACGAGGAGTCAAAGTTCGATAGAGCTCATTAATGCACGAGGAGTCAAAGTTCGTTAGAGCTCATCCGTGCACGAGGAGTCAAAGTTCGATAGAGCTCATTAATGCACGAGGAGTCAAAGTTCGTTAGAGCTCATTAATGCACGAGGAGTCAAAGTTGGTTAGAGCTCATTCGTGCACGAGGAGTCAAAGTTCGATAGAGCTCATTCGTGCACGAGGAGTCAAAGTTCGATAGAGCTCATCCGTGCACGAGGAGTCAAAGTTCGTTAGAGCTCATGCGTGCACGAGGAGTCAAAGTTCGTTAGAGCTCATTAATGCACGAGGAGTCAAAGTTCGATAGAGCTCATTAATGCACGAGGAGTCAAAGTTCGATAGAACACATTAATGCACGAGGAGTCAAAGTTCGATAGAGCTCATTAATGCACGAGGAGTCAAAGTTCGATAGAGCTCATCCGTGCACGAGGAGTCAAAGTTCGATAGAGCTCATTAATGCACGAGGAGTCAAAGTTCGATAGAACACATTAATGCACGAGGAGTCAAAGTTCGATAGAACTCATTAATGCACGAGGAGTCAAAGTTGGTTAGAGCTCATTAATGCACGAGGAGTCAAAGTTCGATAGAGCTCATCCGTGCACGAGGAGTCAAAGTTCGTTAGAGCTCATCCGTGCACGAGGAGTCAAAGTTCGTTAGAGCTCATCCGTGCACGAGGAGTCAAAGTTCGATAGAGCTCATTAATGCACGAGGAGTCAAAGTTCGTTAGAGCTCATCCGTGCACGAGGAGTCAAAGTTCGATAGAGCTCATTAATGCACGAGGAGTCAAAGTTCGTTAGAGCTCATTAATGCACGAGGAGTCAAAGTTGGTTAGAGCTCATTCGTGCACGAGGAGTCAAAGTTCGATAGAGCTCATCCGTGCACGAGGAGTCAGAGTTCGATAGAGCTCATGCGTGCACGAGGAGTCAAAGTTGGTTAGAGCTCATCCGTGCACGAGGAGTCAAAGTTCGTTAGAGCTCATCCGTCCATTCGGAGTCAAAGTTTGTTAGAGCTCATCCGTGCATTCGGAGTCAAAGTTCGTTAGAGCTCATTAATGCACGAGGAGTCAAAGTTCGTTAGAGCTCATTAATGCACGAGGAGTCAAAGTTCGATAGAGCTCATTAATGCACGAGGAGTCAAAGTTCGATAGAGCTCATTAATGCACAAGGAGTCAAAGTTCGATAGAGCTCATCCGTGCACGAAGAGTCAAAGTTCGTTAGAGCTCATGCGTGCACGAGGAGTCAAAGTTCGTTAGAGCTCATGCGTGCACGAGGAGTCAAAGTTCGTTAGAGCTCATGCGTGCACGAGGAATCAGAGTTCGATAGAGCTCATTAATGCACGAGGAGTCAAAGTTCGTTAGAGCTCATCCGTGCACGAGGAGTCAAAGTTCGATAGAGCTCATGCGTGCACGAGGAGTCAAAGTTGGTTAGAGCTCATCCGTGCACGAGGAGTCAAAGTTCGTTAGAGCTCATCCTTCCATTCGGAGTCAAAGTTCGTTAGAGCTCATCCGTCCATTCGGAGTCAAAGTTTGTTAGAGCTCATCCGTGCATTCGGAGTCAAAGTTCGTTAGAGCTCATTAATGCACGAGGAGTCAAAGTTCGATAGAGCTCATGCGTGCACGAGGAGTCAAAGTTCGTTAGAGCTCATGCGTGCACGAGGAGTCAAAGTTCGTTAGAGCTCATTAATGCACGAGGAGTCAAAGTTCGATAGAGCTCATGCGTGCACGAGGAGTCAAAGTTGGTTAGAGCTCATTAATGCACGAGGAGTCAAAGTTCGTTAGAGCTCATCCGTGCACGAGGAGTCAAAGTTCGTTAGAGCTCATGCGTGCACGAGGAGTCAAAGTTGGTTAGAGCTCATTAATGCACGAGGAGTCAAAGTTCGATAGAGCTCATTAATGCACGAGGAGTCAAAGTTCGATAGAACACATTAATGCACGAGGAGTCAAAGTTCGATAGAGCTCATTAATGCACGAGGAGTCAAAGTTCGATAGAGCTCATCCGTGCAAGAGGAGTCAAAGTTCGATAGAGCTCATTAATGCACGAGGAGTCAAAGTTCGATAGAACACATTAATGCACGAGGAGTCAAAGTTCGATAGAGCTCATTAATGCACGAGGAGTCAAAGTTCGATAGAGCTCATTAATGCACGAGGAGTCAAAGTTGGTTAGAGCTCATTAATGCACGAGGAGTCAAAGTTCGATAGAGCTCATCCGTGCACGAGGAGTCAAAGTTCGATAGAGCTCATCCGTGCACGAGGAGTCAAAGTTCATTAGAGCTCATCCGTGCACGAGGAGTCAAAGTTCGTTAGAGCTCATCCGTGCACGAGGAGTCAAAGTTCGATAGAGCTCATTAATGCACGAGGAGTCAAAGTTCGTTAGAGCTCATCCGTGCACGAGGAGTCAAAGTTCGATAGAGCTCATTAATGCACGAGGAGTCAAAGTTCGTTAGAGCTCATTAATGCACGAGGAGTCAAAGTTGGTTAGAGCTCATTCGTGCACGAGGAGTCAAAGTTCGATAGAGCTCATCCGTGCACGAGGAGTCAAAGTTCGTTAGAGCTCATGCGTGCATTCGGAGTCAAAGTTCGCTAGAGCTCATGCGTGCACGAGGAGTCAAAGTTGGTTAGAGCTCATCCGTGCACGAGGAGTCAAAGTTCGTTAGAGCTCATCCGTGCATTCGGAGTCAAAGTTCGTTAGAGCTCATTAATGCACGAGGAGTCAAAGTTCGATAGAGCTCATGCGTGCACGAGGAGTCAAAGTTCGTTAGAGCTCATGCGTGCACGAGGAGTCAAAGTTCGTTAGAGCTCATTAATGCACGAGGAGTCAAAGTTCGATATAGCTCATGCGTGCACGAGGAGTCAAAGTTCGTTAGAGCTCATTAATGCACGAGGAGTCAAAGTTCGTTAGAGCTCATTAATGCACGAGGAGTCAAAGTTCGTTAGAGCTCATCCGTGCACGAGGAGTCAAAGTTCGTTAGAGCTCATGCGTGCACCAGGAGTCAAAGTTCGTTAGAGCTCATTCGTGCACGAGGAGTCAAAGTTCGATAGAGCTCATCCGTGCACGAGGAGTCAAAGTTCGTTAGAGCTCATGCGTGCATTCGGAGTCAATTTTCGCTAGAGCTCATCCGTGCACGAGGAGTCAGAGTTCGATAGAGCTCATGCGTGCACGAGGAGTCAAAGTTGGTTAGAGCTCATCCGTGCACGAGGAGTCAAAGTTCGTTAGAGCTCATCCGTCCATTCGGAGTCAAAGTTCGTTAGAGCTCATCCGTGCATTCGGAGTCAAAGTTCGTTAGAGCTCATTAATGCACGAGGAGTCAAAGTTCGATAGAGCTCATGCGTGCACGAGGAGTCAAAGTTCGTTAGAGCTCATGCGTGCACGAGGAGTCAAAGTTCGATAGAGCTCATGCGTGCACGAGGAGTCAAAGTTCGATAGAGCTCATGCGTGCACGAGGAGTCAAAGTTGGTTAGAGCTCATTAATGCACGAGGAGTCAAAGTTCGATAGAACACATTAATGCACGAGGAGTCAAAGTTCGATAGAGCTCATTAATGCACGAGGAGTCAAAGTTCGATAGAGCTCATCCGTGCACGAGGAGTCAAAGTTCGATAGAGCTCATTAATGCACGAGGAGTCAAAGTTCGATAGAACACATTAATGCACGAGGAGTCAAAGTTCGATAGAACTCATTAATGCACGAGGAGTCAAAGTTGGTTAGAGCTCATTAATGCACGAGGAGTCAAAGTTCGATAGAGCTCATCCGTGCACGAGGAGTCAAAGTTCGTTAGAGCTCATCCGTGCACGAGGAGTCAAAGTTCGTTAGAGCTCATCCGTGCACGAGGAGTCAAAGTTCGATAGAGCTCATTAATGCACGAGGAGTCAAAGTTCGTTAGAGCTCATTAATGCACGAGGAGTCAAAGTTGGTTAGAGCTCATTCGTGCACGAGGAGTCAAAGTTCGATAGAGCTCATTCGTGCACGAGGAGTCAAAGTTCGATAGAGCTCATCCGTGCACGAGGAGTCAAAGTTCGTTAGAGCTCATGCGTGCATTCGGAGTCAAAGTTCGCTAGAGCTCATCCGTGCACGAGGAGTCAGAGTTCGATAGAGCTCATGCGTGCACGAGGAGTCAAAGTTGGTTAGAGCTCATCCGTGCACGAGGAGTCAAAGTTCGTTAGAGCTCATCCGTCCATTCGGAGTCAAAGTTTGTTAGAGCTCATCCGTGCATTCGGAGTCAAAGTTCGTTAGAGCTCATTAATGCACGAGGAGTCAAAGTTCGATAGAGCTCATGCGTGCACGAGGAGTCAAAGTTCGTTAGAGCTCATTAATGCACGAGGAGTCAAAGTTCGTTAGAGCTCATTAATGCACGAGGAGTCAAAGTTCGTTAGAGCTCATCCGTGCACGAGGAGTCAAAGTTCGTTAGAGCTCATCCGTGCACGAGGAGTCAAAGTTCGTTAGAGCTCATTAATGCACGAGGAGTCAAAGTTCGATAGAGCTCATTAATGCACGAGGAGTCAAAGTTGGTTAGAGCTCATGCGTGCACGAGGAGTCAAAGTTCGTTAGAGCTCATTAATGCACGAGGAGTCAAAGTTCGTTAGAGCTCATTAATGCAGGAGGAGTCAAAGTTCGTTAGAGCTCATCCGTGCACGAGGAGTCAAAGTTCGTTAGAGCTCATCCGTGCACGAGGAGTCAAAGTTCGTTAGAGCTCATTAATGCACGAGGAGTCAAAGTTGGTTAGAGCTCATTAATGCACGAGGAGTCAAAGTTGGTTAGAGCTCATTAATGCACGAGGAGTCAAAGTTAGAGTAATTACGACTCGTCAGAAAAACGTTGATATCTACAATGTTAATCCTAGATAGTCAAACGTAAATAAATTCCATGTTAAATAAATTACTTTACATAGTCGTTGGACATGTGCATAAAGCCATGAATTGTTGACAAAAAATGTTGATAATGGAAAAATACCAACTTTTGTCTCAAAATGCTCAACAAAAAACAAACCCCTCGTATCACGAAATGTTGTGGAATGAAATCACGTCACAAGGTGTCATGCTGTGAAATGTCACAAAGTGCCGTTTTGCACAACATAAACTAAAACGTAAATATCACATCAATAAAAGTTTTATCATTAAATATGTCAAACTGTTACCTTAAAATGTTTGCTCATAAAGTTCCGACCCCACAGCCCCGACCACAGAGCCCCGACCCCAGAGCCCCGACCCCAGAGTCCCGATTCCACGACCCCAGAGTCCCACGATCCCAGAGTCCCGATTCCACGACCCCAGAGTCCCACGATCCCAGAGTCCTGATCCAGTCCTGATTTCTTTCAGACCTTTCTGAAACCTTTAAAGTGTTCTGATCAACAGTTCTGCAGCTTTCTGTAACCTTTAAAGTGTCCTGATCAATAGTTCTGCAGCTTTCTGAAGCTCTTTCACAGTTTTTCTGCTTTTTCCCTCATCTTCAGTCCTTGTTCCTGAGCATTTTCAGAGGAATGTGTTTTTTCTTTGTTCAGCCACTTAACTCTGACCTTTGACCCATTCGGGCAGAAAAAAGGCTCCTAACTCAAGGGATGAACCAGTGTTGTGTCGACACAGAACAGACAACTTAGCAAAGAAGCCATTTTAAACTGGATCTTTAGGCACTTTGTCACAAAGACACATCATTTGTTCCCATTTCTTTAGTTGCATCGATTGCAAAAAATATTGTTTCTGGTCAGCTTTGTTAATTAGCTAAATTAAAATAATAAAATACAACTTTTTTCCCCCCAAATCAGTTTTTCCATTGCTTGAGGTTTGATTCATTTGTAGAATTTTCTACAAAGTTTGTCGGAGGTGCAGATTTCACAAACACTTGATGGTTGTGCGCCGTTTTTATGGTATAACATGAGCTGAAAAAGACTATAATCACACATATCTCGGATGGTTATTCATCATCAGCAATGTTTTAAAACATTTTGAACATCAGGTGGAGCTGAACCATGAAGAGTGATGCCACATTTTACTGGTTGCTGCTTGTTTGTTTCTGTGCATAAAAAGCACACCAAACTCTGTCATTTTCTGTCAGCCACACTTTTCTGTCTCGTTAATTTTCTCTTCACGATGCCTTAAAAACAGAGCAAGGAAGTATCTCCTTGTTCTCCTCCTTGTCATCTCAGGCAGCCACCCAGCTGCCTGGATAATGTCCTAATGCCCCCGCGGCTGATAGCCAATCAGAAACGCTTCACAACGCCGTGCGACAGGAAATTCAATTAGGCTGCTCTTTTACTTCAGTAATGCTCTCCTTGGCTCCTTTTCTACCGTGCTTTTTCTTTGTCTCAGTCTCTTTGTCGGTTCCATTCCTCTGTTTCCTGGATCTGTCGGCAGAGTGAAGGAGTAGCTCCGGGCACTGAGTTCTATCCAGGAAAAGAGAAGAAAATGAAACACCTTCTCTTATCTTTTTGTGCTGCACTGAGATTATTTGAAAACCAAAATCTATCTCCTCTCTTCATCCCCGTTTGTCCTTAAAGGGTAAATTCAACCATGTGGGACTCCAACATTTCTTTCAGAGTATGATAGAAATTGCCATTTTTGTTCAGTCACACATCAGGCTATAGCACTGCTATGTTTTTCTTCACTAAATAAAACTTAATCTTCAACGAAAAACCTAGAATAAGACCTGGTGATGTCACTTCTTGTTTGGTCAGTCTTTTGCCTTCATGGTGGAATCCATCTGAGATGCCGTCGGCCCCCACAGACGACCTTTAAATGCTGATTGGTTCAATGCTGGCTTGAGCAAAGCACCAAAAACCATAAATATCAGTACAGATGAAAAGCTCAGACAACAGCTGCATCTTCATTACTTATTTAACATTCAGTTTCTGTCTATCACAAAGCAGATGTTGGTTCACTTTTCTACAGCAGAGTAAAGCTAAAGGACCAACTCAGCCAAGAGCAGACTCAGACTGTTCCACATATTTATGAGATGGGTTAGTGATATTTGATATTGTGCACTGCCTGGAGAATCTGTTGCATCAGAATCACAAAATGCATCATATATATAAAAATAAATATGATAAATGTCCAGTGAGAAAAAAACTGTCAGAATGTTACTGATGAATAATATTTTTGATCCTTAGTATGGCTCCAAAGGCATCTCAACGGGGTTTCTAAGTCTGGTACCAAGATTTAAGATAATTCAACACCGCATAAATGAATGAATAAATAAATGACTATTTATACAAACCTCTTTGGATTTTAGAACTAAAACAGCAGGTTTGATGGTTTCCAGAAAACTCGGTTTCAGCAGTTATGATGATACTGAATTTACTGGATTTTAACTTTCAGAATCAATCATGAGTCTCCAATTTAGATGTAGCTATCAGCACTGTCTGTACTCACTGAATGGTGCTGACTTTGACTGTCCATGTTGCAGGTGGATGCCAGCGCAGCTCACAGGATGAACCCGCTCGCTGCTCTCAGTATTGACCGCAACAGTCTGGTGGGGGAAAACCCCTGCCCCCACGGAAGAATCTTCTACCCTGGCATTCACCCTCTCACTGCACAAAAGCCCCAAGAGCCTGGCATCTCCCTCCCTCTTGGCTATGACCTCCTGTACAAGCCTGAAGTACCCCTACTGGAGGGCCAGAAATCTGTGAGTGGATATGTTGGACTTTATAAAAGTTCACCTCCGGGGCTGCAGAAGCCCATGCTTGTCCCCACTGTGGAACGGGATGGCCTGGGATTGGACCGCCGAGCCGTGTCCATTGACAAGCAGTCAGAACTCGGCTTGAATGGTGCGGGTAGCTTTCTGAGACTGCCTTGGATTAGGCCATATGCGGATGCTTCAATGTACCCGTTCCTGGACATGGCATATAAGGCCTCCTTCATGTCTCAGCCATCGCCCTTCGTCCAGCAGCAGCTGGCATATCAGTCCTTGTGTGCCGCTGGAAGCAGCGCGCCTGGAGAGGAACGACTCTTCTACATGCCTCCTTATGCTCCTGCTCATATGTCCTCGTCACTGGGCCCTCCTATCAGGATGTCTACAGCCACTGCTGTCCTTTCACCCCACTGCCAGGACAAGGCCTTGCAGGGTCTTGGTTCACAGCTGCACCAAGAACCCTCTGCCTTTGTCACCAATCCTCAGATCCATCAGGAGCCCCAGGTTCACCATGCCGAGCGACAAGATGGCAGCGGCAGTGGAGGAAAGTCCATTAAGACCAGTTCTAAGAATGCTCTCAGTAAAAATGGTGGGGCTCATGTTACCAGCTCAGCAAGTACCTCTGCATTAGATTCCCCTCCAGTTCCCTTAACTCCATGCTCAGTTACCCCACCCCAGCCCCTCAGCAACACAAATGCAGACCTCCAGAAGTCCCTCTACAGGAGCACTTCTACTTCTTTAACCAAACTTTCAGCGTCACATCCCTTCTACCTGAGCTCCCAACATAGCCCTTCCATGCGCTCAGGTGGCAGCAAAACCAAAGATGCCAGCTCAGACAGCAGCAACTCTGGAACCCTCGCTAAAGCATCGCTGGACAAACCTGTACCTCAAAAGGCTTCCAAAAACCCGGGAGGAAAACCTCTGAATTTGTCTGCCAAAGAATTTGAAGAATTTTCAAATGGTTTTCCACCCAAAGCAGAGGCACTGGCCAAGTTGGGCTATTTACCGCCATCACATTACAGACTTGTAGCCGGTCAGGGCCTGCAGCTCAAAGAAGGTCAACCCCCAGTAAAGAAGCAAGATCATGAAGTTATCTGCACTGCATCCTCCACTGTGGTTGCTCCAGATCCTTCCTCAGTTGTTACATCTGACCACAGCAGATGCTCCCAAACTATAAACAATAACTGTGTCGACAGTGTTCAAAATCCACAGCCGGCTCCAGGCTCACCTGGATCCACATCAGGTGAGATAAGCAGTGTTCCCAGTGCGTCATCGGATGAATGTGCTTCTGCAAAATCTCTGTCCCCAAAGCCCAATGCTGAATGGCGACAACTTCCTCCGACTGATTTTGATAAAAACACTCCAAGTAGCAAAGAGGAACCTCGCTCTGAAAAACAGAGCATGGCGCCTGCCAAGCCTGAGGCTCAAGGAAGCCAGTCTGGTTCTCCAGTACAGCCGCAGCCTCACATGGAAATCACCTCCAGACACATGTATGGGGACTCTTACCTCCCTCCAGGCTTAGGTTACACTAACCGCTACATACCATATTCAGTTGCAGAGAATATGTCCGCACAGCAAATGTCAACACATGGTAAAGCATCTCTGTACCCCCATCCACTCTTACTTGGCAGTAGCAGGTTTTACCCGTCTCACATCGCACCAAAACACGTTCTCCCCTATGGGATGCATCCACATCAGAGTGGCCAGGCCCTCACTTCCATTTCAACCTGCCCAGGTCTTAACAACAAAGAACAGCTTGAAAACAGGTCCGTAACCCTGAGAAAAGTCTGGGATGCAGACCTGTTCAGGAACCAAGAAAAGCTTGATGCTGACAGGTCCCACAAGAGCGAGAATGAGACAAACAAATCCATCAAACAAACCTTAAAGGCTTCAGATAAAAGCTGTACAGCTGTCAAAGATGATTTAGTTTGCATTGACCTCGTCCAGGATGTGGCAGATGAGGATGTTTCCACCAGCAAGTGCAGCTCTATATCTATCGGAACTCAAGATTCCCACAAGCATAGCAGCAATGGTGGTAATCTCATCCAGGATAGAGGGCCATGCCCTCAGAAAACCCACCGTCTGGGCAAGAGACCGCACTCTCCTCCTGACCACAGCCCTTTATCACCTCCTAGTTTGCAGGAGATCTCAGAAGAGGAGGAGCCGCTGAGTCCATTCCCAGACACAGAGGAGCAGACGATGTGTTGCGCCCGAACTTCTCCGTGGCAGTTTTCCAGAATTTGTAAAGCTAAGCCATCTGGTGCTGCTGGGGAAGATACTAGTAGTGAAAACAGGGCTACAAGTGAACCTGAACCAGAGGATTCAGGAAAGGAATATGTCAAACCTCAACAAACTGTTTCCAAAAATGGGAGCTCTTTGGTTCCCGTTGGCAGTGAAAGCAGCTCGAGTGACTTAACCAACAGCAACACGGGGGTACAGTGTACTGTCCCCAGGTGTCCGGGCTATGGGGACGACTGTCGTTCTGAAAATACAGGAAGCAGTAGAGAGGGACTGGCATGTGGAGATGGCAGGAATCCTAGAACCCCAACTACAGCAGTCATAAGCTCAAGGTCTCCACTTTGCACCAGCATTAACCCCACATGTAACGGAGATGCAAAGGAAGGACCGTGCTGCAGAAATCTCAGTGTTGGAACTTGTGAATCAAGGATTTTCAGTTGTCCAGTTGGTGGAAATGTGAACCTTATGTCTCCGACCTACAGGACCATCAGTCCCCAGTTCACAAAAGGTGAAAACCACAACGCTGTTCAGCCAAACTGCTGCAGAAGTCCTAAATATGAAGAGAACATTAGTGGAAGTACCCCGGAGAAGGGCCTCACGTCATGTGCAAGTCATAGGGTCCCTTCAGATGGAAACAATGTTCCGTGGGCCCCAGCCTCTCAGAACCTTTCACCTATCAGTGGAGGCTTTAACAGGGTCCATCTTACTTCAGAGGTTAAGAAATACTCCAGTGACTCAGGGCCCATCCTGGACATCGCCAGCTGTGGAGATGGAAGGAAGGACTCGAACACCCAGGATGACGAGGATCCCCTGGCAGATGATGACGAAGGGTCCAGCAAGAACCGGCGCTGTGGCCTCACCAGGCGCATTGCCAACTCGTCCGGCTTTGTGGGAGACCGGTTCAAGTGTGTCACCACGGAGCTTTCAGCAGACGCCAGCAAGCTGGGCAGAGAGCAGAAAGCCCTCCAGGTGAGACATTTCACTCATTCATTCCTTCATTTCTCAGAGAAACGATGATGAGGCAGAGGGGGCAAAGCTAATTTCATCTGGTGGTTTGTTATGTAATGAAACGCCACTGCAGCCTGTTGGAGTTTGATTCCTAACATCGATTTTTCTCAGCTTTCCATCCATTAAAACAACTGAACTCAGTCACTGAAGAGAAGCAGATTTCACTGTGGTCTCATCTCATGGTTTATGTCTGCAGGATGATATTTTAAACTAGATTACTACCAATATTTACAACTTAACTAATACTGGACCAAGGAAGTCAAACAGTCAATAAGCTCTTCTTTTAGGGGGGTTTCATACATTTGTCCTACAAAAAAAGCCTCTAGTTCTATGAAATTCGTTGATTGTCTTCCACATACTGCTCTTTGAGGTCTGTCTGCATATGTTCAGTGGAGTTTGGGTCAATGACTGTGAGAGCTGTGGAAGATCCTTCAGATCGCAGCTCCTGAGGTTGTCCGTTGTACATTTTGAGGTGTGTTTAGGGTCATAATCTTGTCATAGAAGCCATTAGAGAAGCTGTAAGTTTTACTTCCAGAGTTTGCTGCTGTTTGGTTGAGTTAATTCTTCCCTCTGTAGTGAATTCATCTGGGTCTTTGCAGATGTAACCTTAGCCTAAAACATGACCCATCTGCTTGTGCTCAACAGCTGGAAAGACGCTCTTTCCATAGACTGATGGACTTTTGTTTCTTTGCTCATTTCAGTCCTCCTTTAACGTCATCATTCCACTCAACTTGTTGAGTTTATTTCAAACTTCTGATGCTGAATTTGGTGGTGAGGATGCAGAAAAGGCTCTTCTCAATCTTCCTGAAGGTCTTTAAGAGTCAAAAAAGGATTTGAAATGTCTTTCTAGCAACCGTACAGCATTTCTTGGTCATGCACTGCTGTTTGTAGGCCTTTTTTGGGCCGTTATTATGGTCATAGCAATTATTCCATGAGTGGAATTCAGGCTCCAGGAAACAGCTTCAGCTCCAAGCAGCTTCCTGAAAGTTTCTATAGCTTCTTCTGCTTTGTCAGAATCTCTTTTTTCATGTAGCTTAGAAACATTGAAATGACGCCTGAAGGAGCCAAAGTCCCTGGTTTTAAAAGGCCTGTGGGATCATTTCAGAGCTGTTCGAACCTGTTTCTTTGGAACAAAGTCAGCGACTGCTAGAAAGAAAAGGATTCAATCAGTGCTCCAATACTTTGAAATAGTTTTGAAACGACATGAGATTCATGTCGGAGGTCCTTTCCTCCGACTCTTTTGCCCCCTCCAGTGGAGTTGGGGGTCTGGACGGTTGCCGTAGTTTTTCAGGGACTCTGCAGTAATCTGGTAGGCGGAGGCCAGCCGCTGCCTCCCTGCAGATGTCGGGGTGAGCTGAGGTTGGATAACGCTGTGGGGCTTCAGAAGATGGTGGCAGGAAGTGCTTTTTTTCCTTTAATCTTCTTCATGCTGGATATTTAGTCTCCTTCTTTTTCACTCCAAACGCCTTTCTTCTTTCTGCTTCCTGTCACTCCTCCGCCCTCCTCCGCCCTCCTCCGCCCTCCTCCGCCCTCCTACGCCCTCCTCCGCCCTTCTCCGCCCTCCTCCGCCCTCCTCCACCCTCCCCCTCCCTTCTCCGCCCTCCTCCACCCTCCTATGCCCTCCTACGCCCTCCTCCGCCCTCCTCCACCCTCCCCCTCCCTTCTCCGCCCTCATCCACCCTCCTCCGCCCTCCTCCGCCCTCCTCCGCCCTCCTCCGCCCTTCTCCGCCCTCCTCCGCCCTCCTCCACCCTCCCCCTCCCTTCTCCGCCCTCCTCCACCCTCCTATGCCCTCCTACGCCCTCCTCCGCCCTCCTCCACCCTCCCCCTCCCTTCTCCGCCCTCATCCACCCTCCCCCGCCCTCCTCCGCCCTCCTCCACCCTCCCCCTCCCTTCTACGCCCTCCTCCACCCTCCCCCGCCCTCCTCCGCCCTCCTCCACCCTCCCCCTCCCTTCTCCGCCCTCATCCACCCTCCCCCGCCCTCCTCCACCCTCCCCCTCCCTTCTCCGCCCTCATCCACCCTCCCCCGCCCTCCTCCGCCCTCCTCCACCCTTCTCCACCCTCCTCCGCCCTCATCCACCCTCCCCCGCCCTCCTCCACCCTCCCCCTCCCTTCTCCGCCCTCATCCACCCTCCCCCGCCCTCCTCCGCCCTCCTCCGCCCTCCTCCGCCCTCCCCCTCCCTCCTCCGCCCTCCTCCGCCCTCCTCCGCCCTCCTACGCCCTCCTCCGCCCTCCTCCGCCCTCCCCCTCCCTCCTCCGCCCTCCTCCGCCCTCCTACGCCCTCCTCCGCCCTCCTCCGCCCTCCCCCTCCCTCCTCCGCCCTCCTCCGCCCTCCCCCTCCCTTCTCCGCCCTCATCCACCCTCCCCCTCCCTCCTCCACCCTCCTCCGCCCTCCTACGCCCTCCTCCACCCTCCTCCGCCCTCCCCCTCCCTCCTCCGCCCTCCTCCGCCCTCCTCCGCCCTCCTACGCCCTCCTCCGCCCTCCTCCGCCCTCCCCCTCCCTCCCCCGCCCTCCTCCGCCCTCCTCCACCCTCCTCCGCCCTCCTCCGCCCTCCCCCTCCCTCCTCCACCCTCCTCCGCCCTCCTCCGCCCTCCTCCACCCTCCTCCGCCCTCCCCCGCCCTCCTCCGCCCTCCTCCGCCCTCCCCCTCCCTCCTCCGCCCTCCTCCGCCCTCGGGCAGATGGAGGAGGGCGGAGCACAGTGTTTTTTAAAGAAATCCTGCTCTTCCTCGGTGAATCTCCCATCAGTCCGACTCCTTCACGGTTTTATTTGCTCACAGCTTCACGTTGAAGACAGAATGAATAAATGATGAAGAACAGCCTCGGTGTTTCCCTCTGACTCCAAACACAGTGAACAGCGTTGCTTTGAATTAGAAATAAAGTCAGATTAACGTTTTGGGAAAGGCTCGATGACTGATCATTAAAGTATTGATCAGCTGATATTCCTGATTAGTAGCTTTTTATTTCTCTGTTTAAGGCCTTTAAAGATGTTGGAATACTTACTTCATGTCGTCTATTTCTCGTTGTTATTATTTTGTGTCTTTGTATCAGTTTTCTTGTCTTTGTTGGGATTGTTTGCTCTTCATTGTTGTTTTGAAGTGTTTTTGTGGTAGTTTTATATCTTTAAAGCAGTTTTGTGTTTCTTTTTGGTTCTGAGGGTTTTTTTTGGGGCTTTTGTCTCTTTGTCGTTGCTTTTTCAGCTTTTTCTTGTTGTTTTGTGTCTTTTTTGTCTCTTTGTCGTTGCTTTTTGTTGTTGCTTTTTCAGCTTTTTCTTGTTGTTTTGTGTCTTTTTTGTCGTTGCTTTTTCAGCTTTTTCTTGTTGTTTTTTGTCTTTTTGTCGTTGCTTTTTCAGCTTTTTCTTGTTGTTTTTTGTCTCTTTGTCGTTGCTTTTTCAGCTTTTTCTTGTTGTTTTGTGTCTTTTTTGTCTCTTTGTCGTTGCTTTTTCAGCTTTTTCTTGTTGTTTTGTCTTTTTTGTCTGTTTGTCGTTGCTTTTTCAGCTTTTTCTTGTTGTTTTGTGTCTTTTTTGTCTCTTTGTCGTTGCTTTTTGTTGTTGCTTTTTCAGCTTTTTCTTGTTGTTTTTTGTCTCTTTGTCGTTGCTTTTTCAGCTTTTTCTTGTTGTTTTGTGTCTTTTTTGTCTCTTTGTCGTTGCTTTTTCAGCTTTTTCTTGTTGTTTTGTCTTTTTTGTCTGTTTGTCGTTGCTTTTTCAGCTTTTTCTTGTTGTTTTGTGTCTTTTTTGTCTCTTTGTCATTGCTTTTTGTTGTTGTTTTGTGTCTTTTTTGTCTCTTTGTCGTTGCTTTTTCAGCTTTTTGTTGTTGTTTTATGTCTTTTTTGTCTCTTTGTCGTTGCTTTTTCAGCTTTTTGTTGTTGTTTTGTGTCTTTTTTGTCTCTTTGTCGTTGCTTTTTGTTGTTGTTTTGTGTCTTTTTTGTCTCTTTGTCGTTGCTTTTTCAGCTTTTTGTTGTTGTTTTGTGTCTTTTTTGTCTCTTTGTCGTTGCTTTTTCAGCTTTTTGTTGTTGTTTTATGTCTTTTTTGTCTCTTTGTCGTTGCTTTTTGTTGTTGTTTTGTGTCTTTTTTGTCTCTTTGTCGTTGCTTTTTCAGCTTTTTGTTGTTGTTTTGTGTCTTTTTTGTCTCTTTGTTGTTGCTTTTTCAGCTTTTTCTTGTTGTTTTGTGTCTTTTTTGTCTCTTTGTCGTTGCTTTTTCAGCTTTTTCTTGTTGTTTTGTGTCTTTTTTGTGTCTTTGTCGTTGCTTTTTCAGCTTTTTATTGTTGTTTTGTGTCTTTTTTGTCTCTTTGTCGTTGCTTTGTGTCTTTTTTGTCTCTTTGTCGTTGCTTTTTCAGCTTTTTCTTGTTGTTTTGTGTCTTTTTTGTCTCTTTGTTGTTGCTTTTTCATCTTTTTGTTGTTGTTTTGTGTCTTTTTTGTCTCTTTGTCGTTGCTTTTTCAGCTTTTTGTTGTTTTTTTGTCTTTTTTGTCTCTTTGTCGTTGCTTTTTCAGCTTTTTGTTGTTGTTTTGTGTCTTTTTTGTCTCTTTGTCGTTGCTTTTTCAGCTTTTTCTTGTTGTTTTGTCTTTTTTGTGTCTTTGTCGTTGCTTTTTCAGCTTTTTCTTGTTGTTTTGTGTCTTTTTTGTCTCTTTGTCGTTGCTTTTTCAGCTTTTTGTTGTTGTTTTGTGTCTTTTTTGTCTCTTTGTCGTTGCTTTTTCAGCTTTTTGTTGTTGTTTTATGTCTTTTTTGTCTCTTTGTCGTTGCTTTTTGTTGTTGTTTTGTGTCTTTTTTGTCTCTTTGTCGTTGCTTTTTCAGCTTTTTGTTGTTGTTTTGTGTCTTTTTTGTCTCTTTGTTGTTGCTTTTTCAGCTTTTTCTTGTTGTTTTGTGTCTTTTTTGTCTCTTTGTCGTTGCTTTTTCAGCTTTTTCTTGTTGTTTTGTGTCTTTTTTGTGTCTTTGTCGTTGCTTTTTCAGCTTTTTATTGTTGTTTTGTGTCTTTTTTGTCTCTTTGTCGTTGCTTTGTGTCTTTTTTGTCTCTTTGTCGTTGCTTTTTCAGCTTTTTCTTGTTGTTTTGTGTCTTTTTTGTCTCTTTGTTGTTGCTTTTTCATCTTTTTGTTGTTGTTTTGTGTCTTTTTTGTCTCTTTGTCGTTGCTTTTTCAGCTTTTTGTTGTTGTTTTGTCTTTTTTGTCTCTTTGTCGTTGCTTTTTCAGCTTTTTGTTGTTGTTTTGTGTCTTTTTTGTCTCTTTGTCGTTGCTTTTTCAGCTTTTTCTTGTTGTTTTGTCTTTTTTGTGTCTTTGTCGTTGCTTTTTCAGCTTTTTCTTGTTGTTTTGTGTCTTTTTTGTCTCTTTGTCGTTGCTTTTTCAGCTTTTTCTTGTTGTTTTGTGTCTTTTTTGTCTCTTTGTCGTTGCTTTTTCAGCTTTTTCTTGTTGTTTTGTGTCTTTTTTGTCTGTTTGTCGTTGCTTTTTCAGCTTTTTCTTGTTGTTTTGTGTCTTTTTTTGTCTGTTTGTCGTTGCTTTTTCAGCTTTTTCTTGTTCTTTTGTGTCTTGATTCTTTCACCATGGTTCATTTGTGCCTGTTTGTGGTTGTTTTTTGTCTCTTTTATTAATTTGTTTCTCCTTGGTTTGTGCTTCCTTTGCATCTCTCTGTTGTGCATTCCTTCATGGAAATGTTGTGTCTGTTTGCAGTTGTTTTGAGTCCTTTGTCGTTTCTGTTTTTTTCTCCATTTCTGTAAGTGTGCGGTCAGTAAAGGGCTTTCTGTGAGTCTTTTTCTGGACAGTCTGCCCATTGTTGCTGCAGTACTGACTGATGTAAAATGGTTTGTTTCCTTTCATTCTTTGACATGTCGGACCATGAACAGCTCTCACGTTGAGCTATTAAAAGGCTCTAAATGAATTTGTTAAACTTTGGTGAAACCAACAGGCTGCAGAACAACGATATATCTCATTTATGATTCTCATTTGCCACAAAGGGCTTTAACAGATGAGCTCCTGTCAGTGTTTTTAAGGGAAAGTGGTGCTCAGCAGTATCCAGGCACCAGATAAAGTGATTAGGAGATGATAAATAAGCCCATTTTTCTGCTGCAGATACAGGTTTATTATTACATCACGCTTCAGGTTTTTCCGTGCTCTGGCTGAAAGCTGAGATGTCGGGCTGTTTACTCCCCACTCGGGGCTGTTTGCTCGTTTAGTCGTGGCTCTGGAAGGAGGGCGGCGTGCTGGCGTTGACTCACTCGTCCCACGCCTCCGGGCGGCAGCGGCGGATGGATTTGGAGATGGTTTCACAGGCCATTAATTTTTAAAATGGGTTTGTGGTCAGGGGACAGAAAAGTGTGCGACAAATACCAGCCGGTGGGGGAGGAGTTATAAATGGTTCCCATTGGTTACCACAGTAACCAGGGTCATACCTCAAAGCGAAGGGAATAAAACTGATTCACTGAATGAAATGTGGTCAGTGAGGTCTTTCCAGCTTTGTTGCTTTGATCAGGATGTCAAACATTTCTAAAACTTTCTTCAGCTGCAAACACGATGAGAAATCTGTCTTCTGAGGTGGTGAAACTCCCAGCCTTCACGTGCCGACAGATATCCACAGATCTGGAATCTGAAACCTCAGCAGCAGATTCAATCTGAGCTTTAAACACGTGGAAATGTCCAAAAGGCCAGTCATTAAGACTTCACATTTTACAGGAGCAGCGGATGACAAATAAGCACGTTAATATTTAATTACAGCAAATGTCATCTGAAGGCACTTAAATAATATAGTCCAATTCAAGCCAATTGGAATTCAAATCATTGTAATCATAATCCAAAAAAATCCAATTAATTCATATGGAGCCAATTCAAAAATAATATCCTAGCTAAGGAAACCAACAGATTGCACCCAAACTTGTCTTCAGTCCAATCTCCCGTCCTGAGCCTGAGGGACTGTGGAAAGGAACGACTCCCTTTAACAGGAAGAAACCTCTGGCAGAACCAGAACCAGGAAGAAACCTCTGGCAGAACCAGAACCAGGAAGAAACCTCTGGCAGAACCAGGAAGAAACCTCTGGCAGAACCAGGAAGGAACCTCTGGCAGAACCAGACTCAGGAAGGAACCTCTGGCAGAACCAGACTCAGGAAGAAACCTCTGGCAGAACCAGAACCAGGAAGAAACCTCTGGCAGAACCAGAACCAGAACCAGGAAGAAACCTCTGGCAGAACCAGGAAGAAACTTCTGGCAGAACCAGAACCAGGAAGAAACCTCTGGCAGAACCAGACCCAGGAAGAAACCTCTGGCAGAACCAGGAAGAAACCTCTGGCAGAACCAGAACCAGGAAGAAACCTCTGGCAGAACCAGGAAGAAACCTCTGGCAGAACCAGGAAGGAACCTCTGGCAGAACCAGACTCAGGAAGGAACCTCTGGCAGAACCAGACTCAGGAAGAAACCTCTGGCAGAACCAGAACCAGGAAGAAACCTCTGGCAGAACCAGAACCAGAACCAGGAAGAAACCTCTGGCAGAACCAGAACCAGAACCAGGAAGAAACCTCTGGCAGAACCAGGAAGAAACTTCTGGCAGAACCAGAACCAGGAAGAAACCTCTGGCAGAACCAGAACCAGAACCAGGAAGAAACCTCTGGCAGAACCAGGAAGAAACTTCTGGCAGAACCAGAACCAGGAAGAAACCTCTGGCAGAACCAGACCCAGGAAGAAACCTCTGGCAGAACCAGGAAGAAACCTCTGGCAGAACCAGAACCAGGAAGAAACCTCTGGCAGAACCAGGAAGAAACCTCTGGCAGAACCAGGAAGGAACCTCTGGCAGAACCAGACTCAGGAAGGAACCTCTGGCAGAACCAGACTCAGGAAGAAACCTCTGGCAGAACCAGAACCAGGAAGAAACCTCTGGCAGAACCAGAACCAGAACCAGGAAGAAACCTCTGGCAGAACCAGGAAGAAACTTCTGGCAGAACCAGAACCAGGAAGAAACCTCTGGCAGAACCAGAACCAGGAAGAAACCTCTGGCAGAATCAGACTCAGGAAGAAACCTCTGGCAGAACCAGAACCAGGAAGAAACCTCTGGCAGAACCAGAACCAGGAAGGGTGGCCATCCGCCTCGACCAGCTGGGGTTTGAGAAGACAGAAAAGAGGGAAAAGAGGGGGAAAAACACCATAACACCATTCAAAGGATACCTGCTGGAACAGGGAAACACAGGAAACTTCTCTTCGATTCAATCCCCCCATTGAATCCCGTCATTGTCATCTTGGACTATGATGGAAAATTGATGGAAAACAGACAGAAGGAAGCCGATGGCCATCCACTGTGCAGGCGCTGCCACCGGCTGCAGGAGCCAACAGAGGGAACACATCCAACCTCATAAAACACCTGCAGTTTTTAGTGTTGGAACAGCCTGACTTTCAGCTTCAACCCAAACCCAAAGCCAGCAGGGAACTGGTTCAGAGTACGGAGCTCTGAAAAGTACTTGCTCCTTGTGGCAAGTTAACTGCTCACAGTTTAAAACGTGCACGCTGTAGCGTGCACTATCCGCAGAGACGGCTGATTAAAATGAGCATCTAAAACATGTTTGACGTGATCTGACCAACACTGAGAGTCCAAGAACCGGTCAGCTGACCGGCTTCCACACAAACGCTGAAAGATGTTCTGTTGTTTCACGCCTCTCTGTCACGTTTTCCTTCTCAGCGCGCAATGCTGCGCTTTTCCGAGCTGGAGCTGAGGGAGAAGGAGGGAGGAAGAGGAGAAGAAGAAGGAGAGCTGGCAGATGGCCAATGGGGAGCCGGCGGGAGGGAGGAGGAGGAGGGGGGGAGGCAAGCAGCTCCCGCTGCAGCCGCCGCCGAGGCGCTGAGAGGTAAGAGGATTTCCGGAGTTCTGCAGGATGACGTGCACGCTCCCACACACACAGTGCACGCTCCCACACACACAGTGCACGCTCCCACACACACAGTGCACGCTCCCACACACACAGTGCACGCTCCCACACACACAGCAGCATGAAAGGCATGAACACACACTCATTTCTTCTGGTTCAGCTCACTCGCTCGATGCCGAGCGCACTCTTTGTGTGAGAACGACACAGCAGCACACTAACGTGCACTCTGCGTGCACTTTGAGTCGTGCACCTTCAGACTCACCACACGCGGACAGCTCAGGAGAAGAATAAGATGAACCCGAACACGGTGTTTCAGGCTGAAAGTCGTGTTTATGAGGAAGTAAAAGTTTATCCCAGCTGCTCCCGTTTCCAGGCAGCTGGCCGGTCGTTTCTTTCAGTGACCGACTGCGTCCCAACAAACGATTAACGGCCTGGAGGCCACCGGGGTGACCCCAAAGGATCAGGAACCCAACATGGGGCAAGTAGGGTAAAGAGTACAGAGGCGTGGGGCAAGTAGGGTAAAGAGTACAGAGGCGTGGGGCAAGTAGGGTAAAGAGTACAGAGGCGTGGGGCAGGTAGGGTAAAGAGTACAGAGGCGTCTTTAAGCGAGCTCAAGCCGTCTTTTAGCTAGCTCGAGCTGTCTTTAAGCGAGCTCGAATCGTCTTTAAGCGAGCTTGAGCCGTCTTTTAGCTAGCTCGAGCTGTCTTTAAGCGAGCTCGAATCGTCTTTAAGCGAGCTCAAGCCGTCTTTAAGCGAGCTCGAATCGTCTTTAAGCGAGCTCAAGCCGTCTTTAAGCGAGCTCGAGCCGTCTTTTAGCTAGCTCGAGCTGTCTTTAAGCGAGCTCGAATCGTCTTTAAGCGAGCTTGAGCTGTCTTTTAGCTAGCTCGAGCAGTCTTTAAGCTAGCTAGAATCGTCTTTAAGCGAGCTCAAGCCGTCTTTAAGCGAGCTTGAGATGTCTTTAAGCTAGCTCGAATCGTCTTTAAGCGAGCTCAAGCCGTCTTTAAGCGAGCTTGAGATGTCTTTAAGCTAGCTCGAATCGTCTTTAAGCGAGCTCAAGCCGTCTTTAAGCGAGCTTGAGATGTCTTTAAGCGAGCTTGAGATGTCTTTAAGCGAGCTCGAGCCGTCTTTTAGCTAGCTCGAGCCGTCTTTAAGCGAGCTCGAGATGTCTTTAAGCTAGCTCGAATCGTCTTTAAGCGAGCTCAAGCCGTCTTTAAGCGAGCTTGAGCAGTCTTTTAGCTAGCTCGAGCCGTCTTTAAGCGAGCTCGAGTCGTCTTTAAGCGAGCTCGAGTCGTCTTTAAGCGAGCTCCAGTCGTCTTTAAGCGAGCTCAAGCCGTCTTTAAGCGAGCTCGAGCCATCTTTAAGCGAGCTCGAGATGTCTTTAAGCGAGCTCGAGTCGTCTTTAAGCGAGCTCGAGCTGTCTTTAAGCGAGCTCGAGCCGTCTTTTAGCGAGCTCGAGCTGTCTTTAAGCGAGCTCGAATCGTCTTTAAGCGAGCTCGAGCCGTCTTTTAGCTAGCTCGAGCTGTCTTTAAGCGAGCTCGAATCGTCTTTAAGCGAGCTTGAGCCGTCTTTTAGCTAGCTCGAGCTGTCTTTAAGCGAGCTCGGATCGTCTTTAAGCGAGCTCGAGCCGTCTTTTAGCGAGCTCAAGCAGTCTTTAAGCTAGCTCGAATCGTCTTTAAGCGAGCTCGAATCGTCTTTAAGCGAGCTCGAATCGTCTTTAAGCTAGCTCGAATCGTCTTTAAGCGAGCTCAAGCCGTCTTTAAGCGAGCTTGAGATGTCTTTAAGCTAGCTCGAATCGTCTTTAAGCGAGCTTGAGCCGTCTTTTAGCTAGCTCGAGCTGTCTTTAAGCGAGCTCGAATCGTCTTTAAGCGAGCTCAAGCCGTCTTTAAGCGAGCTCAAGCCGTCTTTTAGCTAGCTCGAGCTGTCTTTAAGTGAGCTCGAATCGTCTTTAAGCGAGCTCGAGCCGTCTTTTAGCGAGCTCGAGCAGTCTTTAAGCTAGCTCGAATCGTCTTTAAGCGAGCTCAAGCCGTCTTTAAGCGAGCTTGAGATGTCTTTAAGCTAGCTCGAATCGTCTTTAAGCGAGCTCAAGCCGTCTTTAAGCGAGCTTGAGATGTCTTTAAGCGAGCTTGAGATGTCTTTTAGCTAGCTCGAGCCGTCTTTAAGCGAGCTCAAGCCGTCTTTAAGCGAGCTCAAGCCGTCTTTTAGCTAGCTCGAGCTGTCTTTAAGTGAGCTCGAATCGTCTTTAAGCGAGCTCGAGCCGTCTTTTAGCGAGCTCGAGCAGTCTTTAAGCTAGCTCGAATCGTCTTTAAGCGAGCTCAAGCCGTCTTTAAGCGAGCTCGAGATGTCTTTAAGCGAGCTTGAGATGTCTTTAAGCTAGCTCGAGCAGTCTTTAAGCGAGCTCAAGCCGTCTTTAAGCGAGCTTGAGATGTCTTTAAGCGAGCTCGAGCAATCTTTTAGCTAGCTCGAGCCGTCTTTAAGCGAGCTCCAGTCGTCTTTAAGCGAGCTCGAGCTGTCTTTAAGCTAGCTCGAGTCGTCTTTAAGCGAGCTTGAGATGTCTTTAAGCGAGCTTGAGCAGTCTTTTAGCTAGCTCGAGCCGTCTTTAAGCGAGCTCCAGTCGTCTTTAAGCGAGCTCGAGCCGTCTTTTAGCTAGCTCGAGCTGTCTTTAAGCGAGCTCGAATCGTCTTTAAGCGAGCTCAAGCCGTCTTTTAGCTAGCTCGAGCTGTTTTTAAGTGAGCTCGAATCGTCTTTAAGCGAGCTCGAGCCGTCTTTTAGCGAGCTCGAGCAGTCTTTAAGCTAGCTCGAATCGTCTTTAAGCGAGCTCGAGCCGTCTTTTAGCTAGCTCGAGCTGTCTTTAAGCGAGCTCGAATCGTCTTTAAGCGAGCTCAAGCCGTCTTTTAGCTAGCTCGAGCTGTCTTTAAGTGAGCTCGAATCGTCTTTAAGCAAGCTCGAGCCGTCTTTTAGCGAGCTCGAGCAGTCTTTAAGCTAGCTCGAATCGTCTTTAAGCGAGCTCAAGCCGTCTTTAAGCGAGCTTGAGATGTCTTTAAGCTAGCTCGAATCGTCTTTAAGCGAGCTCAAGCCATCTTTAAGCGAGCTTGAGATGTCTTTAAGCGAGCTTGAGATGTCTTTAAGCTAGCTCGAGCAGTCTTTAAGCGAGCTCAACCCGTCTTTAAGCGAGCTTGAGATGTCTTTAAGCGAGCTCGAGCAATCTTTTAGCTAGCTCGAGCCGTCTTTAAGCGAGCTCGAGTCGTCTTTAAGCGAGCTCCAGTCGTCTTTAAGCGAGCTCGAGCTGTCTTTAAGCTAGCTCGAGTCGTCTTTAAGCGAGCTTGAGATGTCTTTAAGCGAGCTTGAGATGTCTTTAAGCGAGCTTGAGCAGTCTTTTAGCTAGCTCGAGCCGTCTTTAAGCGAGCTCGAGTCGTCTTTAAGCGAGCTCGAGTCGTCTTTAAGCGAGCTCCAGTCGTCTTTAAGCGAGCTCCAGCCGTCTTTAAGCGAGCTCGAGCCATCTTTAAGCGAGCTCGAGATGTCTTTAAGCGAGCTCGAGTCGTCTTTAAGCGAGCTCGAGCTGTCTTTAAGCGAGCTCGAGCCGTCTTTTAGCGAGCTCGAGCTGTCTTTAAGCGAGCTCGAATCGTCTTTAAGCGAGCTCGAGCCGTCTTTTAGCTAGCTCGAGCTGTCTTTAAGCGAGCTCGAATCGTCTTTAAGCGAGCTCGGATCGTCTTTAAGCGAGCTCGAGCCGTCTTTTAGCGAGCTCAAGCAGTCTTTTAGCTAGCTCGAGCTGTCTTTAAGCGAGCTCGAATCGTCTTTAAGCGAGCTCGGATCGTCTTTAAGCGAGCTCGAGCCGTCTTTTAGCGAGCTCAAGCCGTCTTTAAGCGAGCTCGAGCCATCTTTAAGCGAGCTCGAGCTGTCTTTAAGCGAGCTCGAGCCGTCTTTTAGCGAGCTCGAGCTGTCTTTAAGCGAGCTCCAGTCGTCTTTAAGCGAGCTCCAGCTGTCTTTAAGCGAGCTCGAGTCGTCTTTAAGCCAGCTCGAGTCGTCTTTAAGCGAGCTCGAGTCGTCTTTAAGCGAGCTCAAGCCGTCTTTAAGCGAGCTCGAATCGTCTTTAAGCGAGCTCGAGCCGTCTTTAAGCGAGCTTGAGATGTCTTTAAGCGAGCTCGAGCCGTCTTTTAGCGAGCTCGAGTCGTCTTTAAGCCAGCTCAAGCCGTCTTTAAGCGAGCTTGAGATGTCTTTAAGCGAGCTTGAGATGTCTTTAAGCTAGCTCGAGCAGTCTTTAAGCGAGCTCAAGCCGTCTTTAAGCGAGCTTGAGATGTCTTTAAGCGAGCTCGAGCAATCTTTTAGCTAGCTCGAGCCGTCTTTAAGCGAGCTCGAGTCGTCTTTAAGCGAGCTCCAGTCGTCTTTAAGCGAGCTCGAGCTGTCTTTAAGCTAGCTCGAGTCGTCTTTAAGCGAGCTCCAGTCGTCTTTAAGCGAGCTCCAGTCGTCTTTAAGCGAGCTCCAGTCGTCTTTAAGCGAGCTCGAGCCGTCTTTAAGCGAGCTCGAGCCGTCTTTAAGCGAGCTCGAGATGTCTTTAAGCTAGCTCGAGTCGTCTTTAAGCGAGCTCCAGTCGTCTTTAAGCGAGCTCCAGTCGTCTTTAAGCGAGCTCCAGTCGTCTTTAAGCGAGCTCGAGCTGTCTTTAAGCGAGCTCGAGCCGTCTTTTAGCGAGCTCAAGCCGTCTTTAAGCGAGCTCGAGCCATCTTTAAGCGAGCTCGAGCTGTCTTTAAGCGAGCTCGAGCCGTCTTTTAGCGAGCTCGAGCTGTCTTTAAGCGAGCTCCAGTCGTCTTTAAGCGAGCTCGAGCTGTCTTTAAGCGAGCTCGAGTCGTCTTTAAGCGAGCTCGAGTCGTCTTTAAGCGAGCTCAAGCCGTCTTTAAGCGAGCTCGAATCGTCTTTAAGCGAGATCGAGCCGTCTTTAAGCGAGCTTGAGATGTCTTTAAGCGAGCTCGAGCTGTCTTTAAGCGAGCTCGAGCTGTCTTTAAGCGAGCTCGAATCGTCTTTAAGCTAGCTCGAGCTGTCTTTAAGCGAGCTTGAGCCGTCTTTTAGCGAGCTCGAATCGTCTTTAAGCGAGCTCGAGTCGTCTTTAAGCGAGCTCGAGCTGTCTTTAAGCGAGCTCGAGCCGTCTTTTAGCGAGCTCGAGCTGTCTTTAAGCGAGCTCCAGTCGTCTTTAAGCGAGCTCGAGCTGTCTTTAAGCGAGCTCGAGTCGTCTTTAAGCCAGCTCGAGTCGTCTTTAAGCGAGCTCGAGTCGTCTTTAAGCGAGCTCGAGCTGTCTTTAAGCGAGCTCGAGTCGTCTTTAAGCGAGCTCGAGCTGTCTTTAAGCGAGCTCGAGTCGTCTTTAAGCGAGCTCGAGTCGTCTTTAAGCGAGCTCAAGCCGTCTTTAAGCGAGCTCGAATCGTCTTTAAGCGAGATCGAGCCGTCTTTAAGCGAGCTTGAGATGTCTTTAAGCGAGCTCGAGCTGTCTTTAAGCGAGCTCGAGCTGTCTTTAAGCGAGCTCGAGCCGTCTTTTAGCGAGCTCGAGCTGTCTTTAAGCGAGCTCGAATCGTCTTTAAGCTAGCTCGAGCTGTCTTTAAGCGAGCTTGAGCCGTCTTTTAGCGAGCTCGAATCGTCTTTAAGCGAGCTCGAGTCGTCTTTAAGCGAGCTCGAGCTGTCTTTAAGCGAGCTCGAGCCGTCTTTTAGCGAGCTCGAGCTGTCTTTAAGCGAGCTCCAGTCGTCTTTAAGCGAGCTCGAGCTGTCTTTAAGCGAGCTCGAGTCGTCTTTAAGCCAGCTCGAGTCGTCTTTAAGCGAGCTCGAGTCGTCTTTAAGCGAGCTCAAGCCGTCTTTATGCGAGCTCGAGATGTCTTTAAGCGAGCTCGAGTCGTCTTTAAGCGAGCTCGAGCTGTCTTTAAGCGAGCTCGAGTCGTCTTTAAGCCAGCTTGTAGCTTGTGGCTTAAAGGTCAGAGCAAAAAAGCCTCTTTGTATTTCAACCGGAAGCAGCGACTGTTACTTCCAGGTCAGAGTTTCTTAACTTCAGACTCTTCCAGTTGAAGTATTTAATCATTTAGCAGCACTGAAAGATTCCAGTATTTGATATTATCAGGGTAGCCATGAAGATCCAGTCTTACAGGACCTTTTAATTGCCAGATAATAGTTCTTGTACCACATTTCCTCTACAAATGGAGGGTCGAACCGAGCCTGGACTGATCCAAATCTCCTGTCGTCTGACCCCAGCTTTATGTATTATTGATAAAAATGTTCATTTTGAGACTGTTCATCAGGGGTTTTACAAACTTTTCCTTAAATATGAATTTAAAAGTTATTTCCGTCCCTGCAGGTTTCAATCCCTCCTACCCCCACCTTCCACTTTACCGCCACACTGACAGCCTTCCTGTCCCGAGGGAGACGAATGATGACTCAACAGGGGAAGAGAAGAAGAATGATGGTGAAGAAGGAGGTCCTCAAGAGAAGAAGAACGAGAACACGAGTTACGTGTCGCAGCCGGAGCAGCAACAGAGGTTTCTCCCGACTGCCAGAGGCCTGTTTCAGGGTAACTCCTCCACCCTGATGTCGAATCCCAGCGTGGCCATTAACCGGCGGCGAATCTTCAGCCTGGAACCTTTCCACCAGAGCAGCATCACCGGCAGCCGACAGAAGAGGGGGAGGGAGGAGGAGAGGGAGGAGGAGGATGGGACAGGAAATCCCAACAAGAAAGCCAAGCTTGCCACCGGTAAGGACGTCTGAGTCCAATATTTCACCAGAAATGGAATAAATCAGACTTTCTGTAAAAGTAAGACTGAAGATCTTCAATATTAACTGACCTTCAAGCTCTTTAATACAAACTGTGTTAGCTTTTTTTTTTTTATGATTTATTAGCTTCACAGCCTAAATATTATGCTAACTGAGTTCAGCACACAGTTTCTAACCCAGACTGACCTCTAACCTCATGAGGCTTCCTGGAATTTAGGGCCACAAATGGAAGAAAATAAAGAGAAAACCTGCAGGTTGTAGAGGTAGAAGTATGATCAGTTGTTCTCCACTTTAAACTGTTCTGCTACAGTTTGGCGTTCCTCAGGGCCCCTCACTGGGACTCTTTCTGCTTTAGTTAATTTATCTTTATCTTGTTTTATTGCTACAGGAAGCTGTATTATTTGAGATTCCCTACTTGTTGTGTCATCACTTTATTCACCTGTTAGAGTTTTAAGACCAGATGCAACGTAACCGACGGTGTTTTACACGATGTCTTGGTTTTCACGATGTCTTCGTTTTCAC
Organism: Leuresthes tenuis; assembly: GCF_036924035.1. Classification (NCBI taxonomy): domain Eukaryota; kingdom Metazoa; phylum Chordata; class Actinopteri; order Atheriniformes; family Atherinopsidae; genus Leuresthes; species Leuresthes tenuis. The sequence goes on along the minus strand of NW_027325355.1, from coordinate 35,884,083 downwards.
GATGTCTTCGTTTTCACGATGTCTTCGTTTTCACGATGTCTTTGTTGTCACGATGTCTTTGTTTTCACGATGTCTTCGTTGTCACGATGTCTTCGTTTTCACGATGTCTTCGTTTTCACGATGTCTTCGTTTTTACGATGTCTTCGTTGTCACGATGTCTTCGTTTTCACGATGTCTTTGTTTTCACGATGTTTTGTTTTCACGATGTCTTCGTTGTCACGATGTCTTCGTTTTCACGATGTCTTTGTTTTCACGATGTCTTCGTTGTCACGATGTCTTCGTTTTCACGATGTCTTCGTTTTCACGATGCCTTCGTTTTCACGATGTCTTCATTTTCACGATGTCTTCGTTTTCACGATGTTTTGTTTTCACGATGTCTTCATTTTCACGATGTCTTCGTTTTCACGATGTCTTCGTTTTCACGATGTCTTTGTTGTCACGATGTCTTTGTTTTCACGATGTTTTGTTTTCACGATGTCTTCGTTTTCACGATGTCTTTGTTTTCACGATGTCTTTGTTTTCACGATGTCTTTGTTTTCACGATGTCTTTGTTTTCACGATGCCTTCGTTTTCACGATGTCTTCATTTTCACGATGTCTTCATTTTCACGATGTCTTCGTTTTCACGATGTTTTGTTTTCACGATGTCTTCATTTTCACGATGTCTTCATTTTCACGATGTCTTCGTTTTCACGATGTCTTCGTTTTCACGATGTCTTTGTTGTCACGATGTCTTTGTTTTCACGATGTTTTGTTTTCACGATGTCTTCGTTTTCACGATGTCTTTGTTTTCACGATGTCTTTGTTTTCACGATGTCTTCGTTTTCACGATGTCTTCGTTGTCACGATGTCTTCGTTTTCACGATGTCTTTGTTTTCACGATGTCTTTGTTTTCACGATGTCTTCGTTGTCACGATGTCTTCGTTTTCACGATGTCTTTGTTTTCACGATGTCTTTGTTTTCACGATGTCTTTGTTTTCACGATGTCTTCGTTTTCACGATGTCTTGGTTTTCACGATGTCTTTGTTTTCACGATGTCTTCGTTTTCACGATGTCTTGGTTTTCACGATGTCTTTGTTTTCACGATGTCTTTGTTTTCACGATGTCTTCGTTGTCACGATGTCTTTGTTTTCACGATGTCTTCGTTTTCACGATGTCTTCGTTTTCACGATGTCTTCGTTTTCACGATGTCTTTGTTTTCACGATGTCTTCGTTTTCACGATGTTTTGTTTTCACGATGTCTTCGTTTTCACGATGTCTTTGTTTTCACGATGTTTTGTTTTCACGATGTCTTCGTTTTCACGATGTCTTTGTTTTCACGATGTCTTTGTTTTCACGATGTCTTCGTTTTCACGATGTCTTCGTTGTCACGATGTCTTCGTTTTCACGATGTCTTTGTTTTCACGATGTCTTTGTTTTCACGATGTCTTCGTTGTCACGATGTCTTCGTTTTCACGATGTCTTTGTTTTCACGATGTCTTTGTTTTCACGATGTCTTTGTTTTCACGATGTCTTCGTTTTCACGATGTCTTGGTTTTCACGATGTCTTTGTTTTCACGATGTCTTCGTTTTCACGATGTCTTGGTTTTCACGATGTCTTTGTTTTCACGATGTCTTTGTTTTCACGATGTCTTCGTTGTCACGATGTCTTTGTTTTCACGATGTCTTCGTTTTCACGATGTCTTCGTTTTCACGATGTCTTCGTTTTCACGATGTCTTTGTTTTCACGACTCATATCGATGAACATTATGATAAAGGCAACAGTTCAGAAGGTTTAAGCTTTAGATGATTGTTGGTGATTTCTTTCACCCTTCCTCACAGATTCGACTCTGGAGGACGTGAAGAAGCTGAAGGTCTGCATCGAGTTAAACGGACTGCGGCTCAACAAGCCCCGCCTCCCAGGAGAGCTCAGCCAATGGCTGCCTTCTGGTCAGCGGTCAGCAGAGGTGGACAGGAAGCTCAGACTGGACGTCCCGCCTGTCGGGGGGGGGTCAGAGGCCAGCGCAGGACGATGTGAAGCCATGTTCCTGAGGAGGGACGGATCGAGAGGTAAGATCCAAACTGTGTGAATGTGTTTGACTTCAGGTCTGTGGAACTTTGACTTGTTGAAGACACGCTGCCTCACACATTTACGTCCAAATCTGTGAGCAGCATGTAAAGCTGGAGCTGCTGCTGATCAGTTCTGCCTCTGCTGTCATCAGCCCCCCCCCCACCTCATCCCTCTTCCTCTGCGATTGGCAGAGCCTGGAATAACACCGCCGCTGTGTGTGTGTTCCTGTGTGTGTGGACCGCTGCAGCCTCGTGGCGTGCTAATAGCCGTCTAACATCTCCCAGATGGAGCTGTCACACTCGCTGTAATGCACAGGGAATGTGTTAGCGGCCTCCTCCTCCTCCTCCTCCTCCTCTGTTTGCTGAAGGCTGCTCAGAGCTGCATTCACGGCTCCCTTCAGGATGTCTCTAAAATTTACTCAAATTAAATCAATCCAATTAAACCTAAACGTGCTGTTACACAGGAGGTGCTGGTTAATTCTTCATCCTTCATTTCATTTCAGAGAGTTAAATGAATTCTGATGATATTACATGCATCAGGACATCAGGAGATGTCCACATCAGCTGTAAAAACTGCGTAAATCCAACCAAACCCACTAAGCTAAGCTAACAAACAACAATACATTACACTGTGGCATCATTTATGGAACAAAATGCTGATTCTGTTGTTATTTAAAAGGAAACTAACATCAAATTCAGTTGTTTCTTTTCAAACAAAGTCCCATTTGTCACATTTACTGAAAGACTCAAGTAAGTCGCTTCTGTTTCACTGTGAATATTCGCACATTTCCTGTGAAACAGGAGTAAGAGAAGCTCCCAGGTCAGGATCTGTCCATCATTCTGCATCAGCTGAATTTCAGCTGAATTCAGCTGAATTTCAGCTGAATTCTCTGCTCAGCTGCTGTCTTTGAGCTGCTTTAACGGTGATTCTGTCAGATGAGGCTGTGGTTATAAAATCAGGATTTTATTAGAGCAGAGCGACAGTCTGGAAACGCTTTCAGTGAGCCGACTCATAGCCTTAATGGGCTGATTAAAGTCCCAGATTCTGACAAAAAAAATGTGTGAATGAGAGCAGCTTTGGGAATTCATCGAGATTAAAATACACTAAACAGACTGAGAGTCGTTTCAGGGCCAAAAACAGAAGGGAAAACGGGGTCCGAACATGTGTTTGGGGTCACAGGTCCAGGTCTGCATGTTATAGCGCTCTGCTTCCACTTTTTATGCAGTCTATGGGCTGCTCTTGGTTGCATTGGTGCTGTTGTTGGTCCTTTGGCTTTGGTCAAAGTGAACAAACACCAGCTTTCTGATGGATGGAAAAGAGCTTTTCACTTGATTCTTCTCTGGATCCCCCGGAGCTGCTCTCTGCTTTTTTATTTGTTTTATACACAAATTACGATTTGACCTTAAAGGACAGGAAAGTCTAAGATGGTTCAATTTGAAGCAGAGCTTCACCGAACGTGCAAGAAGTTTAAATTCTCTGAAAAAAAGTAGAAAAGCACGGGGTGAAACCTTCTGAACGCAGGATGCTAACCCTCCCAGCAGTTCTCAGGGAGACCTGCACCCTGTCATCTGTTCAGAGTTCCTCTCGGTTCAGTAAGCCCAGGCTGATTCAGAACATTTACCTCCACAGTTAAACTCTGCTGCTGCTGGGATGTTTCATCAGACTTCTCTCCCTGTGATGCTAGAAGTGGACGTGGACAGATTCATTCATTTTGTCCTGATTCAGCTTGTTGGTATCAGGCTTTCCTGTCTGACCTTTGAGGCTGCAGAGCTGTGCTTGAATGATTTACTTTTTAACAGATGAGATGCACACTTTGTGGCTATTCCCTGCAGTTGCTGTTTTTTTCTGTAGCTTCCAGGTCAAAAGAAGGTCGACTCCAGTCTGATTGATTGTATACGTGCAGGAATTGTTAAACTTTCTAATTCCTTATCTTCATGTGTTAGTCCGACTTTGAAATGTTCCGTTTCGCGGGATTTTAGTGGGATTAACGTGTTTAATTCAGGCTTTGGTTGGACTAACGCAGCAGTGCAGTCTGAAAGTAAGACGACTCGAGTCTGAAGCTCTTCTGCCTTCCCTGGATGCAGGAAACTGTCCTCGACCTGTGGGACGGTCTGTAATCAGAGCTGAAGCCGCAGCTGATTGACAGGTGGGCGTGGCCATTAAATCCAGATACTGATGATGTCGTTACGCTTGAGGCAACGATAACGGTGGCAGTTTGACGGTGGAAACGAGGAGCTGTTTTACAGCAGCGCGCCCAGAGGGACACGGTTAAGTGTGTGACTGTGGAAAATCTGCTTCCAGTAAATGATGAATTCCTGTTGAGGAGCTTCTCACACACATTATGGCGTTAATCCTGTTTGCAGAGAGTGAGTGTGTCGGTGTGTGTGTTCAGGATGATAAATAATTCAGCAGATGGAGGAGGCGTGACTCCCCGCCGGCTCGCAGGAACAACCTCTGGCTGTGTGTGTTTTCTGAGCGAGGCGGCCTCCCCTCCCCCACCGTCCTCTCCGGGTTCTTTGTTCCTCTCTTTCTCTGTTATTATCGGACTCATCCGGGACTGAAGGATGGACGTCGGCTCGTTTGTTGGATGATTGAGCTGCTGCAGGTTTACGCGACATTGTGATAGAACAACTCTCCACAGAAAAGACTCAGTTCCCACAGTCAAAGCTGAGCTTACAGACATGAAACATCAGATCAGCGTTGTCTAAGAACATCCACATGAGCTTCTTCTAACAGCTGAACGGTTCCACGGAGCGACGAAACTGCAAAACTTCCTCAGTTTCAAAAGTTTCTTTAAGTTTCGCTTTGAAGAATTAAAGCGTCACCAAAAGGTTTCCATCCTACAGCAGGTGGATGTAACGCCAGCCGTCTTAAAAACCAGCCGTCTGAACCCCGCACATGCACAGTTATACACGTGCACAGTTATGCACAATGAGAAGAGGATAGGGCCAAGAATAGATCCTTGTGGGACTCCATAGGAGAGAGGAGCAGTGGAAGAGGGCAGGTCACCAACCATAACGGAGAAGGTTCTACTGGATAAATAAGATGTAAACCACCTGCCATGGATGCCAACATAATTACTTAGACGTAATAGGAAGATCCCAGATATGATGTAAGATCTCAACTCTCCCTCCAGTTCATGTCCACCACAGTTGTTGCTTTTTCCTCCTCCAGGTTTATTTCCTGTCAGAACAACTACTTCTTCTACTGAATTACAGCCAATAACAGCGCAGCCTATAGCGCCCCCTCTGGTGACACCACACAGCTGAGTTTATTCACTCCAAACCATCGATGGAAACATGTCCGATTAATTTTTGTTGGGTTTTTTGAGACTTGAAAAGATCGCTTCAGGTTTGTTTTGCTCAACAGAAACTATAGAAGAAGCCTCAGAAGCTTCTGAGTGATGAGAAAGCCCCGTTCAACCATAACTGCAACCTTAAATCTTTCTTTGTCTGCTCTGGTTTTAAACCAAAACAAACCTAAACACGGGCCTTTCCTTTTTCACGGTGCGCTCTGCTGAGATCTGCATCCACATGTTTGCTGTTCAACCTGAGGAACCACAAAATTAAACGTGTTTAAAAGCTGATTTGTCTTTTTGTGTTTCTTTTTAGTTTTCCATGTGGTGCCACCATCCTTCGGCTCCAATCTCCCATGGCAACCAAACAGCCCCTCCCCCCGGCAGCCAGCACCCACAGCGCTCACCTCGCCTCCCTCCTCCCGCCTGCAGGACAAATACCAGAGGCTGAGGGAGAGCCGAAGAGTTACTACCTTCCTTCCGTCTTTACCTAATCTTCCTCCCTCCTTCTCCTCCTCACCTGACCCCCATCTGTTCCGCAGCCATAGCAACGACCTTAAGCCGAAGGGCAAGCGTCCTTTCAAGGCGAAGCACACGGGCGGAGAAACAGCAAAGGAGAGGAACAAGGGAGGAAGCGATGAGGAGGAGCAGAGTGTGAAGGTCAGTTTGTTGCACCTTAAATACGTCAGATTCTTAATGGAGTTCTGACTGGAGCTGCCAGAGAGAGGAGGGGGTCATCTGCATATCATACAGTTTACCTGCTTGTGCTGCGTCTTCCTCAGTGTTTCAGCAGCAGAGTCCTGACTCATCCCTCATGGTTTTATATGTTCACTGGCTGTTGATGGAAATATGAGTCAGGCAGGGACACACACCTGATGCACCTGCATGCGTTCAAACCTGAGCCTGACTGTGCTCTTTTTCCACTTTAGTTCAAGGCAACATGTAAACACATCCAATCTAATGTGACTCACAATGACTCAAACGCCCACCCGAGGGGATGAGGGTGGGAGGCAGCTTGTTTTCCTGCTCAGTATCCATTTACATTTGCTCTAATGCACCACAGCTGCAGGCAAACTGGAGGGAGTGCACGTACGTGCACCACATGTGGACTGGAAGAGAACTTTGTTTTAGTCCTGGAGCTCCAGAAGGTCTCAAACAAGAAAGTTTAGAAGTGAAAATCAGGATTTCAAACACAGTCAAGCCAAAAAGACTGAGAAAGGGAACCCTCTCAAGACAAAATGAGTCAAGTCAGTGAGATATGAGAGTTAAAACAACCACCAGAATGAATCCATATAGCTCACAAGATCAGTATGAGTTTAAACCATGACGAGACATTATTAAAAAACCCAGAAAAACAGGAACCAACAGTCTCATGAGATAGAGACGAGTTTCAGCCAAGATATCCTGGAGTTCCACAGGGCTGAGACAAGACAACAAGTCTGAGTCAAAACCTCCTTTAGAAAGCACAGCGGTTTGGCTTAAAACCCTTAAAAAGCTCCCAGGAGCCACATAGAAGACCAGTTTCAAACTTCACTGAGACAGAGATAAAAATGTCAAGAAGGTCAAAACGGGTCAAAACAGCCGTTTAGTTCAGGGTTTGACATGCAGGTCAGAAGACTTTAAATGACAAAACCTAACTAAGATCCTTTATGAGGCCTAAACAAAGGCCAGAAATCTACATAAAAATAACCAACAAGTCTGAGTTCAAACACCACCAGAGTGAGGTAAACGATGATGAGAAATTGCACTGAAACGTGCACTGAAACGAGCACTAAAACGAGCACTAAAACGTGCACTGAAACGTGCACTGAAACGTGCACTGAAACGAGCACTGAAACGTGCACTGAAACGAGCACTGAAACGTGCACTGAAACGTGCACGGAAACGTGCACTGAAAGGAGCACTAAAACGAGCACTAAAACGAGCACTAAAACGTGCACTGAAACGTGCACTGAAACGTGCACTGAAACGAGCACTGAAACGTGCACTGAAACGAGCACTGAAACGTGCACTGAAACGTGCACGGAAACGTGCACTGAAAGGAGCACTAAAACGTGCACTGAAACGTGCACTGAAACGTGCACTGAAACGAGCACTGAAACGAGCTCGGAAACGTGCACTGAAACGTGCACTGAAACGAGCACTAAAACGTGCACTGAAACGTGCACTGAAACGTGCACTGAAACGAGCACTGAAACGTGCACTGAAACGTGCACGGAAACGTGCACTGAAAGGTGCACTGAAACGTGCACGGAAACGTGCACTGAAACGAGCACTGAAACGTGCACGGAAACATGCACTGAAACGAGCACTGAAAGGAGCACTGAAACGTGCACGGAAACATGCACCGAAACGAGCACTAAAACGTGCACTGAAACGAGCACTGAAAGGAGCACTGAAACGTGCACGGAAACATGCACTGAAACGAGCACTGAAAGGAGCACTGAAACGTGCACGGAAACATGCACCGAAACGAGCACTAAAACGTGCACTGAAACGAGCACTGAAAGGAGCACTGAAACGTGCACGGAAACATGCACTGAAACTTGCACTGAAACGAGCACTGAAACGAGCACTGAAACGTGCACTGAAACGAGCACTGAAACGTGCACTGAAACGAGCACTAAAACGAGCACTGAAACGAGCACTGAAACGTGCACTGAAACGTGCACTGAAACGAGCACTAAAACGTGCACTGAAACGTGCACGGAAAGGAGCACTGAAACGAGCACTGAAACGTGCACTGAAACGAGCACTAAAACGTGCACTGAAACGTGCACTGACACGTGCACTGACACGTGCACTGAAACGAGCACTGAAACGTGCACTGAAACGAGCACTAAAACGTGCACTGAAACGTGCACTGAAACTAGCACTGAAACGTGCACTGAAACGAGCACTGAAACGAGCACTGAAATGTGCACTGAAACGTGCACTGAAAGGAGCACTAAAACGAGCACTGAAACGAGCACTGAAACGTGCACTGAAACGAGCACTAAAACGTGCACTGAAACGTGCACGGAAAGGAGCACTGAAACGAGCACTGAAACGTGCACTGAAACGAGCACTAAAACGTGCACTGAAACGTGCACTGACACGTGCACTGAAACGTGCACTGAAACGAGCACTAAAACGTGCACTAAAACGTGCACTGAAACGTGCACTGAAACTAGCACTGAAACGTGCACTGAAACGAGCACTGAAAGGAGCACTGAAATGTGCACTGAAACGTGCACTGAAAGGAGCACTGAAACGTGCACTAAAACGAGCACTAAAACGTGCACTAAAACGTGCACTGAAAGGAGCACTGAAATGTGCACTAAAACGTGCACTGAAACGTGCACGGAAAGGAGCACTGAAACGAGCACTGAAACGTGCACTGAAACGTGCACTGACACGTGCACTGAAACGTGCACTGACACGTGCACTAAAACGTGCACGCTGACCTGAAATGTTCATGAAGAAAGTGAGGATTCCAGATGAAAGCTAATGAATCTGAGTTTCTCGCAGCCCAGAATGACTTTAAAAATGAGGAAAACGCTCCACGGTTTTAGCTGCTCTGTTTTCCATCTGTTAATCGTTGCAATTATGCTCCTGATTGGAGCTCAGCGGGACGTGTGTGCGCTCTCCTGCCTGCGTGTGTGTAATTCAATTCAGCGCAGATTAGAACGAAGAAGAAAAGCGAGGGCGGATGGAGTGATTGAAGGTTATGGAGGAAGAATAATATTCTCTGCATGTGTGGCGGAGGATTGGGCCGTTTTGACAGCTGCTGCACCGAAGATTTCCTCCGGGCAGCGAGGACGCACACACCGAACGCACTCCTCTGAGTCAGACAGCGCACACACCTCCCGGGTGAAGCTCGCGTCCTGTTTGCTGATGCGTGGCGGCGACTGGCTCCGTTTGACAGGCGCCGGCGCACACACTTTACACACAGACGGGCGCATTAACACGCACACGCTGTCTGGCTGCTGAGCGGCAGAGGCTGTTGCCGTGGCGTCAGTCGCTCGGCGACACAGCTTCATCCGTCTCCACCTGCTTCTGAAGAGGCAGAAATCATCTTAGCTTCAGTTTGGAAGTGATGGATATTTTCAGGTTCAGCTCTGCCTCAGAGCTGCTGAGCAAGGCTGCAGCTGAAACGCCTCATGAGGCAGCAGAGCACTGCAGCCATTTATTACCACCAGCAAACACTAATTAACCCTGATGTCAAAATAATGAACTGTTAAAAGCTTCCCCCTTTGAAGCTGCTTTGTTCCTGTTGGTTTGTGGCTGTAAAGCAGCTCTGTTACCTGCACTGTAATAAAACTGCTCTCTGCATCTGTTCCTTCTACAAACTAAAGACATCTGTGACAGACGATCTGTCCGTCGAGCTCGGTGCTCCCATCAGATCTCAGGGTGCTCCAAATGAAGTATGAAATCCTTGGAGCTGTTTTATTGTCTCCAGACTCCACAAAAGAACCAACGTACCAAACAAAAATGGGTTTAAAGACTAACTGATACAAACCTTCACCTTCAACCTGTTACTCCCTGGTTACTCCTGACGAATGATGAACCTGAAACCTGAAACCTGAATCCTCAACCTGAAAGCACCTTAAATAAGATCCTGTGGAACGCCACCTCCTGTCAGAAGCTTTTCTTTTCTGTATGTTTGAGGTTTGTTGCTAGGTTATGAGTCAAAGTATGATGCTAACTGTGAGTCAAAGGTTGAGTCAAAGTGATGCTAAGTGCGAGTCAAAGGTTGAGTCAAAGTGTGAGTCAAAGTGATGCTAAGTGTGAGTCAAAGTGTGATGCTAGGTGTGTTGCTAACTGTCAGTCAAAGTGATGCTAAGTGTGAGTCAAAGGTTGAGTCAAAGTGTGAGTCAAAGTGATGCTAAGTGTGAGTCAAAGGTTGAGTAAAAGTGTGATGCTAGGTGTGATGCTAACTGTGAGTCAAAGTGATGCTAAGTGCGAGTCAAAGTGTGATGCTAACTGTGAGTCAAAGTGATGCTAAGTGTGAGTCAAAGTGTGATGCTCGGTGTGTTGCTAACTGTGAGTCAAAGTGATGCTAAGTGTGAGTCAAAGTGTGATGCTCGGTGTGTTGCTAACTGTGAGTCAAAGTGATGCTAAGTGTGAGTCAAAGGTTGAGTCAAAGTGTGAGTCAAAGTATGATGCTAGGTGTGAGTCAAAGGTTGAGTCAAAGTGTGAGTCAAAGTGATGCTAACTGTGAGTCAAAGTGATGCTAAGTGTGAGTCAAAGTGTGATGCTCGGTGTGTTGCTAACTGTGAGTCAAAGTGATGCTAAGTGTGAGTCAAAGTGTGATGCTCGGTGTGTTGCTAACTGTGAGTCAAAGTGTGAGTCAAAGTGTGAGTCAAAGTGTGAGTCAAAGTGTGATGCTCGGTGTGTTGCTAACTGTGAGTCAAAGTGATGCTAAGTGTGAGTCAAAGTGTGATGCTCGGTGTGTTGCTAACTGTGAGTCAAAGTGTGAGTCAAAGTGTGATGCTCGGTGTGATGCTAACTGTGAGTCAAAGTGATGCTAAGTGCGAGTCAAAGTGTGATGCTAACTGTGAGTCAAAGTGATGCTAAGTGTGAGTCAAAGTGTGATGCTCGGTGTGTTGCTAACTGTGAGTCAAAGTGATGCTAAGTGTGAGTCAAAGTGTGATGCTCGGTGTGTTGCTAACTGTGAGTCAAAGTGATGCTTAAGTGTGAGTCAAAGGTTGAGTCAAAGTGTGAGTCAAAGTATGATGCTAGGTGTGAGTCAAAGGTTGAGTCAAAGTGTGAGTCAAAGTGATGCTAACTGTGAGTCAAAGTGATGCTAAGTGTGAGTCAAAGTGTGATGCTCGGTGTGTTGCTAACTGTGAGTCAAAGTGATGCTAAGTGTGAGTCAAAGTGTGATGCTCGGTGTGTTGCTAACTGTGAGTCAAAGTGTGAGTCAAAGTGTGAGTCAAAGTGTGAGTCAAAGTGTGATGCTCGGTGTGTTGCTAACTGTGAGTCAAAGTGATGCTAAGTGTGAGTCAAAGTGTGATGCTCGGTGTGTTGCTAACTGTGAGTCAAAGTGTGAGTCAAAGTGTGAGTCAAAGTGTGAGTCAAAGTGTGATGCTCGGTGTGTTGCTAACTGTGAGTCAAAGTGATGCTAAGTGTGAGTCAAAGTGTGAGTCAAAGTGTGATGCTAACTGAGTCAAAGTGTGAGTCAAAGTGATGCTCGGTGTGTTGCTAACTGTGAGCTAAGTGGTAACAACATTTCTGAGGAACAAGATAAAACTCAAGAAAGGGATCAGCCTGGCAGTGAGGGCGAGAGATTCACCGCGAGTTCCTGCTTTTACTGCAGTTTTACTTTTAGACGAATCATCACCACTTCCTCCTCCTCCTCCTCCTCCTCCTCCTCCTCCTCCTCCTCCTCCTCCTCCTCCTCCTCCTCCTCCTCCTCCTCCTCCTCATCCTCCTCCTCCTCCTCCTCCTCCTCCTCCTCCTCAGCTTTCTGTCATGAGCCTCAGGCTTTAAACACAGAAGCAGAGTAGTGGTAGCAGAGGTGGTGACGGCGCTATTTTCACCCGAGTCAGGAGGAGTGTTTTAGACAAAAAGACCCTGACGGTGATAAATGTTTTCTGTTTTCCTCTCTGAACACACACAGGTCTCCCAGTCGGACCCGTCTGGTTCGCCCGGCCGCCGGCCTCCATCTCCGCAGCCCGCGGCGTCCGCCCGGCCCGTGGCGTCCGCCCGGCCCGTCCCACCGGAGGTGCGCCGGCTCATCGTGAACAAAAACGCTGGAGAGACGCTCCTGCAGCGCGCCGCCCGGCTGGGATATGAAGTAATGAGACGCAAAGCATCTGCTGGTTGAATGTTTGTGTTGAAGTGACCTGGAGTGAAGCAGAGCGACCTCCGACCTCTTCTCTGAGCAGAGATCATTCATTCAGGCACTGCTCCTCTCACCTTCCTGGAACTTTAATCCTCCGCTTCCAAAGAAAACAGCTGGAGAGATTTACCGCTCGCTTCCTGTCAGCTCGCCGCCTCCTCTTCCTCTGCTTTGATCGATTGTTTTATTTCCTAAAAACAGCTCCACAGTGTGTGAAAATGTCACAGAAACTATGTCTCACATTAATTATCAGAGCAGACAGTCGACAGAATAATCAAACATCCACTTTCTATTCCCGCTGAATCCAATTCAGGGTCGGGGGGGCGGAGCCTATCCCAGCTGCCTCTGGCTGAGAGGCGGGGTTCACCCTGGAAAGGGGGCCACGCCATCATCAAACACT